>NC_035162.2:37183929-37527679 GCF_001659605.2 Manihot esculenta | reverse complement strand
TACTCAGTTTATTGTTGTATGGATGTAGATGATGAGGTGGGTTTTTTCTTCGTCTAGCGCTGCACAACGCTTATTGGAGAAGCATAGTCTGTGAAGTGCTACATTTGAAGTGAGGGCTCTTCTTTTTAGATGTTTGTCTAATTTTCTAATTCTATTGTGTGTGAGTTTGTGGGTTTTGCTAACAAGTGCTTGAAAGCAAATATTACTGGGACTAAATCCCTTAGTGTATATCACGTTGAGTAATTCTAGATAAAGCACAAACACATTACACACAAATGTATTCAAGAAGTTAAGAGGTGGAGAAAAAGAGAAGCTTAAGAACAAAAGTAAAAGAAAAAAAGACGCTAGCTTTTTGCATGCTCTGGAGATTTTATACAAACCTTTTAATTTGGCAATTAATTTCAAGACTTAGTTGCAATCATATCCAAGTAGCCAAAATTATTCAAAATGAAGTTGAAAATAACATTTTATTATGAATTTATATAAAAATAATTTGATTATATAGTAGGAATGGATTTGCAACTACTAATTTGACTATTTTTTTATTCAATACGTGATAAAATAGTTTTTTAAATTAGTTTTTTAAATTGATTGGACAAGATTGCAACTACCTTTTAAACTTGGGGAAAAACTGCAACCAACTGTTAAATTTTCGACAAAATTGCAAAAGCATGCAGAAAATTAGAATTATTTGATCATTGCGCTAATAACCATAAAAGTTTAGCTCTTTTTATGAATCTATTGACAAAAAGGAACCACCTTGATTGAATTCATAACTCTACAACAGTGATGGTAGTAGGTTGTGTCAAAAGTATTGGTGGTGTACTTTCAATAGCAATAATCATGGTGGGATTATAGTTTAGTATAGGATTGTTATTAGGATTCAGGGACACTCAATTAAGCAAGCAAATCATGAGGTAATTTTCCAACTTTAAAATGGTAATGAAACCAATTAAATTTGATAATCAAAACCATGGTGATATAGAATCATGAAAGAATATTAGAGAACACAACAATAGAACATTGCTCTCTAAGTGATTTAAGTCTCAATTATTAGAGTACATAACTAATGTCTAGAACTAGTACTACTGGTATAGGAAATAAAGACTCTATCCTAATAACTAGGAGTGTGCATGATTCTTAGGGTCTCAAATCAAACCAAAGAATTATACCAAAGGTTTGGTTCTAGTTTTTCACTCAGAATCGAACCGAACTTGAGTTGGATTTATACCATACTAGAACTAATCTAAGAACCGAGTTTATAAACATATTTTCCTATGATTTTTTAAGTATATGACATGCTTACTATATAATTTTATGTATATTTGTATGCATTAAGATTATAATCTATGGATATTATAATTATTATTTATGTTGAATCCCACATTGGTTGTGGAAAGGGGTAATGTGCCCTTTATATGGGCCATAGGCACTCCTCCCTCTTGAGCTAGTTTTTGGGGTGAGTTAAGCCTAACCCAAATTTAACATTGTATCAGAGCCTCTCATCTGATGTTGGGCCTCCTATAAATATGTCAAGCACCAGTAAAATTATGAGCGTGAGGGAGTGTGTTGAATCCCACATCGGTTGTGGAAAGGGGTAATGTGCCCCTTATATGGGCCATAGGCACTCCTCCCTCTTGAGCTGGGAGCTATCTTTTGGGGTGAGTTAAGCCTGACCCAAATTTAACAATTTATATTATAAATTTTATGGACAATATATAAACTATCATTATCATTTATCAATGCAGTGTGAAGCTCACAAAGATAACACATACTCGTACATTACTACATGGGAGTGGAAATTGAGAGAAACTCTCTATTGAGATTTTATTTGATGAGATACTAAAATTCTGAACCAAAATTACATAGGTTTAAGGCCTATTTATAGAGTATTAATCTCCTTATCTTAGTAGGAATACAAACTACTATTTAGAATCTTCATCTAAACTAAATAGGAAAACTAAATTTTAATTAAAACAAGAAACATAAATGACTAATCCTAATTGAATAAGGAAACATAAAACAATGTAATTTGGAAGCTAAAAGCTCTCCTAAAACAGGTAGAAACTCTTATAGAATAGGTTGGATCATGTTAAGATTGTTAGGGACCCACTTGGAGAGGTGCTTAATATGTTTTCTAGCTGTTTGACTTTGACTCGAGTTCCGTAGTGGACCAAAGGGAAACACGCCCTAGGGCGTGTATGGCTTCCTGGAGCACACCCTAGGTGTGTTGCACGCAGGATTGGGGCTACTTGAAGCTGCCCACCTTGGGCATGTGATGTGAGCACATCAGCATGTCTTGGAATGTTTTCTAGTCTACTTGGACAGTTCATGCCTGCATGTGGAGGGCTATTCTGCTGCTGATTTACACACTTTTAGTCCTTCCTTCCTTGAGTTGTCTTATTTTAGTTCTAGAGTGCTCCACATCATACTCCCCCACTCGAACAAAAAAAAAAAACTCGTCCCGAGTTAAGAATGCTTGCCATGACCCAAAATATTGTGCCGACAACTCCCATATCATCCTCCCCTATTTGGAATAAATCCTCCTTGAATTCGGAAGTGAAAGAGAATGAGAATTTTCACTGGAGAAGCATACCACATTGCTTTCTTTGGTAAGATGGTCCATTTAAAATTGAGCAAGTTGAATTTGAAAAAGCTCAATACCTTCCTTTGCCTTCTTAGGAGCACCTAAACAAATAAAATCAATATAAACAATATAAACCATAGATTTAATAAATCTTAAGTCTCCATCATCTCCATGGATTGAGTTTCTTCTTTCCTCATAACACTTTCTTCAAACTCTTCATCATCCACATAGCAAAAGGAAACATGATCAAAGCTTCTAGTTCTGATTTTTCAACGTTGGTCTCCTTAATTTTAAATTGAACTTTGGCTTCAACTTCAAGTTGCTCTTCTATTTTTCCTTTTCAGTTGATAGATGTTTGGGTTGGATGTTCTTGCAATCATCTACTAGTCTAAGGATGTACTTGTGTTTTAGTTGAAAAGACACCCATTCACTTCAAAAGTTTTATTTACTTATTGGCAACACTGTTTATGTTAAAACAAAAGTTCCTCATAATCCAGAGGAAAAATTCTTGTCCCAACAAATCTTTTATTGTACTATATGCACATTAGCCCTCTTTCTTCTCTTACTCTTCTATGTTGCAATTGCTCCCACAATGCAGAAGCACCACCCTTTACACCACCCTTTAGTTGACATGCCACCAATTTTACTCATTTTTCTGATGCTATATGCACACAGTTGAAGAATTCATCCACTTGGACTCTAATCTAAGAATTCTTCTATGTTGAGCTCCCTATAGAAACAAGGAATATCAACTTTCCTTTGATAATCCTCATTGTAGACAAAGTATCTATGAACAGGATTTGCTAATCAATAAGGTCACTAGGGTGGCACAATCCCTTGGTCTTCTATTATCAATCAACCCAATTCCTATTTCTATCAATTGCAAAAGCACTAAGAGGAACCTCAATTTCTTTGAAGCGTCTCTTAATACGTTTGAATTTGAGATCCACCCATTGCTCTCAACATCAGTTCAGTCGTCTCAATGTTTCATCCCTATGGTTTAGGGCTCTAGTTTCCCAATCATCGTAGCAAGAACCATTGTTATCACCTCCATCAAGGCTAGCCATCTCAATTGGAGTGATTTTCCCCACTTCGATATCATTTGACGCAGCTTGAAGCTTACAAAGTATAACACACACACATGAGAGCAAAAAAGTGCCTTGTGATTTTGCCCCATTTTTCAAGTCATAGTCTAAGTTTAACTTTATGACAGAAATGCTTGTGGAACCTTTTCTAAACTTCAGTTTCAGCTTTAATATATATATATATATATATATATATATTGTTACATCAAATGTTCTTCTGTAACAAAATGAAGTAATGGGAGTTTACTTGAATATTATGCTACCAAACATAGATTTGTCATTTTCTCTCTTCAAAATCTTTACTTTTTGTTTAAAATGAACTTTCATTTGATTTCCTGAACACTATTTTAAACAAAAAGGACCGATATGATTCATTAGATTAGTGTTATGTGCTTCAAAAGTTTCTTCTCTGATTGTTGTATATAACGATGCAATTTGTATGAAACTGCAGCCAAAGCTTGCTGAAAGCACTCAACTTGGACATTGGCATGCTGTGGTCTTTTGGCTAAGCATTTGCAACTATGGCATTTCTTGTTTCTTTCAAATGTTGAATAATGGCTACTAGCGAGTCCATCAATATTTATGATTTTGGTACTGCTCTTGACAAAAAAAAGATTAGAGTTCAATGCAGCTATTGTGCTAAAGTGGTCAGGGGCTTCTTCCGTCTCAAGTGCCATTTAGGAGGTGTACAGAAAAATGTAGTCCCTTGTGAGAAAGTTCCTGAAAATGTTAAGGAATCATTTTTCTACATGTTAGAAGAAAGGAAAAGAGATGATCTTTCTAAGGAAGTTGGAAAACTATGTCAGCCAGGTATGCCAGGGAAGAGAAATTGGTGCCCTACCCCAAATGGTGTCAAGCAATTTAAGTGTGAACCCAGTCAAACTGCTGGTTATGGAAACAAAAAGCAGCTAGAGATGGATTATGCAGTAGAAGATAACGTGGCAGAACATATTCCAGTTCCTAACAGAAGATTAAATTCAAAAACAGCCATAAATGGCGATGCATCAGCATGGCAAGCCGAAAAAAACATTGGCAGATTTTTCTATGAAACTGGTATTGATTTTAGTGCTGCCAATTCTCCTAGCTTCAAAAGAATGCTAAATGCAACTCTTGGTAATGATCAGGTTAAGATCCCTACTCTTCAGGAATTGAAAGGGTGGATTCTTTGGGATGAAAAGAAAGAGATGCAAGAATATGTGAAGAGGATTAGACATTCATGGGCAAGTACTGGATGCAGTATTTTGTTGGATGGATGGGTTAATGAAAAGGATCAATACCTGGTTAGTTTTGTGGTAGAATGCCCTGAGGGTCCAATTTATCTTCATTCAGCTGATGTTTCAGCTATCATCAATAATGCAGGTGCATTGCAATTATTACTAGATAGAGTTCTCAAGGAGGTTGGGATTGACAATGTAGTTCAAATTGTGGCATGTTCAACAACAGGGTGGGTGGGAACTGTGGGAAAGAAGTTTAAGGAAAAGCATGGGACAGTGTTTTGGAGTGTTAGCGCATCTCACTGCATGGAGCTCATTCTAGAGAAGATAGGGACACTAGATGGCATCAGAGGGATAGTAGACAAGGCCAAGATCATTACAAAGTTCATTTACAGACATGGGGAGATTTTGAAGCTTATGAGAAATCATACACGTAGCTATGACTTAATAAAGCCGTCCAAGATGAAATTTGCTGTGCCTTTCTTGACCTTAGAGAATATTATGTCAGAAAAGGAGAACTTGAAGAGCATGTTTATGTCATCAGAGTGGAGGAACTCAGTCTGGGCTTCCACTCCAGATGGAATGACAGTGGCTCATTTGATAGAGGATCTTTCTTTCTGGACAGGGGCTGAGACGACATTGAAGGCAACCGTACCACTTCTCCGTGTTCTCTGTCTTGTTGCTGAGGCTGATAAACCACAAGTGGCTTACATATATGAAACCATGGATCAAGCGAAAGAGACAATTAGTGAAGAATTCAAAAACAAGAAATCACAATATACTCCTTTCTGGAAAATAATTGACGAGATCTGGGATACCCATCTCCATAGTCCTCTACATGCTGCAGGATATTATTTAAATCCAAGCCTATTTTATTCAACTGATTTCTACTGTGATCTTGAGGTTGCTGTTGACCTGTTGTATTGTATTGTTTGGATGGTTCCCAATCACCACATACAAGATCTAATATCTGTGCAACTTGAGGAGTATAGACATGCTCGAGGTGCTTTCAAAGAGGGGAGAGCTGTCGACAAAAGAACCACTATTCCTCCAGGTAAGGCTATTCTTGCTGTTGTTTGAATACTTTTTATTGTTTCCTTTGATAATTGAAGACCAAAACCATAAACTACACGCCCTGTAAATGTGAATGTAGCTCAATGGTGGTCTGTCTATGGGAAACAACATCCTGAGCTGCAAAAATTTGCTATAAGAGTCCTGAGCCAGACATGTGATGGTGCTCTGAGATATGGGCTGAAGAGGAGTTTGGCTGAGAAGCTTCTCATGAAGGGGCGTAACCCTGTTGAGCAACAACGATTGAATGACTTGGCATATGTTCACTATAACATGCACTTGCAGAACAGAAAACAAGGTCTTAAAAGTGGCGTCGTGGCTGAGGAGATCGATCCAATGGATGATTGGGTTGTAGACAGAGCTCTGGAGTCTGCACCCAGAAATGGTGGCTCAGAATGGACGGAGGCAGACTGCTTTGAAGCCACTGAAAATGTGGAATAACCTCATGAGACTGAAGCAAAGGAGGGTCCTAGCTAAGGTATGTAAAATGGAAGCTGTAGTTTAAAACTAAAAGGTTAAAAAGAAAATGGAGAACACCATGAAATCCTTTTGTAACTAGAGTTTCTTACACTATGTATGGGAGGAGGTAGAGTAAACTAAACTAAGGTATTGTAAAGTATGATTTTATAAGGTAAGGTTTTTCATGGTTTTTAAATCTTGATAATTTCTTATTGTTTGCGAAGAATAAAAGGTTTTTTGAGGTATTTGGAAGTTTTCGAGAGAAAACCTTCTCAATTCATCAAATTGATCAAATTGGTGGATTGAAATTGAGGGATTTTGGAGGTTTTAAAGAACCTCCTAAAACCTTATTTTAAAGAAATCCACACTCTACAATTGCAAAAATAAGGTTTTATTTTTGGAGGTATTGGAGGATACCATAGTGTGGACATTAACTCCTTCAGGCTGCTATACGATTGCAAGTGCTTGGGAAGCCATTAGACATACAGGCAGGAAAGTGCAATGGAGCAAACTAGTGTGGGGTAGGTAGGTGGTGCCAAGACACAGTTTCACTGTGTGGCTTGCTTGTATGGATAGATTGGCTGTTAAAACTAGCTTTGATTAAATGGAGAATAGTTGAAAATTCAATATGCCCATTGTGTCGACAGCAAGGTGAAAACAGTTGAGCACCTATTTTTCAAAGTGCCCTTTTACCAGCAGGTTTTGGAGCATTATCTTACAGAAATGTGTCATTAATAGAGCTGGCCTATCATGGAGAAGAGATGTAAGCTGGTTCACAAGAAATGCAACAGGTAAGAGTGGATTGTCCACATGTAGAAGAGTGGCGTGCAATGCTACAATCTACCATCTATAAATGGAAAGGAATAGGGTGGTGTTTAAACGGGATGCTTCTGATGTTAATAGGGTGGTAAGTAAGGTTGTCTCTTGTATAAAATTGAGATTACAAAGTGCATTTAATTCTATCATTGGTCCAAGTGGAATTGTAATTAAAAGTTGGATTTGGGTGTTGATGAGTGCTGATGTTCTTTGCTGCAGGATTGCTGTTGTTACCAGTTAGGTTGTTTTTTAAGTGTTTCTACATCTTGGTTGAGAGGATGAGGTGCTTATTGATTTGGTGAAGATAGTGGCTGTTGAGTTGTTATGCAATATGATTTTTGTTCATGTAAGCTGGGGTTTCTTGTTTTGTTGCTGAGTTCCTGTTTTTTGTTGAGATGTTTATGTTGATTGTCACCTACTAGCAATATGAGTTGTTTTTTGCTGCTTGCTGTCAACTGATGCGAGGAATGAAGAGAGTGGTTTTGCTTGCTGTTAGAGATGCGGGTTGTGTTGATATACCGTGGGTTTGATCTTTTGTGTTTGAGTTTCTGTGGTTTTACTTCGTATACTCTTTTAGTGTACAGTGTTTTCAGTTTTGGCAATCAAATCTCTTTATTGACAAGAGAGAAAAAAAAAAAAAAAAAAAAAACGCACTCCCTCTCCAAACAAATCTCTCTGCATGTTTAAATTACCATAGTTTCTTTGCTGCTGCCATGCCATATGACCGAGTATAAGGTTTCATTTCGGTTCAGGAACTTCCTGAAACTGATCGACGGTGAAATTCTGAATTTAACCGGTCTGGTGTAGTTCTGAATTTAACTGGTCTGATTTCGATTTGGATCTTAGCCATGGTAGCCATGCCAAATTGGGGGCACCGACAATTTGAGAAATTAAAATTTGGAGCATAGGCTTTTTCTCCATTTATATTTCTTCTTATACAAGAAAAAAATGTAAATCCCCTTTTTCTTATCTTTTTCAAAAAAATTAATAGACTTTTTATTTTAATTCTAAAATTTTACTTATAAAAAATATATTTTATATTATTGATGTTTTCAAAATGTCTATTGATAATGAAAAAAATTAAATTTCCATTTTATTTAAAAAAACGTGGTTGAACTGAAAAAAATATTTTTTTTCTTTATTTTATTACTTTGTTTAAATTAAAAATAGAAGATATAATAATAAAATTTATTTTTATTGTAATAAGATTGAAATGAAAAGTAAAAGATGCTATAATAAAATTTTATAGTTTTAGGAAAAATTTTAAAAAAATCAAATTAAACTGTATGATTTTTTTTAGAATGCGTTCAGCAACACTGTATGATTTTTTTTTATTAAAAATAACTTTTAAATTTTTGTTATTTTCTTTCTAAAATTTGATTTCTAAAAACTATTTGGATAAAAAATAGATTTAAAATTTTTTATATAAAAATAAGTAATAAATTTTGTTTTTTTAAAATATAATATTTAATAAAAAATGAGAATACAAATAATTTTATCAATGATTGTGTATAAAAATAAATAATAAATTATTTTTACAAAAAAATTATTATTTGATTTTTGTAATATAAAAAACTTATTAATTAATTTTTTAATTTTAAAAAATATATTAAAATATACTTGCGATTTTAAAAAATTTATTAATTAATTTTTCTATTAATTTTAACTATTAAATATTTAAAATATTTAAAATATTTTCGATATAAATAAATTAATTAATAGATATTTTTATAAAATTGTTGATATAGCATGATAAGTAAAGAGTGAAAGGAAATTATAAAAGCAATTGAGAAAGAAGAGAAATATCTACACAACAGGGTGACAATCACTATTCTCACCTAGAGATAATAAGATTCAACAAGGATATATATCCAAACCTGAAAAGAGGAAAGAAAAAAAAAAAAAAAAAGAAATGATTGATATTCTATTCATTCAAATATTTTAATACTAGATAATTTTAAATTTTTAAAAAAATATATAAATTTTTATAAAAAATATTTTGAAAAGAAAGTCGTTAATGTATTAAATTTGAAGACTATTTATTAAGTTTGAACTAATATTTATAATAAATAGAAGAAATGAAAAGTATTTTTTTTTTACTAACAAATTATAATAAATAGAAGAAATGAAAAGTATTTATTTTTCAATTTATTTCTTATTTTTTAATTAATAACTATTTTTTAAAAAGTTAATTTAATTTGATGTTGAATATTAATATTTAATGTATTTATAATTAATATTAAGAAATTTATTATATTATTTTTTAATTTTTTTTAAAAAATCTTAATTTATATTTTTTAGTAGTAAAATTCAGATTTTAAATATTATAAAATATTAATAATGATTTTTTAATTAATATAATAAAAATAATTGTTATTTATAAGAATAAATATTTATATTTAATTTAAAAATAATAAGAATAATGAATAAAATAAATTAATTATATTATAAATAAAAATACATGCCAAACAAGAACTTTAAACGGATATTTCAGCTGGTTAATCCCATTTCTCTACGGATATACTAATTCATTATATTTTAAAATCCCATCAAACATCTACTTTTCTTCATTACTAAATTATTCATTTATTTAATTCAAAATTAAATTAAAAGTGAAATATATTTAAATAAAATTATAATAAAAATGAATTAAAATAAAAATAGTTTAAATTTTTTACTCCTTCTAATAATAAATTAATTTAGACTAAACGCATCCAGAATTTATCAATATGAAAATACTCAGTATCAACTTCTTTCACTACGTTTATTTCATAAAAAATATTTTTACATTTTTAAAATTTTATTATTAAAATTTCTATATATTTTATTTTTTAAATTAAAATTAAATATTAAAAAATAAATTATTTTATTCAAAAATAGGTTACATGAGAAATATTTTTCAAAAGAAACAAACCTCGTAAATTATAAAATTATTATATTAAGTTTTTTTCTTCGATAATAACTTTCCATTTTAGATGATTGATTGTTATTCTTCCGAGTTCTGTTCGTTAATTGAAGTCTTTTAAAATGTAAAGAAAAAAATGGAGAAAAAAAAAAAGAAAAAAGAAAAGAGAACCTTAGCCTTTTTCCTTTAGATTCCTTAGATTCTTGTTTTCTAAATCTATGAATGGGCTGTTTTGTATCCCACTTACAAAATCTTAGAAATAAAAAGGGAAAAAGTCAATGGAATGAGAGGTGTGTGGACCATCCATTCAACCAGGAAAATAGATTTTGCTATTTCTGGACAAAGTATCAGCTGCGTAAATGAAAGAATTTGGGGTGGACGACAAGAATAAATTTAGTGGTCTGAAGGAGGTAACAATGCCACCAAAAGCACAAAGTTGAGAAGGAGAGACAAAATATAATAATATTAACAAGGAAAAATTATTTTTTAATCTCTACGGTATAACATAATTAACAGATTCGTCTATTTATTTTTAAAATTTAACACTTTTTTCTTTAAAATTTAATTCAGTTAAAATTTAAAATTTCTCTATTAGGTTAATAATTTTCACTTAGTTAAAATAAAGAGAATAAATATAATTTTAAAAATATTCTTATCAATAATAAAATGAAAAATTATTATTTAATATAGAAAAATTTACTATTTAGTCATTTAATTTTGAAAAATATATTAAAATATCTTTTATATTTTAAAAATTTACTAGTTTGTTTTTTTATTAATTTTATCACTAAATATTTTACTATTTAGTCCTTATAATTTAAAAAAATTTATTAATTAGTCTCTTAAATTATTAAAAGTTTACTAATTAATCTTTCCATATTATAGGTATTTTAAATTTTTTTTTAATAATATGTAATGATTAAAATTAACGAAAAGATTAACTAGTAGACTTTTTAAAATGTTAAAGACGTTTTAATGAATTTTTTTAAATGGCGAGTAGTGATCAACAGCGAACGAATTACATTATATCTCAAAAATTAAAAAATAATTTTTTTTTTATTAAAAAGTGAAGTTTTTATTTTTTATTTTCATTTTATCATGATCAAGAATCAGCTATCCTTAGAAATTTTTTGTTCATTTAATGGAAGGATCGATGAAAATTAACGTTTTGAGTTAATTCATCAATATTATTTAGTTAATGAGTTTAATAAATAAAAAATTTTATCAAAGAGTTATAAAAGTAAAATTTTCAAAATTTATTTGAAGTTTAAAAAGGTATTTTGTCAGTGAATTATTTGTTTTTTACTCTTGTATATTTTCCTTTTTCATCTTTAGTTTAATATATCAAATTCTTTGATTTTTTAAAATTTAATAGTTTTTCAATCAATTTATTTTAACATTAGTTAAAGAGATAAAATAATATAAATATTTAAAATTATAAAAATTAAATAATATAAATATTTATAATGATTAACAGTATTTGTAATAAAAAAATTTAATTTTATAAAATACAGTAGATTTGAATTGAGTAATTGTGAAAGGGATAAATGCTTTGATGAACTCAGAATTTAATATTGTATTTATTTGTAATTGAACCTCAAGCGCAAAGTGGACGTGCCGGAGTGGTTATCGGGCATGACTAGAAATCATGTGGGCTCTGCCCGCGCAGGTTCGAATCCTGCCGTTCACGATTTTTGTTTTTCCTCCCTTCTTTACTTTTAAATCTTTCATTTATCTCCTCCTTCCACTAAGATATCTCCATGATTATTTTTCACATAATTTTATTACTTATTTTGAGAAATAAATGATGATTATTTAAACAATAAATAGAGTTCATTTTAAAATAATTTTTTTAAAATAATTTTTTAAAAAACATAAATAGAGTTTTTAATTTAAGAAAATTATTTAAACAATATATATTTAATAAAATTCACGTAAATAATGCTAAAAATGAACAAGATTTTGCAGTCAATTAATAATTGCGGATAAAAAAGGTTATCAATTAATTACTTTTAATTGAAGTATAAATTTATTGAAGATTTTTATCAAATAAATGAATTCAGAAAAATATTTTGAAAACATATTTTGAAATTTTAATAATATATAACAATCGATATTTAAATTATGAAAAACTGCTTATGATTTATGAATTTTGTTGGACTAGATCTATTGTCAATTAATATGAGCCTATTATCGTTGATGTGATATGTCATATTAATGGATTAAGAATCCATTAGTATAATTAATAATAATAAATATATTATTATTATTAATATTAATTATTTATTATTATTATAAGATAATAATATTTAAAAGATCTGCAGTCTATCTGTAACTGTTACAGATAAAAGATCTCTTCGTTTTTTTTTTTAAAATGACTTATCTCATAGGTATATTAGTATATGCGATACTGTGACGGTTTGTTATGAATACAACTCTTTTTTTAAAAATAAGTGTGAAGAAAATAAAAAGACTGAGAAAAAACGAGTTATTATAAAACACCTTATTTGAATTGCGTGAGAAGAGGTTTTTTCATAATCGTTTTTCTGGGTTACAGATTGGGAACACATAGCTAATACATTCGTTCAGAGAGCTAGCACTCCAGTTGGAAATATTTATGTGGATACCATTGAGAGTGTTCGTTTCTGAAGCAGCACCATCAATCCGGAACAGTTTCTTTTCGTCAAGTCTAAAAGGTTAATCTTTTTATCCTTCCTTTTTAATTAAATGAAACACACGGATCTTGAAATGGGAAATGGAGTTTTTTTTTCTGCTGTATAATTTTGGATTACAGTGATCTCTGGATTTCCTTACAATAGCATTCACCCAAAGTAAACTATGAGCTATCACCACAAAACAGAGGCCACATGAAAATGATCTAACAAGTGGAAAATGCGGCCCCGTCTAAGGAAAGGAAGGCCCGGACACTTTAATACCTGGATTACTGTCATGACTCGCCCTTCCAGGATAGGTGAGTCTTGGCACAGAGTTACTATTATCAGCCATACTCCTATCTCGTCTGAGATCGCGGGATTACCAACTTATTAGCTGGTGATGTCCCTTATCGAGTAGTCGGTCACATCATCATCGGATTTTTAAGAAATATTATATTTATTTTTATCTTCTTACAATATAAAATGAGAGTAATCGCAGAGACAAAAGTATGCTATCTCTAATACTACTCAACTTCTAAGTAGTACATTACTTTCTCTCCATTATTTAGGATATTGACTTGAGTATCGGAATAGTTACCGTGGACACCCACCACCGCCTTACGCGCCTTACGTTTCTTCTCTTACAGGTCTAGCTAATCACAATATAGCTCTATCCTAATCACATCATTAATCTACTCTCAACGACATCATATAGCATATATTATTATCATGTGAATTCAAATTACAAAAAGCTAATTGTACACCAATAGATGCATATTGAATTTATTTACTAATGTAATTTATTCATTAAATTTTCCGTTGTTAAAAATTATTAGTGATAAATTGATTGGTGCTAAATATTGTTAGTGATAATTTAATATGTATTAGCTATAAATTTATTATTATTAAACTATTATTTTAAGAATAAATTGATATATATGTCACTAAATATATTTTCTTAGCTCACACAAAAATTCTTTTAGTTAATTATTTTTCTGTAATCTATTTAATAAATTAGATTAAAGAAATTTAATAATAATAAAGTATTACATTTTTTAGCTAATTAAAATAAAAGATAATTTTATAATTATCAAATGATTTTATGAATAGTTTTTTATTACTCCCACATCCTTTACATGTTTGTAATATAGAATATATATTTTGAAATTATAATTTTTAGAGAACTATATAATTAGTTTATTTGTGTAACGACCCGAAAATCGGACCGCTACTGTAATACCCGGCTAGACTCCGGTATCGGAATTCCTACCGTCCGGTGGAATCTCGGATGTCGGAGATCTCTAAAAGGGTAGAATCATGTTTTATGAAATGTTTTCATGTTTTAATGGTTTTAAGTGTGAAATTGAATGAGTTTTTACAAGAAAAGTCTTTGGAGGAAAACCCAGGTTCGGCCGCCGAAAGTCAAGTTCGGCCGCCGAACATGCATGCGTTTTGGAGGCACGTTAGGCCCCCGAAAGCATGAGTTAGGGAAGTTCATGTTCGGCCGCCGAAAGTCAAGTTCGGCCGCCGAACATTGCATGGATGCGGAGGCACATTCGGCCCCCGAACGTGGTCTGGCCAGCCACCTATAAAAGGGTCCCTTAGCCGAAAATGGGCGAGCTTTTTCTCCCCATTTCGGCCAAGGTGAGCATTCCGCCATCCTTCCCCAATCTTGAGTTTTCCTTCCTTTTTCCATGATCTTTACAAGTTTATAACTTTGGTTTTGAAGATCTTTGAGCTTAGAACGAGTTTTGGAGCTTGGAGACCAAAGGTTGGAACTTCTCCCATCTCCAAGTTTAGATCTCCTCAACCCTCGATCTTCAAGAGGTAAGAGCCGATCTTAAGCTCAATGTATGATTTAAACAAGTTTTATGAAGTTTTTAAGGGGTAGAATGCATGTTAGGGTATATGTTGAACCTATGGGTTTTTGATGACTTTTTGAACAATGTAGCTTGATTGTGTGTGATTGAAGTGTTGTAGATGGGGTATATGTATGTTTGAGGCCCCTAGGAACTTGTATGCATGTTGTAGATCAAGTTTATGCATGATTTATGGTTTTGGGAGGCAGGAGGTTCATTTGAACCAAGTTTCTGCCCGTTTGGCAGAAACCAGGTTCGGCAGCCGAAGGGAGTTTCGGCCGCCGAACCCCTTTTATGGAGGCAGCATTCGGCTGCCGAAGGTGCCCCCGAAAAGAGACTTTCGTCTCTGTCTGGCACTTTCGGCCGCCGAAGGTGCCGCCGAACCTACCTGAGTTTCGTCTCTGTCCAGGACTTTCGGCCGCCGAACCTGCCGCCGAAAGTGCCCTGTTCAGCCATTTCATGCATATCTCTATGTGATTATTTCATGATGTTTTAGGGGGTTTTTGGGGAATATTTTAGAGTTATGTTCAGGTATGTTTGGTCCCTCATTGGAGTCCACCTGTGTAGGTTCGGACCCGAGGAACCGAGGACCCCAGCAGTGAGTTCAGCTGCTTCGGTGTTGTCAGAGTCAGCCAGAGGTGAGTGGAACTAAACTTAATCTTTTAAATTAAATGTTTTATCATGTTTCATGCATCATGATTATGCAATAGGATGATTGCATTAGTTTTCACGAATATGCCGCATTGCATAAATTGTTGTTGATGTGGGTGAATGTTGGATGACCCAATTAGTCCAAGACAGGAAGACCAGGACCCCATGCTACGGCCTGGCACAAAGTAAGAAAGACCAGGCCCCAGTCTACAGGCCTGGCACAGAGTAAGGCACGGTTATGGGACTCGAAGACCAGGAGCCCAGAGGAGGCCCTGGAAAATGGTAAGTAATGTATGTTATGACAGGAAGACCAGGCCCCATTCTACAGGCCTGGCACAGAGTTAACTTGGACTAATTGGTGACGAGTTCACCCAACCCTTATGTGAATTGTTTGTGTTATGATGCATTTCATTGGAGCATAGTATTAAAATGTTTTATAGTCCTGCTCACTGGGCTTTTAGCTCACCCCTCTCCCTTTTCCCCCAGGCTTACAGGTACAGGATATAGTACGGGAGTCCGGATAGAGTACAGAAGTCATGCTTATGTAATAGATAGCAATGGACATGATCAAATTGTAATGTAAAAGTACAGTATAGTTATGTAATGAGGTTTATGGATGTTAGTGTGTGCTTGACCATAGATGTTGTATCCCTTTTTATACATGATCTTAGAGATTTTGATGATGTTTATGTAAACCAGCTCAACACAGGTTATGTTACCCCCTTGAGGGCACAGATGAGATCCCACAGAGGGATCAAAGTTATGTTAATGTTTATGCACAGGTTGAGTTTGGTTGATGAGTATGCAAAGGAAAGTTTTAATTTTTATGCTTATTGTTGATCATGTATGGGATTATACAGGTTTACAGGTCTTATGTCAGGCTTGCTACGGGTCCTGGCGGCCTTAAGTCGACCCGGATCCTAGCGCCGGTAGCGGTCCGATTTACGGGGCGTTACAGAATGGTATCAGAGCCCTAGGTTCATATGGTCGGACCTAGAGTGTCGGGCTCATAGAGGTTATAGAAGGTCAAGCACAATAGGAGAAGATCATGTCCACTAGGATAGGATGTGGAGTCCTGTCTTGCATGATGATGTGAAATGCCATGGCTTTATGCATGTGCATTAATGATATACTATGATATGTGATGTTTGTGATGCGGGTTCATGTGTGCCCACATGAACCATATGATGCTAATGTTGCTTGTGATGTGTACTGTTTTTCAGAAAACAGGATGAGAGGAACTCGTCGATCAGCAAGATTGACTGGAGTACCACCTGAGGATGAGGGCATGAGCGCCCGTCCTCCAGCATTGCCTAGGGCAATGTCTAGCAGGTCCAACAGGGACAGAGTAGCAAGAGACCCTAGAAGGTCTTTGGATCTGGGTAGGAGCAGATCAGTCAGAGGGACAGTTCAGGGAGGAGCGTCAGAGGATATGGGGGATGATATGGACGTAGAACAGAGGAGGGATGGCAGTTTGGGAGTCAGTATGTCAGAAGAAGGGATGGGAGAATCCCAAGGAGGCACTCAGGCCTCGGGATTTGTACAGCCACCTCACTACCCACATTTCTCACAACATCCCGGGTATTCGATGGGAGGTACATCGGATTACCCTAGTTTCACCCCTTATCCCACACAGATGCCATACCCACCATACTACCCACCATATTCACAATACCCAATGTATCCACCTCCACCCTACTATCCAAATCCAGCAAACCCTACCTCAGAAAATGTTGTACCACCTCCACCACCTGCAGAACCAGCAGCCCCAGTTGTTCAGCCACCTAGACCTAGCTCAGCCAGTGGGAGCAAGGTCAAGATGACCGACTATATGAAGCTGGGTGCTCCCCAGTTTGAAACCGGTGATGATCCGTTCGTGTACTTGGAGCGGGTCAAAGTAATTACAGACGAGATAGGGGCGGATGACAGTAGAGCCATTCAGATGGCTGGGTTCACACTAAAGTGCAAGAAGGCACGGGAGTGGTTCAAGAATTATGTGAACCCGATAGTGGACAGCATGACTTGGGAAGAGTTTGCAAACGAGTTTGCAGGATGGGCTTTCCCTGATAGTTCAAGGGAATTGAAGATGATAGAATTCGAGCAGTTGAGGCAAACTGATGACATGAGTGTAGACGAATATACCGACAGGTTTATGGAGTTGCTGCCATTTGCAGGGCAAGACCTTAGCACAGACCAGAAGAAGTCAAGGAGGTATATCATGAAGCTCCATCCCAGGTATTCCTCCTTGGTACAGTCAGCAGACAGAGAGAGTTTTCACGCCATAGTCGATATGGCTAGGAGAATGGAAGCTAGTGCCATCATTCAGGGGACAGTTAAACAGACAGTGGCACAAGCTTCTGGTTCTAAAACTCCGGGTGGGGGAAAGTTAGATCCCTCTACCCTTAGTGCAGCAGCTTCAGGCAGTAAGAGATGGAGTAAACCCAAGGGTAAGAAGAATAAGTTCTGGAACAAGGTTAAGTCCAGTCTGGGATTTGGGAGTGGCTCAAGCTCTGGTGCGGATAATGCAGTTTGTGCGAGGTGTGGTAGACCACACAAGGGAGTATGTCGGTTTGGGACAAACACCTGCTTCAGATGCGGTCAGGAGGGGCATATGGCTCGAGATTGTCCAAGAGCGGCCCCGATAGCTCAGTCCCAGCAGACAGCTTCAGGCAGTGTAGCGCAGCCAGCAGCTCCAGCCATGACTCAGGCCAGTGGCAGAGGCAGAGGGAGAGGAGCAGCCTCTTCTTCAGCGGGTTTTAGAGGTGAAGGTCCATCAGCCCCAGCACGGATCTTCACAATGACACAGCAGGAGGCAGACGCATCCAACACCGTGGTGGCAGGTAATCTCGTCATTGGATGTTCGGATGTATATGCTTTGATGGACCCTGGTGCATCTCATTCTTTTATTGCTCCGAGAGCCGTCCAGAGGTTGGGGTTGATGATCTCTGGGTTAGAGTGTCCTCTCTGGGTCAGTGGACCCAAGTGTGATCCATCAGTGGCAGAGTCAGTCTGTCAGTGTAGTCCTGTGTTTGTTGAGGGGAGATGCATGTCCGCCGACCTTGTGGTTCTAGATTTGACAGACTTTGACGTCATTCTAGGGATGGACTGGTTATCTACCCATGGTGCTACCTTGGACTGCAGGGACAAGGTAGTCAGGTTCAGAGGTCAGGATGGATCAGAGGTTGTCTTCAGAGGAGACAGGAGGGGTACACCTAGAGGTATGATCTCAGCTCTTCAGGCTCGTAGGTTGCTTAGGAAGGGATGTCAGGGGTATTTGGCTCATGTGAGAGAGCTTAATAGTCAGGTTAGAGAGCCCGCCTCGGTGCCAGTGGTTAGAGAGTTCTTAGATGTGTTCCCAGACGAGCTGCCAGGTTTACCACCTGCTAGGGAGATAGAGTTCGAGATAGAACTGATGCCTGGAACCCGACCGATCTCTATCCCTCCCTACAGGATGGCGCCAGCAGAATTGAAAGAGTTGAAGGAGCAGTTACAGGAGCTGGTAGACAAGGGCTTCATCCGACCGAGTACCTCACCCTGGGGTGCTCCAGTTTTGTTTGTGAGAAAGAAGGATGGATCCCTTAGACTTTGTATCGACTACAGGCAGTTGAACAAAGTCACTACCAAGAATAAGTACCCATTGCCAAGGATCGACGATCTATTCGACCAGCTAGCAGGAGCGGGTTGTTTCTCCAAAATAGATCTGAGATCGGGGTACCATCAGTTGAGGATCAGGGAAGAGGACGTACCAAAGACGGCTTTCAGGACCAGATATGGGCATTTTGAGTTCCTTGTAATGCCGTTTGGGTTAACTAACGCCCCTGCAGCATTCATGGACCTCATGAACAGAGTGTTTAGCCAGTACCTGGATCACTTTGTTATTGTCTTCATAGATGATATCTTAGTGTATTCCAGGAATGCAGAAGAGCATGCCCATCATCTGCGGTTGGTTTTGCAGACCTTGAGGGAACATGGCTTGTATGCCAAGTTCTCCAAGTGTGAGTTCTGGCTAAGGAGCATTTCGTTCTTGGGGCATGTAGTGTCAGAGAATGGAATAGAGGTAGACCCCAAGAAGACAGAGACTGTGGCTAACTGGCCTAGACCCACTTCAGTGACAGAGATCAGGAGTTTCTTGGGTTTGGCAGGTTACTACAGGAGGTTCGTTCAGGACTTCTCAAAGATAGCAACTCCTCTGACCAGACTAACCAGGAAGAATCAGAAGTTTCTGTGGACCGACCAGTGCGAGGAGAGTTTTGAAGAGCTCAAGAAGAGGTTGACCTCAGCACCAGTTTTAGCTCTGCCATCTAGTGGAGAGGACTTCATAGTCTTTTGTGATGCGTCCCGTGTGGGACTGGGTTGTGTGCTTATGCAGAACGAACGGGTGATTGCTTATGCTTCTAGGCAGCTAAAGAAGCATGAGTTGAATTACCCCACACATGACCTTGAGATGGCAGCAGTAATCTTTGCACTCAAGATGTGGAGGCATTACCTCTATGGGGTAAAATGTGAGATCTTCACAGATCATAAAAGCTTGCAGTACATCTTGAGTCAGAGGGATTTGAATTTGAGGCAGAGGAGATGGGTAGAGTTGCTGAGTGACTATGATTGCAAGATTCAGTATCATCCGGGTAAGGCGAATGTCGTGGCAGACGCCCTAAGCCGGAAGTCACTAGGCAGTCTATCCCACATCACGGCAGAGAGGAGACCAGTGGTGAAGGAGTTTTACAAGCTCATTGATGAAGGTCTACAGTTAGAGTTGTCTGGTACAGGTGCCTTGGTCGCTCAGATGAAAGTGACACCCGTGTTTCTAGAGCAGGTGGCTCAGAAACAGCATGAGGACCCAGAGTTAGTAAAGATTGCCAGGACTGTTCAGTCGGGCAAAGGCAGCGAGTTCAGATTTGACAACAAAGGGATCCTCCGCTATGGGAGTCGATTGTGTGTACCAGATGACATTGGGCTAAAAGGAGACATTATGAGAGAGGCTCATAATGCAAGATACAGCATTCACCCCGGAGCCACCAAGATGTATCAGGATCTGAAGAAAGTTTATTGGTGGCCAGCTATGAAAAGAGAAGTGGCACAGTTTGTGTCAGCCTGCGAAGTATGTCAGAGGGTGAAGCTGGAACATCAGAAGCCGGCTGGAATGCTTAACCCGCTACCTATTCCAGAGTGGAAATGGGAAAATATAGCTATGGACTTCGTAGTGGGGTTACCGGCAACGTCCAACAGATTGGACTCCATATGGGTGATTGTGGACAGACTCACCAAATCTGCTCACTTCATCCCTGTCAGGAGTGGCTATTCTGTGGACAAGTTGGCGCAGGTGTACGTCGACGAGATAGTCAGACTGCATGGGGTTCCTGTTTCTATAGTGTCAGATAGAGGGCCCCAGTTCACCTCCAGGTTTTGGCGGAGTCTGCAGGATGCCATGGGTACTAGATTGGATTTTAGCACTGCCTTCCATCCACAGACAGACGGACAATCAGAAAGGACCATCCAGACCATAGAGGATATGCTCAGAATGTGTGTGCTGGACTTTGGCGGTTCTTGGAGGCAGCATCTACCTCTGGTGGAGTTTGCCTACAATAACAGTCATCATGCTAGCATCGGGATGGCTCCATATGAAGCTTTATATGGAAGGAAGTGCAGATCACCTGTTTGCTGGGAAGAGGTAGGAGAGAGGTCCTTAGCAGGACCCGAGCTAGTAGAGATCACCAGCAGGGTGGTGCCCATGATCAGAGAAAGAATCAAGACAGCTGCAAGCAGACAGAAGAGTTATGCAGACATCCGCAGAAGACTAGTAGAGTTTCAGGAGGGGGATCTGGTATTGCTCAAGGTGTCTCCAATGAAAGGAGTGGTTCGGTTCGGGAAGAAGGGTAAGCTGGCCCCGCGGTACATTGGACCCTTTGAAGTCCTGCGAAGGATTGGGAATGTATCGTACAAGCTGGATTTACCTGCTTCGATGGAGAGAATCCATCCGGTTTTCCATGTTTCTATGTTGAGAAAATTCGTGTCAGATCCGGGCAAGGTTCTTAGTGAACCTGATGTGGAGATCCAAGAGGATCTCACCTATGTTGAGCAGCCAGTACGGATCCTAGACACCCAGATCAGGAAGCTGAGGAACAAGGAAATCCCGATGGTGAAAGTCCTGTGGAACCACCACAATATAGAAGAATGCACTTGGGAGACACGGGAGTCCATGCTCCGGCAATATCCTTATCTCTTTTAAGGTTAGTCTCTATGTGTTTATGTGTGTATGTTATGTTGTTTGGTATGCATGTACTAGTTGAGGAACATTCGGGGACGAATGTTTCTTAAGGGGGGGAGAATGTAATACCCGGCTAGACTCCGGTATCGGAATTCCTACCGTCCGGTGGAATCTCGGATGTCGGAGATCTCTAGAAGGGTAGAATCATGTTTTATGAAATGTTTTCATGTTTTAATGGTTTTAAGTGTGAAATTGAATGAGTTTTTACAAGAAAAGTCTTTGGAGGAAAACCCAGGTTCGGCCGCCGAAAGTCAAGTTCGGCCGCCGAACATGCATGCGTTTTGGAGGCACGTTAGGCCCCCGAAAGCATGAGTTAGGGAAGTTCATGTTCGGCCGCCGAAAGTCAAGTTCGGCCGCCGAACATTGCATGGATGCGGAGGCACATTCGGCCCCCGAACGTGGTCTGGCCAGCCACCTATAAAAGGGTCCCTTAGCCGAAAATGGGCGAGCTTTTTCTCCCCATTTCGGCCAAGGTGAGCATTCCGCCATCCTTCCCCAATCTTGAGTTTTCCTTCCTTTTTCCATGATCTTTACAAGTTTATAACTTTGGTTTTGAAGATCTTTGAGCTTAGAACGAGTTTTGGAGCTTGGAGACCAAAGGTTGGAACTTCTCCCATCTCCAAGTTTAGATCTCCTCAACCCTCGATCTTCAAGAGGTAAGAGCCGATCTTAAGCTCAATGTATGATTTAAACAAGTTTTATGAAGTTTTTAAGGGGTAGAATGCATGTTAGGGTATATGTTGAACCTATGGGTTTTTGATGACTTTTTGAACAATGTAGCTTGATTGTGTGTGATTGAAGTGTTGTAGATGGGGTATATGTATGTTTGAGGCCCCTAGGAACTTGTATGCATGTTGTAGATCAAGTTTATGCATGATTTATGGTTTTGGGAGGCAGGAGGTTCATTTGAACCAAGTTTCTGCCCGTTTGGCAGAAACCAGGTTCGGCAGCCGAAGGGAGTTTCGGCCGCCGAACCCCTTTTATGGAGGCAGCATTCGGCTGCCGAAGGTGCCCCCGAAAAGAGACTTTCGTCTCTGTCTGGCACTTTCGGCCGCCGAAGGTGCCGCCGAACCTACCTGAGTTTCGTCTCTGTCCAGGACTTTCGGCCGCCGAACCTGCCGCCGAAAGTGCCCTGTTCAGCCATTTCATGCATATCTCTATGT
Organism: Manihot esculenta; assembly: GCF_001659605.2. Taxonomy (NCBI): domain Eukaryota; kingdom Viridiplantae; phylum Streptophyta; class Magnoliopsida; order Malpighiales; family Euphorbiaceae; genus Manihot; species Manihot esculenta. Next base: position 37,504,950 of record NC_035162.2, on the reverse strand, counting down.
GATTATTTCATGATGTTTTAGGGGGTTTTTGGGGAATATTTTAGAGTTATGTTCAGGTATGTTTGGTCCCTCATTGGAGTCCACCTGTGTAGGTTCGGACCCGAGGAACCGAGGACCCCAGCAGTGAGTTCAGCTGCTTCGGTGTTGTCAGAGTCAGCCAGAGGTGAGTGGAACTAAACTTAATCTTTTAAATTAAATGTTTTATCATGTTTCATGCATCATGATTATGCAATAGGATGATTGCATTAGTTTTCACGAATATGCCGCATTGCATAAATTGTTGTTGATGTGGGTGAATGTTGGATGACCCAATTAGTCCAAGACAGGAAGACCAGGACCCCATGCTACGGCCTGGCACAAAGTAAGAAAGACCAGGCCCCAGTCTACAGGCCTGGCACAGAGTAAGGCACGGTTATGGGACTCGAAGACCAGGAGCCCAGAGGAGGCCCTGGAAAATGGTAAGTAATGTATGTTATGACAGGAAGACCAGGCCCCATTCTACAGGCCTGGCACAGAGTTAACTTGGACTAATTGGTGACGAGTTCACCCAACCCTTATGTGAATTGTTTGTGTTATGATGCATTTCATTGGAGCATAGTATTAAAATGTTTTATAGTCCTGCTCACTGGGCTTTTAGCTCACCCCTCTCCCTTTTCCCCCAGGCTTACAGGTACAGGATATAGTACGGGAGTCCGGATAGAGTACAGAAGTCATGCTTATGTAATAGATAGCAATGGACATGATCAAATTGTAATGTAAAAGTACAGTATAGTTATGTAATGAGGTTTATGGATGTTAGTGTGTGCTTGACCATAGATGTTGTATCCCTTTTTATACATGATCTTAGAGATTTTGATGATGTTTATGTAAACCAGCTCAACACAGGTTATGTTACCCCCTTGAGGGCACAGATGAGATCCCACAGAGGGATCAAAGTTATGTTAATGTTTATGCACAGGTTGAGTTTGGTTGATGAGTATGCAAAGGAAAGTTTTAATTTTTATGCTTATTGTTGATCATGTATGGGATTATACAGGTTTACAGGTCTTATGTCAGGCTTGCTACGGGTCCTGGCGGCCTTAAGTCGACCCGGATCCTAGCGCCGGTAGCAGTCCGATTTACGGGGCGTTACAGCTACCGGCGCTAGGATCCAGATCTGCTTAAGGCCGCCGAGACCCGTAGCAAGCCTGACATGTTACCTGTAAACCTGTTTAATCCCATACATGATCAACAACATACATAAAAATTTAAAACTTTTCTTTCATGCATTCTATCATACACCAAACTCAACCTGTGCATGCACTGAACATATACATAATTATAAAATTGACCCCTCTGTGGGATCTCATCAATGCCCTCAATGGGCGATATACATGCTGAGTTGGCTAGACATAGACATCAATAACATTAAGATCATGTTTCAAAAAGGGATTACATTAATCTATGGTCAAGCACACTTCTAACCTCAATATCGTTACATTACATATCTATACATCATAATACAATCTGTCATGTCCACCTTCTAACTATTACATACAAATGACTTCATTACTCTTCTTGACTTCTCTGTCTAACCCGTACCTGCAGACCTGGGGAAATTGGGAGAGGGGTGAGCCACTAGAGCCCAGTGAGCAGAATAGTAAAGCATTTAAAACATATGATAACATGAAATGCATCACATCACAACTAATCATATCAAGGATGAACTTGTCACCATTTAGCCCCCTACATAATCCAATCATGCCAGGGGCGTAGTGCAGGCCACACCTGGTCTTTCTCTTATACATAACATATCATAACATACATAATCCATGATGCCGGGGGCGTAGTGCAGGCCACATCCGGTCTTTCTCTTACATAGTGCCAGGGGCGTAGTGCAGGCCACACCTGGACTTCCATATTATATCATCATGTCATAACATATGAGGGCTAATGGATCATTCAACATTCATCCACATCAACAACATATTATGCAATGCAACATATTCGTGATTTCTAATGCAAGCATCCTAGAATATCACATGGCATCCGTGATGCATGAACATGCTCAAAACTGATTTATTTATTTAAAAGCATAAGAGTCATTCCACTCACCTCTGGCTAGCTCTGACACTGACTGAAGCAGCTGACTCACTGCTGGGGTCCCCGGTTCCTCGGGTCCGAACCTACACAGGTGGACTCAAATGAGGGACCAACATACTAGAACATAACTCTAAAACATCCCCCAAAAACCTCCTAAAACATCTCAAAACATTCATGCAAGAACATGCAAAGGAAGGCTGGATAGGGCAGGTTCGGCGGCACCTTCGGCGGCCGAAAGTCCCTCCAGAGCCGAAACCCAGGCAGGTTCGGCGGCACCTTCGGTGGCCGAAAGTCCCAGACAGAGACGAAAGTCTCTTTTCGGGGGCAACTTCGGCAGTCGAAAGGCCTGCCTCCCCAGCCATGTTCGGCGGCCGAAAGTTCCTTCGGCTGCCGAACCTGGTTTCTGCCAAAGGGCAGAAACTTGGTTCCCTTTGCACAAAAACTTCTCCTTTCCATTCCAACATGCATATAACTCATCCAAATCATGCAAATATACATACATTGGCTCATAGGGGTTTCAAACTAACTAAAACCCCAACTACAACACACAACAACAACACAATCCAAGCCACATTGCTCAAAACATAACATTAACTCAAAAACCTAACTATGAGCTAAACATGCATTCTACCCCATAGATCTTACATAAAACTTACTTTAAACATAAAATGAGCTTAAGATCGGCTCTTACCTCTTGAAGATCGAGAGGGAGACGTCCTAAACTCGGAGGTGGGAGATTTTGAGTTCTTGAACCCCAAAGCTCCAAAACTTGCTCAAATCTCTTCAAAACGACATAAACCTTGTTAAAACATGAAAGATTGAAGGAAAATCATCAAAAATGAACCATGGAGGAGCAAGAACTCACCGTGGCCGAAAATGGTGAGAAAACTTACCCGTTTCGGCTATGGAGCTCTTATATAGGGGCTGGCCAGTTCACGTTCGGGGGCCGAACGTGCCCCCACATCTCATGCATGTTCGGCGGCCGAACATGAGGTTCGGCGGCCGAACCTGGTTTCTTTCAAACAAAACTTTCGGAGGCCAAAAGTGCTCCCAAAACCTATCCACGTTCGGCGGTCGAGCATGACTTTCGGCGGCCGAACCTGGTAAAGGTTCCATGGTCTTTTCCATTTAAAAACTCAAATTCATTCTTACTTAAAAATCATTACAACATGAAAACATTTGTGAAAACATGATTTTACCCTTCTAGAGGTCTCCGACATCCGAGATTCCATCGAACGGTTGGAATTCCGATACCGGAGTCTAGCCGGGTATTACATTCTCCCCCCCTTAAGAACATTCATCCCCGAATGTTCCTCAACTAACACATAGCATGGCATACACATAACATACATGCAAAGCACATAAAACTCACAGGGAACTAACCTCAGAAAAGATAAGGGTATTGCTGGAGCATGGACTCCCGTGTCTCCCAGGTGCACTCTTCCATATTGTGGTGGTTCCATAGGACTTTCACCATCGGTATTTCCTTGTTTCTCAGCTTTCTGATCTGGGTGTCTATGATCCGCACTGGCTGCTCAACATAGGTGAGATCCTCTTGGATCTCCACATCAGGCTCACTAAGAACCTTGCCCGGATCTGACACAAACTTCCTCAACATTGAAACATGGAAAACCGAATGGATTCTTGCCATTGAAGCAGGCAAATCTAGCTTGTACGACACATTCCCAATCTTCTGCAAGATTTCAAAGGGTCTGATGTATCGTGGGGCTAGTTTACCTTTCTTCCCAAAGCGAACCACTCCTTTCATTGGAGACACCTTGAGCAATACTAGATCCCCCTCCTGAAACTCTACTTGCCGTCTGCGGACGTCTGCATAACTCTTCTGTCTGCTTGCAGCAGTCTTGATTCTCTCTCTGATTAGGGGTACCACCTTGCTGGTGATCTCTACTAGCTCAGGCCCTGCCAAGGCCTTTTCTCCAACTTCTTCCCAGCAAACAGGTGACCTACATTTCCTCCCATATAAAGCTTCATATGGAGCCATCCCAATGCTAGCATGATGGCTGTTATTGTAGGCAAACTCCACCAAAGGCAGATGCTGCCTCCAAGAACCGCCAAAGTCTAGCACACACATTCTAAGCATATCCTCGATAGTCTGGATGGTCCTTTCGGACTGTCCGTCCGTCTAGGGGTGGAAGGCAGTACTGAAATCCAATCTAGTACCCATGGCATTCTGCAGACTCCGCCAAAATCTGGAGGTGAACTGGGGCCCTCTATCCGACACTATCGAAACCGGAACCCCATGTAGCCTGACGATCTCATCCACATATACCTGCGCCAACTTGTCCACAGAGTAGCCACTCCTGACAGGGATGAAGTGAGCAGATTTGGTGAGTCTGTCCACAATCACCCATATGGAGTCCAATCTGTTGGACGCTACCGGTAACCCCACTACGAAGTCCATAGCTATATTCTCCCATTTCCACTCTGGAATAGGTAGCGGGTTAAGCATTCTAGCCGGCTTCTGATGTTCCAGCTTCACCCTCTGACATATTTCGCAGGCTGACACAAACTGTGCCACTTCTTTCTTCATGGCTGGCCACCAATAAACTTTCTTCAAATCTTGATACATCTTGGTGGCTCCGGGGTGAACGCTGTATCTTGCATTATGAGCCTCCCTCATAATGTCTCCTTTTAGCCCTATGTCATCTGGTACACACAACCAACTCCCATAGCGGAGGATCCCCTTACTAATCAAATCTGAACTCACTGTCTTTGCCTGACTGAACAGTCCTGGCAATCTTTACTAACTCTGGATCCTCATGCTGTTTCTGAGCCACTTGCTCCAGAAACACAGGTGTCACTCTCATCTGGGCCACTAAAGCACCGGTACCAGACAACTCCAACTGTAGACCTTCATCAATGAGCTTGTAAAACTCCTTCACCACTGGTCTCCTCTCTGCCGTGATGTGGGATAGACTGCCTAGTGACTTCCGGCTTAGGGCGTCTGCCACGACATTCGCCTTACCCGGATGATACTGAATCTTGCAATCATAGTCACTCAGCAACTCTACCCATCTTCTCTGTCTCAAGTTCAAATCTCTTTGACTCAGGATGTACTGCAGGCTTTTATGATCTGTGAAGATCTCACATTTTACCCCATAGAGGTAGTGCCTCCACATCTTGAGTGCAAAGATTACTGCTGCCATCTCAAGGTCATGTGTGGGGTAATTCAACTCATGCTTCTTTAGCTGCCTAGAAGCATAAGCAATCACCCTCTCATTCTGCATCAGTACACAACCCAGTCCCACACGGGACGCATCACAAAAGACTGTAAAGTCCTCATCACTAGATGGCAGAGCTAAAACTGGCGCTGAAGTCAACCTCTTCTTAAGCTCTTCGAAACTCTCTTCGCACTGGTCGGTCCACAGAAACTTCTGATTCTTCCTGGTTAGTCTGGTCAGAGGAGCTGCTATTTTCGAGAAGTCCTGAACGAACCTCCTGTAGTAACCTGCCAAACCCAAGAAACTCCTGATCTCCGTCACTGAAGTGGGTCTAGGCCAGTTAGCCACAGTTTCTGTCTTCTTGGGGTCCACCTCTATCCCATTCTCTGACACTACATGCCTCAAGAACGAAATGCTCCTCAGCCAGAACTCACACTTAGAGAACTTGGCATACAAGCCATGTTCCCTCAAGGTCTGCAAAACCAACCGCAGATGATGGGCATGCTCCTCTGCATTCCTGGAATACACCAAGATATCATCTATGAAGACAATAACAAAGTGATCCAGGTACTGGTTAAACACTCTGTTCATGAGGTCCATGAATGCTGCAGGGGCGTTAGTTAACCCGAACGGCATTACAAGGAACTCAAAATGCCCATATCTGGTCCTGAAAGCTGTCTTTGGCACATCCTCATCTCTGATCCTCAGCTGATGGTACCCAGATCTCAGATCTATTTTGGAGAAGCAACCCGCTCCTGCTAGCTGGTCGAATAGATCGTCGATCCTTGGCAAAGGGTACTTGTTCTTGGTAGTGACTTTGTTCAACTGCCTGTAGTCGATACAAAGTCTAAGGGATCCATCTTTCTTTCTGACAAACAAAACTGGAGCACCCCAGGGTGAGGTACTCGGTCGGATGAAGCCCTTGTCTACCAGCTCTTGCAACTGTTCTTTCAATTCTTTCAACTCGGCTGGAGCCATCCTGTAGGGAGGGATAGAGATCGGTTGGGTTCCAGGCATCAGTTCTATCTCGAACTCTATCTCCCTAGCAGGTGGTAAACCTGACAGCTCGTCTGGGAAGACGTCTAGAAACTCTCTAACCACTGGCACCAAGGCGGGCTCTCTAACCTGACTGCTAAGCTCTCTCACATGAGCCAAATACCCCTGACATCCCCTCCTAAGCAACCTACGAGCCTGAAGAGCTGATATCAAACCTCTAGGTGTACCCCTCCTGTCTCCTCTGAAGACTACCTCTGACCCATCCTGATATCTGAACCTGACTACCTTGTCCCTGCAGTCCAAGGTAGCACCATGGGTAGATAACCAGTCCATCCCTAGAATGACGTCAAAATCTGTCAAATCTAGAACCACGAGGTCGGCGGACAAGCATCTTCCCTCAACAAACACAGGGCTACACTGGCAGACTGACTCTGCCACTGATGGATCACATTTGGGTCCACTGACCCAGAGAGGACACTCTAACTCAGAGATCATCAACCCTAACCTCTGGACGGCTCTCGGTGTAACAAAAGAATGAGATGCACCAGGGTCCATCAAGGCATACACATCTGAACAACCAATGACTAAGTTACCTACCACCACAGTGTTAGATGCATCTGCCTCCTGCTGAGTCATCGTGAAGATCCATGCTGGAGCTGATGGACCTTCACCTCTGAACCCCGCTGAAGAAGAGGCTGCCCCTCTCCCTCTGCCTCTGCCACTGGCCTGAGTCATGGCTGGAGCTGCTAGCTGCGCTACACTGCCTGAAGCTGTCTGCTGGGACTGTGCCATCAGGGCCGCTCTTGGACAGTCTCGAGACATATGCCCCTCCTGACCACATCTGTAACAGGTTGTCATCCCAAACCGACATACTCCCCTGTGTGGCTTACCACACCTTGCACAAACTGCATTATCCGCACCAGAGCTTGAGCCACTCCCTAGTCCCAGACTGGACTTAACCTTGTTCCAGAACTTGTTCTTCTTAGACTTCCTGGGACCTCTGTCCCACTTCTTGCTACCTGAAGTTGCTGCACTCATTGAAGAAGAGCCTGGGGTCTTAGAACCAGAAGGCTGTGCCACTGACTGTTTAACTGTCCCTTGAACGATGGCACTGGCCTCCATTTTTCGAGCCATATCCACTATGGCATGGAAGCTCTCCCTATCTGCTGACTGGATCAAGGAGGAATATCTGGAGTGGAGTTTCATGATATACCTCCTTGACCTTTTCTGATCTGAATCAGGTTTTGCCCTGCAAATGGCAATAACTCCAAAAATCTGTCTGTGAACTCCTCTACACCCATCTCATCAGTCTGCTTCAACTGCTCAAACTCTATCATCTTCAGCTCCCTTGAACTATCTGGGAAAGCCCATCCTGCAAACTCGTTTGCAAACTCTTCCCAAGACATGCTATCCACTTTCGGGTTCACATAATTCTTGAACCACTCTCGTGCCTTCTTGCACTTAAGTGTGAACCCATCCATCTGAATGGCTCTACTATCATCAGCCCCAATCTCATCTGTGATCACCTTGACCCTCTCAAGATACACAAACGGGTCATCCCCTTTTTCATACTGGGGAGCACCCAACTTCATGTAGTCGGTCATCTTGACATTGCTCCCACTGGCTGAGCTAGGTCTAGAAGGTTGAGCAACGGGGGCTGCTGGTTTTGCTGGAGGAGGAGGAGGTGCAGCATCCCCTGGGGTAGGGTTTGCTGGATTTGGATAGTAAGGTGGGGGTGGATACATTGGGTATTGTGAATATGGTGGATAATAAGGTGGGTATGGCATCTGTGTGGGATAAGGGCTAAAGCTGTGGTAGTCCGATGTGCCTCCCATCGAATACCCAGGGTTTTGTGAGAAGGGTGGGTAGTAAGGTGGCTGAACAAATCCCGAGGCCTGAGTGCCTCCTTGGGATTCTCCCATTCCCTCTTCTGACATGCTAACTCCCAAACTGCCATCCCTCCTCTGCTCTACATCCATATCATCCCCCATGTCCTCTGACGCTCCTCCCTGAACTATTCCTCTGATTGATCTGCTTTTACCCAGATCCAAAGACCTTCTAGGGTCTCTTACTGCTCTTTCTCTGCTAGACCTACTAGACATTGCCCTAGGCAATGCTGGAGGACGGGCGCTCGTGCCCTCATCCTCAGGTGGTACTCCAGTCAATCTTGCTGATCGACGAGTTCCTCTCATCCTATTTTCTGAAAAACAGTACACATCACATAAACATTAGCATCATATGGTTCATGTGGGCACACATGAACCCGCATCACACATCATAGCATATCATTCATATCATAGCATTTCACATCATTATGAAAGACAGGACTCCACATCCTATCCTAGTGGACATGACCTTTCCTATTGTGCTTGACCTTTCTATAATATCTATGAGCCCGACACTCTAGGTCCGACCATATGAACCTAGGGCTCTGATACCATTCTGTAACGACCCGAAAATCGGACCGCTACCGGCGCTAGGATCCAGATCGGCTTAAGGCCGCCGGGACCCGTAGCAAGCCTGACATGTTACCTGTAAACCTGTTTAATCCCATACATGATCAACAACATACATAAAAATTTAAAACTTTTCTTTCATACATTCTATCATACACCAAACTCAACCTGTGCATGCACTGAACATATACATAATTATAAAATTGACCCCTCTGTGGGATCTCATCAATGCCCTCAATGGGCGATATACATGCTGAGTTGGCTAGACATAGACATCAATAACATTAAGATCATGTTTCAAAAAGGGATTACATTAATCTATGGTCAAGCACACTTCTAACCTCAATATCGTTACATTACATATCTATACATCATAATACAATCTGTCATGTCCACCTTCTAACTATTACATACAAATGACTTCATTACTCTTCTTGACTTCTCTGTCTAACCCGTACCTGCAGACCTGGGGAAATTGGGAGAGGGGTGAGCCACTAGAGCCCAGTGAGCAGAATAGTAAAGCATTTAAAACATATGATAACATGAAATGCATCACATCACAACTAATCATATCAAGGATGAACTTGTCACCATTTAGCCCCCTACATAATCCAATCATGCCAGGGGCGTAGTGCAGGCCACACCTGGTCTTTCTCTTATACATAACATATCATAACATACATAATCCATGATGCCGGGGGCGTAGTGCAGGCCACATCCGGTCTTTCTCTTACATAGTGCCAGGGGCGTAGTGCAGGCCACACCTGGACTTCCATATTATATCATCATGTCATAACATATGAGGGCTAATGGATCATTCAACATTCATCCACATCAACAACATATTATGCAATGCAACATATTCGTGATTTCTAATGCAAGCATCCTAGAATATCACATGGCATCCGTGATGCATGAACATGCTCAAAACTGATTTATTTATTTAAAAGCATAAGAGTCATTCCACTCACCTCTGGCTAGCTCTGACACTGACTGAAGCAGCTGACTCACTGCTGGGGTCCCCGGTTCCTCGGGTCCGAACCTACACAGGTGGACTCAAATGAGGGACCAACATACTAGAACATAACTCTAAAACATCCCCCAAAAACCCCCTAAAACATCTCAAAACATTCATGCAAGAACATGCAAAGGAAGGCTGGACAGGGCAGGTTCAGCGGCACCTTCGGCGGCCGAAAGTCCCTCCAGAGCCGAAACCCAGGCAGGTTCGGCGGCACCTTCGGCGGCTGAAAGTCCCAGACAGAGACGAAAGTCTCTTTTTGGGGGCAACTTCGGCAGCCGAAAGGCCTGCCTCCCCAGCCATGTTCGGCGGCCGAAAGTTCCTTCGGCTGCCGAACCTGGTTTCTGCCAAAGGGCAGAAACTTGGTTCCCTTTGCACAAAAACTTCTCCTTTCCATTCCAACATACATATAACTCATCCAAATCATGCAAATATACATACATTGGCTCCTAGGGGTTTCAAACTAACTAAAACCCCAACTACAACACACAACAACAACACAATCCAAGCCACATTGCTCAAAACATAACATTAACTCAAAAACCTAACTATGAGCTAAACATGCATTCTACCCCATAGATCTTACATAAAACTTACTTTAAACATAAAATGAGCTTAAGATCGGCTCTTACCTCTTGAAGATCGAGAGGGAGACGTCCTAAACTCGGAGGTGGGAGATTTTGAGTTCTTGAACCCCAAAGCTCCAAAACTTGCTCAAATCTCTTCAAAACGACATAAACCTTGTTAAAACATGAAAGATTGAAGGAAAATCATCAAAAATGAACCATGGAGGAGCAAGAACTCACCGTGGCCGAAAATGGGGAGAAAACTCACCCGTTTCGGCCATGGAGCTCTTATATAGGGGCTGGCCAGTTCACGTTCGGGGGCCGAACGTGCCCCCACATCTCATGCATGTTCGGCGGCCGAACATGACTTTCGGCGGCCGAACCTGGTAAAGGTTCCATGGTCTTTTCCATTTAAAAACTCAAATTCATTCTTACTTAAAAATCATTATAACATGAAAACATTTGTGAAAACATGATTTTACTCTTCTAGAGGTCTCCGACATCCGAGATTCCACCGAACGGTTGGAATTCCGATACCGGAGTCTAGCCGGGTATTACAATTTGATAAAAATTATAATACACTAAATTTTAAATATAATTATGAAATTAAAAAATTAAGAATGAAAAATTAAATAATTTTTTGATTATTAATTCATTTTATAAACTTGTGAAGATTTTATCTATTGAAAAACGTCTTATTTCAATAATCCTTATGAATTAATAAAATTGAACTTGTTATTATTTTAAAACTTATTTTTATAATACTTCTTATGTTATTTAATATTTGAATATGTCATTCTAATAGTTCTTATCTTAAAATTTAAATATAATAAGTTAACTATAAAATTAATTTAAATAATAAAATATATCAGTGAATTTAAAATTTAAATAAAATTATAAATAATTAAAAAATATTAGGATATTTTTAACAATTATATTATTCTCTCCCTTTTCTCTTCATATCATTGAGTACAAAAATAAATTTTATTTTAGATTCAATGTATTATAAATTTTTAATATTAAATTATTATAAAAATTGCTTAATTTAATGATAATTTTTTTTAAAAAAAAATTTAGTTGTTTTTCAAAAAAAGGAATTAGGTTATAGAAATTCAGTATTTTATTTTTAAAGTTTTAAAAATATTGACTTTTTTTGAAACAATTTAAATTATAATAAAAACTTAATTAAGAGAATTGAAGTATAAACATTATAAGAATTTAAAACTTATAAGAATAAAAATTAAAATAATTTAATGACAATTAGATTTAGTAATTTATTGTAATAATATAAAATTTTAATGGACATTAAGACTTTTTTTTTTTAAATTTGGATTTTTTTAAATTAATAATTTTTCAAATTAGAAGCATGAAATAATATTTTTTAGAAAAATATTTAATGATTTAGCTATTTTTTTAAATTTTATTTTAAATTAATTATAACAAAATTTTTTATTTTAAAAATATAATTTTTTTAAAAGTTAAATTTAAATACAAGTATGACAAAAAAATTAAATTTATATAAACTTTAAAAGTATATAACTAATTAAAATTAAATTATAGATAAAATATAATCTGAATTTAAATAAAAATCAATTGATAACTAAATTGAAATTTTAAAATAATAAAAACTTTATATTTTTTTTTAACCAATCAAAATAGAAGATAATTTGTAATTATTAAACTCATAGTTTAAAAATTCCAATTATTCACCTCCTTTTCACTTATATATATATATATATATATATTGGAGATTATTAATTAAATAATAATATCCATTAAAAAATAATTTAAAAATGGATTAATTTATAAAATATATAATATAAAATAAATAATCTATAATTTAATTTAGCATTTATAATCTTTATTATATATGAAAAAAATATTAATATTAAAAAAATAAATTATGTTGAACAATTAATACCTTCAAATTTTTAAAGGCCATCGCTTAAAATAAGTCGTTATCATAACTATTATTATAAAATAAAATCACGTAATAAGAATATAATAAGTAAATAACACAGTTCTATCCGAAAAAATAAAAATTCAGACACTTTAATATTCTGTTCATCATCAAAATTCGCTCTCCTAAATAAGATGAGTCTCAATATAAAATTACCGTTATCGAGTACAATGTAATATATTTTTATAACGCTTATAATCGTGAAATTACCGAGCGAAATTTCTTATTAAACAGCGAACTATATTATCGTCGAATTATTAAAAAATATTATATTTATCTCTATTTTTTTATCATATAAAAAAAATCACGTAACTAAAAATATGCTATTTTTTTATATAATTATTTTTTAATTTACTAACTTAACATTGAAATAGTTATTATGAGCAATCATTTTCTCATGTTTTTTTTTACAAATTTAACTAATCATAATATAACTAGTGAAATTAAATATATAATTTTGCATGAAAATAATAAATTATATAATTGCCATGAGTTGTATAGTGTATTATTGTAATATATATTTATATATGTGTATAATGATAAAATAAGTAATCAAATGTTTATCAAACGCTACCTTATAGTTATAATAGAGATTATCTATATTAATTATTTTTATTTTGAAATTTAGTTTTAAATTTTAATTTAAAAATATAATCCAACATATAATGATTTAAATAATTATATATTGATATTTGCAGTATTTTTTTAATAACAACCGTTCTATCATTTTTAAATTAAATAAATTAAATAAATTATTTTTTAAAGTATTTAGATAATATTAAAATTAGTAACATAATAATAATAATAATTTAATATCTTAATATTATTTTATAAAATATTGTATTTAATATTTTATTGAATAATCCATCGCATATATAAATTGAAAATTTCGGTTTAGATTTAGTTAAATTTTAAATTGAATATTAATATTAAAAATTTAATATCTTAAATTAAATATCAATATCCAATAATACTCTTCTATTACTAAATCACATCTGTGTGGGTTTTACTCTATTTTAGTAAATTAATTTCACCTTGTAAAATTAATAAATTCTAAATAATTTACAATTTAAAATATATAATATGAGCATGAAATATTTTAATATATATTATTTATATATAATATTTTATATAATATAAATTTATTTGTAATAAATATTTATAATATATTTAATATTACATATAATAAGTATAAGATATATTTAGTTTTAATATAAAATTTAAATTAAAGAATTATATGTTTTCCTAAAAATATAAAGCTTTATAATTTTTTCAAATTCAATTTAGTTTTTTTAAATTATAATAATAACAAATTAAAAAATATTATATATAAATTTAAATTACTTAAATATTTATATTTTTTTATTCAATACCATTACTGAAAATTCAAACCGTAAAGTTCTAACAAATAATTCAAAAAAATCTTAAGCTTTATATATTTATAATTTTTGCTTGTATTCTAAATGTATAAACTTTTTTTACATTACGAGAAATTTGAAATATATTAATAAATGATAATTAAAAATTAAAATTTATTGAATAACCAGTTTTAAGAACTTAGGGTGCAAAGTAGATATTTTTCATCACACATAAAGACAATTTTTTTAGAAAGCTGGTTGGAAAGACGGTGTAATAAATATACAAGTATATAATTTTAAAAATTGAGAGACTTTTCTGTTAATTATTGTAAAATTTTGGAGCTAAAGTGCAATTTAATTTCTTTTTTAGAAAAATTCATATGCTAAACAATTTTTACAATTCCAAAAATCCCAAACCCTCCAAAACCCCTAAAACCCAAAATCTCTCCATTGTTAGGTTTCCCTCTGTAATATTACAATTGTTATTGTTTCATTTTCATCAATTCAAATTTCAATTCTTCAGATCTCTGATTTCAATTCATGGACTCGTCTTCCCCGGAGGTTCACCCTCGAATCACTGTTGCTGGTAAAACCCTACCCTTCTATTGGTTTATTCATCGGCAGTATATATATATTTTTTATTTTTTGTTGTTTTCCTTTCCTTTTGAAGGAAATTGTAGTGTAATTCTTATCACATTCATGCTTGAGGTATAGGGTTTGGTTTCTATTACGTCCAATCCTGGAATTCAGTTTCATTCTTCCTTTTCAGGATTTAGGATTTTGTTTTCTATTAGCTTTGCTTTTTCTTACACAAGACGTCCGTCAAAGGAAAAAAGAAGGGTTTGGATTTTATAAAATGATTCTGGGCAAAATGCCGCCCCCCCCCCCCCCCCCCCTTTTTTTTGAAGCAACTAAACCATCAGGCACAGCAAACAAAACATTTGTTCTTCTTTATCTCTTTCCACTTTTGAGTAGCTTTTAGAAGGTTTGCTTTAATCATTCTGCCTCCAGTCCAGAAGATGTTGCGCATTTGCTTAGTTTATCATCTTTCTGGTTAGAGCTTAGTGGTGTGGATCACTGGATTATCAATGTTCTTGTAATTGAAGGACTAGAAGCTTCTTCACTAATGTGAGAAAATGAGATGGGTGGTTGGTTCCCAGTTCCCACAGCGTGGGTTGCACAGGGAAGGACGGACCATCTAGGATAAATTATTGAAATTGTCCAAAAATTTAATGTAGTATCAATGTTTAGCAACACCTTTCCCATTTATTTCTTGGTTGGACCAAGCCAACTGGTGATTTCTGTCTACAGGGAGAGCAAGAATTAGTCTCTCTCTCTCTGTCTCTCTTTTGGTGGGGGGTGGGGGTTCAGAGCAATTGAACAGAGTAGCCTGGAATGAAAAGGAAATTTCAAAATTTTCAATATGGTTCTAATAAAGAAATTTTTGATATTTAACATCAACTGAACCCATCAAAGATGCATTTTGTCCCCAACTTCGGATTGTTTCTGTCAATTGTAGCCTTATTTGGACATTTGATAGTCTTCTATGGATGACATCATATGCTTACGTGCTCTGACTTCAAAATGGACATGTGATAAAGAATTTTCAAAAAAAAAAAAGATATTTCATGCCCACATTTAATGTATTTATTTTATTTTCTTCAACATTTTCTTTATAATTACTGACTAGACATGTTTATTTACAAGGCATGGATATATCACAATACCACTTTATGTCCACACTCCACTTGTGGATTTATCTCCCTTTTTCTGTGTATTTCATGTAACTTCTTAAAGTTGGGTGCAGGAGAGACAGCTACTAGATGGGAGCCTGTTACAGATCAGGTACGTAGTTGTGAATTCTTTTAATACTTTGTATTAACGTTAATTCTTTTGGTAAGCTTAGATGAATATATTCTATTAGCTCTTTATTTTTAATATATTATCAGCCTCTTTCGCCCAAAGATGAAAGGATTGTTTCAGCGAATCCTCCTCCGGATGCAGCTATTGTAGATGTCACAGAACAACCACAACCTTCAGATGCTGGTGGAGATCTTAGTGTTTTACCACCACTTAATGCTTATACTTCACATGAACAGATGTTATCATATGGTAGTAAGTATACCATTCCTTTGCTTTTTTTTTTCTTTAAATGATTTAAAGATCATCTAGCTATCTACAATGTTTTCAAGGGGAGGAGGAATGTTTGGTGTTCTGTATTGGGAATTTGGGACACGATGGTCATATAAAGATAGCAGATTGTGAGAGGATACATTATTAAATTTTTGCAACCCATGAACGATTATCTGTTATTCTTTTGCTTGAGGCATCTAATGGTAGTTAATGGATAGTATAATTGAGTGTTATGATTTAAGTTTCCAGATCTTAAACGTTTAAGGTTTTATTAACTTACCATTGTAAGTGTTCTTTTTCTTCTTGATTTAGAATCTTGTGCTTATTTGACCATTTTGAGAGTTTGACCAAAAATTATTTCTTTTCATAAAAGACATCCAAGTTTTGAGGGAATTTCTAAATGTTATACTGAGATTTCCTGCTATTTTCGGAGTTTATTGTGAAATAAAAATCCCCCCTGTTTATTTATGCTGCTGCTTGATATGATATTTATTAGATCTCATTTCTCAATTGGTATTGGCTTCAGGTTATGGCAATAATGCTGGTGCTTGGGATGGATATCCTCAATATCTCAATGCTGCTGATGGCATGCATATATCTCCGGTGAGAATGATGCATTCTTTCTTTCTTTCGTCTTTCACATTAATTTTTCTATTAAACTCACAAATTTATCTTGCATTAATTAGGTTGTCTACAATGAAAATCCATCTCTCATGTTTCATTCGGGTTATGGCTTCAATCCTGAGATGGCATATGGGCAGTATTCTCCAGTTGCTACACCTTTGCCTTCTATAATGCTAGAAGGCCCTTTATACTCTACAAAGCAGATTCCTTTTTCACCATCTTTCTATCCACAACATGCACATCCCAATGTGCCTTCATCAGTTCCTGTTTCATCATCTGAGCTCATGATGTCAGAAAGTAATACTGATAACTTGCCTTTTGGACCAGGATCCGGTTATTTTGTACAGTTTGGATCATATGGAGGCAACATGTCTGGGACACCTGGCTCTGGTCCATTAACATCCCCAACAGTTTATCCTCAGCCAATGGGCATACTTGGGCCATATGAGCACCATATGCAACAGGTTTTTTTATTTATTTATCACACTTGGATTGTCAACATTTTGTGAAGTTCTAGCATTCCTTTTAAGCAAACATTTGAAGCTTGCATTTGTTGCTGTCCTCATTGTCATAGTTATTGTCACTATTATTGGCTTTATTGCCTGCATTGTTTTCATTGTCATCTTGTCATAATTATCATTACCAAATAGAAAGCAAGCTGTTATTATATAATGCACTGGTGCTGTGCCACTCTGCAAAGTATTGCAATACTGTTTAGATTCCACAACAGTAACATCCCCAACTATATATATATATATATATATTATTCAAATGCGAGGATTGCATAACAAGTATGGTGTGCAATGTAGGCAATCTCATTCAATTAGTCTACCCTCAGGCTTAGAGTGGGTGAAGTTGGGCATAAATGTTTGTAGGATGGGGCTCCAATATTTACTCTCTCCTCCAACTTCCATGGGTTTACACCAAAAATATTTGATTATGACTAAATACTGACTTTATAAAAATTTTTGTTTTTGTGAGTTGGATGTTGTTTTTGTTACATTTTGCTTTAAAAGTGGCAATGAAGTCACTGGCCTATTTTGGTCAAGCAACTGAAAGGATAGGATGAGAATATAGTGTTAGGGTCATGGTAATTGGTAAATGAGAAGTATCATCTTTAATCTTCACAAAGATAAGTATACAACCAAACCTAATAAAAATGATGGTAGCAACCAAATCTAATCTAAAAACAACAGCATCATTTGCTTTATACCTGGAATGGATGATATCCGAATTCCAGAATTTGTTTCTATGCTAGCCATCAAGTTCTCATGATTGAAAATTTTCTTTTGAAATGGTAAACTCTTGTTTCCAGGCATGATAATTTTTCCATTTCTGAAGCTGTAGAAACACTCTAAGAGGAAGTTACTGTGGAATTTATAAAGAAAACTTGAGAGTTTGTCAAAAATTATTCTGGTCTATTAATGCCAAAATAGTACCACTTTAAACACATTAAAAAAAAAAAAAGATAAAATGAAGGAGATATTTTTGCATTTTTTTATAATCTAATATGCATAAGTGCTTCTGTAATATAAGGCGAAATAAAAAACATAAGGTAATCTATTATTAACATTATTCATTTCATGTTAACTCATTCCATGAAGTTTCAGATTTAACTATCCTAACTATATTATATGTCATGCATGGATGACATACACAATGTAAATTTATTGATACAAACTCAAAAAAGTTGGAAATGCATATCAGTTACTAAAGTAGCTTAGATACTTAACTCTTGATTTTGTGGGTCTTGAGAGTTATATGAAAAACGAAAAGAAACAAAAAATGATCGAATAATTTAGATGAAAACAACATTATCTACAAATGTTTTTGCTTATAGAAGAGTGCCTCTAAATTCTTTATCCTTATAACTAAATGTGAATCCAAAAAGTTAGAGAGAGTGCACTGTCATAGAGTCCATTGATCCATTGAACTTGATTACCTTATCCTCATAGGAAGTAGATGAGTTTTATGTAGTTGTTGTTCTATAAAAAGTAAAAGTTAGATGTACTTTTCTTCTAATCTTAGTCTATTTGGCATTTAGG
Source organism: Manihot esculenta (assembly GCF_001659605.2). Classification (NCBI taxonomy): domain Eukaryota; kingdom Viridiplantae; phylum Streptophyta; class Magnoliopsida; order Malpighiales; family Euphorbiaceae; genus Manihot; species Manihot esculenta. The sequence goes on along the minus strand of NC_035162.2, from coordinate 37,486,530 downwards.
TAAAAAACTGCTCTTAACAAGCAACATATTGGATGCTGCAAAATGCAATTTGTGATAATTTTTTAGTTCTTTCAGAGTTTTGATGACTAAAAACATGTCTATGAACTTTAGAAACAATTTAATGGCCTCTAATCAATATATTTAAGAGAGTGCTTTACTCAGTTGTATCTTCAAATTCTTCGCTCCAATCAATAGTAAAGTCTCTTGCATAAAAGTGAGATTATCTATTATGATTCTATCTCAATGAATGATATATTTTAGATGCGCCTTCTTTTATGCTTCAGCTTTCACACATTTTTTCAATGAAAAGTTCAGGCATCTGCAAGAGTGACATTCTTGACTACTATAAACTAATATATAAGTTGCTTATTTTGGTAGGTGCTGAAATAGTCATGATATACTTGTTGGCGCTTTTCAATTGTTCTAGAAAATGCTGTCCCCCCTCCCCCATTCCTTTTCAATTATTTCTTGCTCCCTGCCATTGCTTGCCTCCCTTGCTTGTCAGTTGTGACAACATTTTGGTTTATTGAGAATTAGTAGACAAGTTCCTCTAATCTTAAAGTGTAACTTCTTGTGCAAGTCAGTGGTCATTTCCTTTCTCATATGGGAAATAATCACTTGAAAGTTTTTGTTTAATCATTTGGAAACCCTTTTGGGTTTTAGTTAATAATACTCTAGTTTATCATTGTTTCATCATGAGAAATTAATGAAAAATTGCATCTCGGAGCTGGGAATTTATGGTTATTAGAATATGTCAATTTACTGGAATGGAGCAACTTGGTCAGATTCATGTTAGTTCTTCTTACATAAGGAATTTTGCCACCTTATGTGCTGATATGCATAATAACTCTTTGGCACTTAACATTGAACAAGTGGTTATCATTTTGTTTCTTTTATGTAACATATTTGTTTCTCAGGCATTATTATCTAATTGCAGGTTTCTCAACAAAGGTTGCCTGGATATGGACTGACATCAACTTCTTCTGTTGGACGCTACCAGCATGGTGGCTCATTTCAGAGCGCTAACTTTGGCAGTGGTTCCGTGTCTTATCCAGGGGTTTATGATCGGGTGCCACTGACTCTTGATAAGGGTAGAAGAAGAGAGAGGGATCAGGATTCAGTTTACTCTTCTAATGATTCTTTTGCTTTTGACCGCAATCGAGGACCAAGGGCTTCAGAGCTTAAGGGCAAGATGACTGAGCAGATCTCTCAATCTGGTCATGGCAAAGATTATTCTTCTAGCTCTGAATTTCAGCTTGATTTGTACAACAGGCCAGATTTTGTCTCAGATTATGAGAATGCCAGGTTCTTTATAATAAAGTCTTTCAGTGAAGACAATGTCCATAAAAGCATCAAGTACAGTGTTTGGGCCAGCACACCACATGGAAATAAAAAACTGGATGTTGCATATCGTGAAGCAAAGGAGAGCGGAAGCAACTGTCCAGTCTTTCTGTTGTTTTCGGTATGTAACTATGTGTTTGATTAAGTTAATTATTTTTTACAATTGTTGGGGCAACTTGTCTTATTCGATCATAGTTGAAGCTAATATAAGTGGCAGTAGCTGATGCAATATTAATGAATGATTCAACATGATAGTATGAGCGAAGCTGTCCATGAGATAGGCTTAGGAAGTTTCCATTTGGCTGAGATAATGTCGGGTTCCATTATTTTTTTTGAACTTGACTTTAGCATTTATGGGTATATCTGGTCCTCGTTTGGTTTTGTGTTCCTCTTTGTAGGAAATTACTTGCTCAAAGTTGATACTTATTGAGAATCATTTACTAGGGACATGTATTTTATAGCATTTGGTTCTTAGAAGATGTGCTGATCATCTTAATAAATCATGTTTCTGAACCCTGCATGTTCAAAAGTCACAAGCTTAAAGGTTAACTTCGTGCATAGGATAGCTTGTGAGACTGATTTTTTGAGGCTAGATTTTGGGTTTATTTCAAACCAAGAATGATTAGAAGTTTAGGTGAATAATTAAGGATTATAAATAGGTTTAAGAAGTCACAAGCTTAAAGGTTAACTTCGTGCATAGGATAGCTTGTTAGACTGATTTTTGAGGCTAGATTTTGGGTTTATTTCAAACCAAGAATAATTAGAAGTTTAGGTGAATAATTAAGGATTGTAAATAGGTTTAAGAAGCAGAATTAAAAAAAAAAAGGAATGATTATGGGGCTTTTTGTTGTGCAATTCAGGCACTACAAACTGTAGCTATATTCACACTTGAACTTCCTTAGGCATGGCCAGGTTTGCACCGGTGTCATGATAGGATAGAATTGCATCACAAATCCAAAGAAGCAATACAAGGGCTGACTTATAATAACTGAATAAAACAGGCCTATTGGATCCATTTTCTACTTAGTTCAAAATTATTAATGCAAGTTATTTAATAATTTTGAACTAGTTATTCTATAGCTTTACTATTTTTCTTTCCTAGCCAATGTGGGACTTATTTTCACATTTCTCAATTACTTAATTTTGCGACGTCTTTGTTGCAACTCTACTATAGTCTTGTGCTAAATCAGATGCAATTGCTAAACTAAGACTAAACCCTTGGATATTGAGGTTTGCCAGTGGCTCGGAGGCTCCACCTCATTTCATGGGTAGCCCTTCCTTCCTAGCCCACTAGTTTTATGCAATTTTTTTAATCTAGGGTTGCTTTGATACTGTTGACTTATTTAACTAATCCTAGCTGATTCTAGAGATTTGATTTGATATGATTAGGATCCTTAATTATCTCTGTAATTATTATTTGATTATTTACTTCCTGTTTAGATATGATTCTCTGTGTATAAATAGTCATGTAGACCAATTGTAAAGATTAAGAGTGAAATACAAAAATCTCAAAATTTTCCCAAAATTCTTTATGGTATCAGAGCTTTTTCCTGATTTTTTGGGTCCAAATTCAATTTTTCATTTTTAGGGTTTCAAAACCCTAGATCTACCAATTTTGGTACTAACTCATCTAGGAGCCTCTTTTTCTCTCACCGCCGGCACCAGGAGAACCGCCGGACTGCCGCCGGCCGATCGACCAGCTCCGATGTCGGAAAAGCCTGCGCGTGAGGCTCATGCGCCACCCCTTCCCGGTGCGTGACCCGTCGCTTCCCGGCGCGTGATCCATCGTCTGTCACTGTTTTGCCGCTCAAATCACTCCGGCGACGATTCCGACCATCTTTCCGGCTCTCCCGTGCTGTTACTCGGTCTTTTGGTGAATCAATTGGGCTTTCTTGCGTGTACAACCTTGGGTACCTCCTATTCTTTCACTGTTCATAAATCTTTACTATGGCAGAAGGTAAAAGGGTCTCGATTCCTAACTCTGATAATCCTTCCTTGCAAATTAGTCCTATAAAACTTGATGGAACCAATTATCTTGCTTGGTCAAGGTCTTGTTTGTTGTTTATCAAGGCTAGAGGACTGCAGGGTTATGTCACTGGTAATAAAAAGCAACCTGATGAGAGTGATCCAGATTTCCCTCAATGGGACTCGGATAATTGTCTTGTTATGACATGGTTACTGAACTCTATGCAACCTCATATCTCTAAGTCCTATTTGTTAATTGATACTGCTGCAAAGATATGGAAAGCTTTGTCCTTAACTTATTCCAAGATTGGGAATGATGCCCAAATTTATGATATTCGGAATAAGATTCATGGTACTAAGCAAGGAGAAATGACTATCTCTCAATTTTATTCTGAGTTATGTGGCTTATGGCAGGAGCTTGATTACTATCAAGACTTCCAGGCAGATTGCACTGGAGATGCAGTCAAATTTCGAAAAATGATTGAAAAGGAGCGGGTCTATGATTTTCTTGCAGGGTTGAATAACGAATATGATCCAATTCGGGTCCAAGTGTTGGGAAGAAATCATTTTCCTTCTTTAGAAGAGGCCCATGCCCATGTTCAACAAGAGGAAAGTCGTCGACATGCTATGCTCCATACTGCACCAGTTGAAAAGGCTGGGTTGACTACCAGTTTGAGCACACCACAGCCTCCTACTTCTGAGAAAGATCACTTACACTGTGACTATTGTGGGAAACCAAGGCATACCAAAGAGACTTGTTGGAAGTTACATGGTCGTCCCACTAGAGGTCGTGGAGGAAAACGAGGTACCTCTAGAAATCAAGCTAAGTTAGCAGAAACTGTGGAGGAGCCCTTTAAGGAGACAACAACGACTGAGTTCCTTTCCCCTAATGAACTTCAGAGTCTCAAGCGCCTCTTGTCTCATATTGACACCTCTTCATCCTCTGGTGCTACATCTAACTTTGTAAAGTCAGGTAATGCTTCCTCTTTTAATAATGTTCCATGGATTATCGATTCTGGTGCGAATAGACATATGACAGGCTCTTATAAAGGCTTTCTCAATTATTCTCCTTCTCTAACCAAAGATAGTGTCAGAATTGCTGATGGCTCTTTTACTCCCATATCCGAAACAGGTTCTGTTATTTGCACATCCAACATTAAATTATCATATGTCCTTCATGTTCCCCACTTTCCTGTCAACCTTTTATCTGTCAGTGCTATCACCAATGCTCTTAACTGTAAAATTGAATTCTTTCCTGATCATTGTGTTATTCAGGATCTTCGCACAGGGAAGATGATTGGCAATGGTAGGCTGCATGATGGCTTATACATGTTGGAGGGTGATCCGGCTTCTTCGATATCTCAAGCCTGTTTTGGAGAAAATAAGGATGTCAATCAGGAAATAATACAGTGGCACCGGCGGTTAGGGCATCCATCATTTTTTGTTTTAGAAAAACTTTATCCTGATTTGTTTGCTAAAACCCAGTTTGGCTCTTTATGTTGTGATGCTTGTGAGTATGCTAAACACACTAGAACATCCTATCCTTTGAGTCATAATAAAAGTCAAATTCCTTTTGCAACTATTCATTCTGATGTTTGGGGGCCTATTCAAATGGTCTCCTTATCTGGTAATCGATGGTTTGTCACCTTTATTGATTGTTGCACTCGAATGACTTGGGTCTATTTGATTAAAGCTAAAAGTGATGTCTTTTCTTGTTTTCAATCCTTTCATAAGATGGTTTGTACTCAATTTGATACTAAGGTGAAAATTTTGAGAACTGACAATGGAAGAGAATACATGGATAGTAGCTTTTCTGCTTATTTGGAGAGTAATGGGATAATACACCAGACTAGTTGTCCTTATACTAGTGCTCAAAATGGCGTTGCTGAGAGGAAAAATAGACATCTATTGGAGGTAGCTTGATCTCTTATGTTCACCATGAATCTACCCAAAACATATTGGGGAGATGCAATTCTTACATCTGCTTATCTTATCAATAGAATGCCTCTCAAGACCCTTGACTTTATGAGTCCTTTGACAGCTCTACAAGGGAAGAATTCATACGTTGTTCCACCAAAAGTATTTGGGTGTGTTTGCTTTGTCCATACTAGGACGGCAGGAAAACTGGATCCCAAGGCCCTTAAATGTGTGTTTGTTGGGTATTCTCCAACACAGAAGGGATACAAGTGTTATCATCCTCCCTCTAGGAAATACTTCGTTAGTATGGATGTTACCTTCCGAGAAACTGAACCCTACTTCAATACCACCCACTCACCTCTTCAGGGGGAGAATAATGAGCAAGAAGAGGTGATCCCGAATTCTGTGATTCTGAATGATATGGTTCAACTAGAAAGTTTGAGTTCTAGTAGACAGGGGGAGATGTCCAATCAGGGAGAGAGAACTGGTCGTTTGGACAAGCAAGATTTGAGAAGGTATTCAAGGAGAGATAAGGCAGAAGAAGCCATTATGCAGTCTACTCAGAGTCAAGAATCTTCTCCTGGTGAGTTACCCACAACTCTTTCTTCTGGTGAGTTACCCACAACTCTTGAATGTTTCAATGACTTAGATAAACCTATTGCACAAAGAAAATGGGTCAGATCTTGCACTAAACACCCTATTTCTAATTTTGTTTCTTATGAATCTTTATCTCCTTCCTATAGAGCCTTTGCCTTGTCTATTTCCTCTGTGTCTATTCCACAGGATTGGAAGAAAGCTCTTGCAGATCCTAAATGGAAGAAAGCAATGATTGAAGAGATGAAAGCATTGGCTAAAAATGAGACTTGGGAGCTTGTCACTCTCCCACCTGAGAAGAAACTCGTTGGCTGTAAATGGGTGTTCACAGTGAAACACAAAGCTGATGGCACAATTGAACGGTTTAAGGCCAGATTGGTTACTAAAGGATTCACCCAAACCTATGGAGTGGATTACCAAGAGACATTTGCCCCAGTTGCAAAAATGAACTCAATCAGAGTTTTGTTATCTTGCGCAGCCAACTTGGACTGGGACTTGCAACAGTTTGATGTGAAGAATGCTTTCCTCCATGGAGATTTAGAGGAAGAAGTGTTCATGGAAATTCCTCCTGGGTTCGCTGATGAGAAGACACAAGGAAAGGTGTGCAGGTTAAAAAAGGCTTTGTATGGGCTAAAACAATCTCCCAGAGCTTGGTTTGACAGGTTTAGCAGAGCCATGATGTCCTTTGGTTACCAACAAAGCAATGCTGATCACACTCTGTTTATCAAACATCATAAGGGTAAGATCACCCTTCTTATTGTGTATGTTGATGATATAGTGATGACAGGTGATGACAAAGAGGAAATGGCTCAACTAAAGAGGTTGTTGGCTCAGAAATTTGAAATCAAAGATCTGGGAAAACTGCAATATTTTCTAGGTATCGAGGTGGCTAGATCAGAAAAAGGAATTTTCATCTCCCAAAGAAAGTACATTCTGGATCTTTTGGAAGAAACTGGTATGATGAGGTGTGAACCAGCAGAATCTCCTATTGAAAGTAATCACAAGCTGAAAGCAGGAACTGGTGAGCCCGTGGATATTGGAAGATATCAGAGATTGGTAGGAAGGTTGATTTATCTCTCACACACTCGACCGGATATAGCCTATGCTGTTAGCTTAGTCAGCCAATTCATGCATGACCCTCGCTAGACTCATATGCAAGCTGTACTTCGCATCTTGAGATACCTAAAGTCTGCGCCAGGGAAAGGGCTTCTTTACTCCAAACATGGTCATCTCCGAATTGAAACTTTTACAGATGCAGATTGGGCAGGATCTCTCGATGACAGGAGATCCACCTCTGGCTACTGCACAGTTGTGGGGGGGAACCTTGTCACCTAGAGGAGCAAAAAACAAAGTGTTGTTGCTCGGTCAAGTGCGGAAGCAGAATACAGAGCAATGGCCCAAGGAGTATGTGAACTCTTATGGTTACAAAAGTTATTGGAAGAGTTGAGATTGTCCGAGAGAGACAAGATAACTTTGTATTGTGACAATAAAGCTGCTATAAGTATAGCACAAAATCCAGTCCAACATGACCGAACCAAGCACATTGAAATTGATCGGCACTTCATTAAAGAAAAATTAACAGACGGTGTCTTGAGCCTAGTTCATATGACTTCTACGGGGCAACTTGCGGATGTGTTTACTAAAGGGCTTAACAACAAGATCTACCATAATCTGATTTGCAAGTTGGGCATGTGTGACATCTTTGCACCAACTTGAGGGGGGAGTGTTGACTTATTTAACTAATCCTAGCTGATTCTAGAGATTTGATTTGATATGATTAGGATCCTTAATTATCTCTGTAATTATTATTTGATTATTTACTTCCTGTTTAGATATGATTCTCTGTGTATAAATAGTCATGTAGACCAATTGTAAAGATTAAGAGTGAAATACAAAAATACTCAAAATTTTCCCAAAATTCTTCAGATACTAATTATAACAGTCGGCTAAAAATAGCCTAAATAACTTTTGGACCCATTTTTTATTTGATCCAAAATGGTTAACCCAAATTATTTAGTAGTTTTGACCTAGCTACTACGTAGCTTTGATATTTTTCTTTTCTAGCCGATGTGGGACCAATTCCCACATGACTTTTATTGACTGAAAGTAGCATTACAAGGTTTCTTTTGGCGTCACACTAGGGTTGAAACACAGTCCAAAGAATCATAATTGCTTGAATCTTTTTCACCGAGTATAAACATTATCAAAAACCTTTAAGACATCAAATGTCCAGAACTAGTCCTAATGTTTAAGATTTGGCTAGACTCCCAAAGAAAATAATGATTAATGTTGTTCTATACCAATAAACAGTTAAACACACAAGATATAAAATTAATCCTCGTAATAACATCAAACCAAACCAACTTATTAAGCGAAGCTGGAAATTACAAAATTATTAAAATATTGCATTACTAGCTAATTTATTTTGTTGTACATATCAATAAGATTTTGAAACACTAAAAGGTTGTATAACTTACCTTATATTGCATTAAACCCTAATAATTTAAGTTTGGACAACTATTCTAAGTTTCTGAAGTTTTAATATTGTTTATGATCACTTAGTCTCAATTTGGTTAGCTTCTCTTTTCCCACCTCCTCTGCATATTTTGCAAATCAAAGCAAATGCATGTTTAACTAGATAACTAAAGCAATATTTTAAAAGAAAAAGAAGTTAGTTTCTAGGAGCAAAAATCAAATTATTTGTCATGAATGCTTTTTACCTTCTTTTTTAAAATAAATCTAAATCCATTAATTCATAAATTTAATGACTAATAAATTTTAGGAAATTTATTACTAGGATTGTAAATAAAAATTTATAGAAAGAGAAAAGGAAAAGTTGGGCTAATTTTTGTTGATTTTATTGTCACTTCCATTTTGGAAGTTGAACCCTATCGCCATTTAGCTATAAAGTCACTTAGATTCAATAAGATTGAGTTGTGGCAGGGAAGTCTAGCTTCTCTTACAAATCTTTTTTTTTTTTTTTTTTTTTTTAAATCCTGGCCAACCAAAGATGTCCATTTCACCTAATTCTGGCCAACAAAAGATGATCATTTCACCTAAATCCCAGGAAGTTCAAATTCTTAAACATGCTTTCTGCAGAACAAAGAAGGTCTTGGTTTACATTGGCAATTTGGCATCGTACTACAAGAGTGGTTCTATGTTGCAATCTATATTACGTACAACATACTTTAGAATTTTGATTCTCCTGTTCATATTTTTCTCTTATTTTCAACACTGTTGAAATACTGCGCTGTGTACAAACCTTGATTTGACTTTCATGTCCTTTATCCTATTGTCTCTTAGTGAATTGCTTCTTGTAGTGGTCTTTGTATGGAAGATGAATTTGTACAATTTGGTTATTGTAATTTTTGTTTTCTAGAGTTACTGTTAGTTTATTTCTAATTTGTAACAAGTAACAGATAGAATCTTACAAGACTACTGCTAATTTTGGTTCTTTTACATTGCTAAGTTTAAATACTACAAATCTTTTTTCCATTGCTACCATTATTTATATTGATCACTCATCTGAAATAAGTTGTATTTGCGTAGCTTATGAATAATATTGGATTTGTTCGTCATCTTTGTGCAGGTCAATGCTAGTGGACAATTTTGTGGGGTAGCTCAGATGGTTGGACCTGTCAATTTTGAGAAAGATGCTGATTACTGGCAACAAGACAGATGGAGTGGTCAATTCCCAGTCCAGTGGCATATCATCAAAGATGTTCCTAACAGTCGATTCAGACACATATTACTAAAAAATAATGATAACAAGCCTGTTACTCATAGCCGAGATGCTCAGGAGGTATAGCAATTAAAATTTTTTTTTTACATGTGTTGCTTTTTTTTCTTTCCCCTATATTGAATTGTTCTTGAGGTTGTATATTATAGGTATGTAAATCATTCTAAGAGTCGTGCATTTTATGCATGATCACACGTAGGTTGTAGATATTTCTTTTCTCAAGTCAATTTTAAGATGCTATGACTGTCTTGTATATTGTAAATAAAGCATGAAGAAGTGCTAGTTCTTAACCCTCTGTTTGGAAAGAGGTAGAGTAAGTAAAATTTTGAGGTATGGATTTTCATGGTTTTTAAACCTTAGTAAATTTTTATTATTTGGGAAGAAGAGAAGTTCTTTACACTTTGTAAACAGAGTAGGTAAGGTAAAATAAGGTTTTCTAAGGTATAGTTTTATATGGTAAATTGTTTCATTGTTTTTAAACTTTAATCCCTTCTTATTGTTTGGAAAAAAGAAAAGGTTTTTTAAGGTGATTGGAGATTTTCAAGAGAACCTTCTCAACCCGCCAATTTGGTGGGTTGAAATTGAAGGTTTTTAAGAACCTCCCAAAACCTTACTTTAAAAACTCTCACTCCCTCCCAAACAAAGGTTCAAGGTTTTTAAAACTTAAAAAACCTTCCATTATTTAAAAAATCTCCTCCCAAAAAGAGTGAGAGTATTAAAGTATTTAGAGATTTTCAAGAGAAAATTTTATCAATCTACCAATTTGGTGGGTTGAAATTGGAGGATTTTGGAGGTTCTTAAGAACTTTAAAAACCTTTATTTTAAAAAATCTCACCCTCTGTCAGACACATATTCAAGGCTTTAAAAACCTTTTATTACTTTAAAAAAACCCTTCACAAACAAAGGGTAAAATTTTGTGGATGCCATAATGTTTGACAATGGGTACCAATTCCTTTTTCCTTCCATGTTTTACTAATCAACATCAATGTGGGTGGTAAAGGTTGCATTTAATGGCATTGTTGAGATAGTTATGAGATAGTTGTTGTAAATAGCCTTGATTTACAATGATTGAGTGCATAATTAGGTGCTAAGGTTATGTGCTATAATTAAGGGATTGACATAATTTGTATACTTGTAAATAGTATTTTCTCTTAACCCCCGTGACAACCGTATTCGAGTATCGTCTGCTGAACTGCGATACTTTTGGTAGATGTGATCTAAATACTAAAATAGAGATTCCAACAAGAAATGAAAAGGTGAAAGAAAAATGAAAGAAGAATGATAAACAAATATGCATGTGTGCAATAGGATGCAGGCACAAGGAGTAGCAAAAGAGGAGGAAGAAGAAAGGCTATAATAAAGGAAAAATAAAAGAAGAAAATGCATTTTTTAAAATACTTTAAGCAAGGTAGTAGATTTAAATTTGAGTGGAATAGATAGTAGTGTTAACTTGAGAGTATAAAATTATTATTTTCTAGTTAAAAATGAAAAAAAAATTCAAAAAAATAAATATTATCAATTATTAGTCATATATTTAAATTTAATTATATAAACGATATATTATATTGCATAAACATAATAAGGTGCCTCAAATTAAATTAGCTTACCAACTAATGTTAAACATACCACTAATCGAATTAAGTACCTATTAAAGTTTACCCTCTACCTGTTCTATATTTCAGTAATTGGCATACCACGTACCATGTACCCGTACCATGGCTCAAGAGTACCATGATCCAAGTAACTAGGACCTAAATTAGCTTGAGGGAAATCATCAAGCTCATTTTCTCGTATTCTCCCACTCTTCCTTTCTTTTTAATTTCTGTTTCATAGTATCGGAGCCAAGAATTTTGCCCTCTTTTCTCTTTCTGTAGAGGCAAATTTGCCATCTCTTGGTGGTGACTCTTTTTAAGTTGTTGGTCTCACTACACAACCCATCAGTCTTGTTGGCGTGAAGTGTGAAGTCGATGTCCCTTCAGAGCCTGTCAACAAATTCGCTGCCATGTGCTGCTGCTTCTTTTCCTCTTCCGGTAGACACCCAACACTTGGCCCTTCTTTGGTGACCATCTCACACCAACAACACCTTTTGTAGCCTCCCAACACTTGGCCCTTCTTTGGTGTCCATCTCACACCAACAACACCTTTAGTAGCCTCGCCAAATAGAGGCCATTCTAGTCAGGTGGGTTCCACCTCCTGTCCACCTATTCCTTGTAGTGAAAGTAGCTTTGTGTCTATTGTTTGTCTTTTTGGCATTCATTAGATCCCAAAATACTTACTCTATTTCACTCTTGCAAAACCTATTCCAGAGTTTGGGCTAAGGCCAAAACGATGTACACCAATGATGTGCAACATATATATAAGGTCCTAGCAGATATAGTTTACTTACAAAAAAAATCAAGACATGGCTAATTACTTGGGACGGATGGAGACATTGGAAAATGAATTTTAATTCTCGTGTCTTTTACTGATAACATTATTGCACAAGAAAAAAAAAGAGATAAATTTTATATGGTATTGACATTGATTGGGCTCTACGCTGGCCTTGATCCTTTGAAAGACTAAATTTTGAGTAATTAAGTTATTTCAACTCTAGAAGATGTGTCATGCAAGCTCTTATGCATCTCCCTCAATCATAACAACTCTACAAAAGTTGAATTCTTAACCTTGCCTACAACATGGAAGTCAATAGGGACGAGAAGACAATTAAAAAGGGAAAGGAAAAAAGTCCCGCTGCACTTACTATGATAAAAGTGGTTGCACATGGGATGCTTGTTGGCCATTGCATAATTGTCATCGATTTGATAATAAGAAGACTTGCTTTCACAACCTAAAAATAAATCTTAGATATTGGATGTAATCACCTCAATTGGAGCAAACCACATATAATGTTTATTATTCAGAATAGCTAAGCAATAATCCTCTTCTTCCAACATTAATCACTCTAATAATTCCTTTGCTTGTCTAGTGAAGCTTTCACCGATTAGGACATGCCTTTGAACATTGTACCTCAATTGGAGCATACTACATGTAATGTCTATTATTCAAAATAGTTAAGAAATTATCTTCTTCCAACATTACTCACTTTAATAATTCCTTTGCTTGTCTAATGAAGCTTTCATCGATTAGTCCATGTCTTCCAACATTGCTATTCCCTTAACTCCATTTCTTTTCACTCCTTAATGTCCGTATAACTTCATCTCCATTGGCAAATTGACTAAGAACTTTAAAATTTTTTTTTTGTAATTTTTATTGGTGATTATATTATTGTGCAGTAACATGTTAGAGCAATAGCTCTAACGAGAGAAAAATAGACTATAATTGAGGATTTAGGAAGAAGAAGAGAAGAGAGAGTAGAAGAAGAGTGTTTGGCAGAAGAATTTTAGAGGGAAGAAGGCTATGATTGTATTATGCATTAAAATGCTTTACATGTGCACTATATTGAGATATATATTAGTGTTTAGTAACTAACTTGCTAGCTGTACATTCTCTAATTATAACAACCTCTAGCACTAGCTATAACAATTTCCTCTTATTTCTATATTTCTTCCTATAATACGTAACAATATCCCTTGGTTGAGAGCTTTCTTGATCCCAAAAAAGAGGAATATGAGGAAACTGAGCAGAAATAAAAGCTCTATCTTCCTAGGTGGCATCGTTAGGGGAAAGATTGTACCACTTAATTAATCCCTGTTCAACATGTTCAACTCCTCTGAGAATAGTCCTAACCTTCAACACCTTCTCAGGAGCCACAGTGAAGTCATCATCTAGAGTTCCCACTTTTTTCTTGAGTAAGGACACATGAAAAGCAAAGCAGAGTGAATTGAATTCAGGTAGGAGCTCCAACTTGTAGGCTACTTGCCCTATTTTAGCAATGATCTTGTATGGCCCATAGTATTTAGCAAATAACTTGAGAGATTGTCTGAGGACTAATGAGGTCTGTCTATATGGTTGGAGCTTTACATATGCCAAATCCCCCAACAAATTTCCTTTTAGATCTCGTGGTATCAGTTTGTTGCTACATCCTATGTTGAGCCATCTCTAAGTTCTCCTTCAAGAGTTGGCTAAGCTTCTATCTGCTCCCACAATTATTTCAGCTGATAGTTCTATAGGAAAGCTAGGATGTGGATAGCCATAAAGTGCTTGGAAGGGAGGCATTTTCCTAGCACTGTGAGGTGTGGAATTGTACCACCATTCAGCCATAGGAAGCCGTTGTACCCAATTATTGGGTTTCAGATGAACCATGCACCTTAAGTAAGTTTCCAAGCATTGATTAAACCCTCTCAGTTTGCCTATCAAATTGGGGATGATAAGCTGAATTGAAGGCTAACTTAACCCCAAGGACTTAAATAGCTCCTACCAAAATAAAGCTAGTAAAAACTTTATCTCTGTTAGAGACTATAATCTTGGGCATACCATGAAGTTTGTAGATGTTATCCATGAATAAATGCGCCACTGTAGTTGCAGAAAAAGGATGAGTGAGAGGCAAGAAGTGAGCCAGTTTTTGGTCAGTCTGCAAACCACTACCAATATCGTATCCTTTCCTTTGGACTTAGGTAACCCTTCAATAAAATCCATATGGATTTCTTGCCAAACCTGAGTAGGAATTAGCAAAGGTTGCAATAACCTTGGATAAGGACAATGCCCAACTTTGCATCTTGCACATATTTCACGTTGCTTGACCCAGTCCATAACCTCCCTTAACATATTAGGCCAATAGAAATACTTTTTGAGCTTCAAATAGGTGGCATGCACTCTAGAATGGCCCCCTACTACTGAATTGTGATAAGAATCCAATAGTTGATCTTTGAGGGATGTATTGATTCATACATTCTATTTTTGTAATACAACACTCCATGCTTCTACTGGTAATTAGTAACAGAACCAAGAGCAATGGATAACTATTCCATCAATTCACTGGCCTTTGTATCTGTTGACCAACATAGAATGTTACTAATTAGGAGGATTCAGATCTTTGGGATCCTAATTAGGTTTGATTCTAGGAATTTTTTTTATTGTAAATATTTTTAATTTAGGTTGATTCTTTGTGTATAAATACTCAAACTTTGTAAAGATCAATTCAATTGGAATAGAATTAAAAATTTCTCCCAAAATTCTAAAGTATCACCTTCATAGCTACTTTCCAAATGTTGCATCCAGGGTGGAACAACCACCGGTTGCAGAGTATACAAGTGTTGCTCAGCCAGGGTAGTAGGCCTTTTGGAAAGAGCATTAGCCACCTTGTTTTCCACCCTTTTTCTATACAAAATCTTGTAATCTTAGTCCAAGTAGCTTGGATATACCCTTTTGCTTTAGATATGTGTGGAGTCTTTATTCCAAGAGGTATTTAATACTCTCATGGTTTGTTTTGATGAAAAATTGCCCTTACTCTAAGTAGCGTCTTCATTTGTTAACTATAAAAGGTCATAGCCATCAACTCTCTTTCATAGACTGAGAGAGCTTGGTTTCTTGGCCCAAATGCCTTAGAAATGTAGGCTATAGGGTGTCATTGGCTCCTTGCTATTGAAGAACAACACCCATTCCCTAATTGCTGGCATCAGTTTCCATAGTGAATATATGGGTGGAAAAAGTTTGGTAGAGCTAAAACAAGGGCTTCGGTCATTCTTTGTGTTGCGATTATTTCTATATATTGAGATTATTTCTGTAAATAGCCTAGATTTATAGTGATAATTAGGGATATGATTGTGTGATATGATTGTGATATGATTAGGCTATAATTAGGGAATTAATTTATTTTCTTACCTAGCATGTACTCTTGTAAGTAGTATATATACCCCAATTGGCTTGATGGGAATAATCAAGCATTTTCTCTCAAATCTTCTACTCTCTTTTTCTTCTTTTCATCAAAGTTTCACTTTGCTTAAGTTGCTCAAAGGCTAATTGGGCTTTCTCACTCTATTTAAAAGCATCATTCTTTAGTAGATTGGTTAAGGGCCTGCAAATGATGCCATAATTGCTAATAAAATTTTTATAGTACTTCGTGAGCCGCAGAAAGCTTCTGAGGTCTTTAAGTGATTGTGGTCGGGGCCAATGAATTATAGCTTCTATCTTGATAGGGTCGGTATTCACTCCTTGCTCAGAGATAATATGCTCAAGATACTCAATTTGATGCTGTCCAAAGAAAGCATTTAGAAAGTTTAGCAAACAATTGTTGATCTGCAAACACCTGGAATACAACTTCCAAGTGTTGATGGTGTTCTGCCATGCTGCTACTGTAAACCAAGATGTCATCGAAGAACACTAGCACAAATTTTCTGAAATAAATGGTTCATTAAGGCTTGAAAGGTGGTAGGGGCATTGGTTAATTCGAAGGGCTTAACTTTGAATTCAAAATGGCCATAGTGTGTTTTAAAATCTGTTTTAAGGATGTCCTGCTCCTTCATTCTGACTTGGTGATAACCAGCCTTTTAGTCAATTTTAGAGAACACCCTAGCTCCTCTCAATTCATCGAAGAGGTCATCAATGATGGGCACAGGAACTGTCTTTAATACTGGTGAGGCATAAGGGCTAGAGCTAGGTTGAATAATGGAGGATTGCAACATATCAACTACCAATTTCTCAATTTCATTTTTCTGGTATTGAGGATTTCTGGAAGGTCTTGCATTTATAGGTTTGGTGTTTGGCAAGGGTGGAATGGAATGGTTATAGTCTCTATAAGGAGGTAAGCCTTGAGGATCATCAAAAATTGCTTGGTACTGTTGCAGTAACCCTTGTAGTGCTTCATTTGTTAACATATGGAGTCTAATAATATATTATGCACTATACACCATGCCCCATTGTCGTGGAGCCTCAATTTCATTTTTTTGAGAGCTATTTTGCCTTTTTGTATTTTCTCTGATCATATAAATATGTAATATTCTCTTAGTGTATTCTGTTCAAAAACTCACAGAGAAATAAGAAAACCCTAACCACCGTGGACGTAGCCAAATTGATGAATCAGACTAAATCTGTGTTATTTTTTTTTTTCGTGCTTATTTTTAGATTGTGTGATTGTTCGATTCTCAACATTATTCTCACAAGTAAGAGCAATTAACACAGTAGCAGAAAAATGGAGTTTGTAAATCCACCCCATTTCTTTGCAACAGATTTTCAGAATACCAAAACTCAGATTGCAGTGATCTTTCTCCAATTCCTTGCAGCGATACTGATTTTTGCTGCCTAGTGATAGTAATTGCTAAAGCTTCAAAGTCAAATACAACAAGATTATGGGCTTTCAACCAATCTACCCGCAATATTATATCAAATCTATCCCAATTCCAATGTTTTCACATTAAATTGGAATTCATACTCTTGCATTTTCCACTTGAATCCATGGCATTTGTGATCACAACGTAATTTCCTTCCATCTGCTACTGTGACAGTAGAAGGGTGTATAGATACCAATCCCAATTTCATCTCCATGTTGCCTTTTTATATAGGAAGCTGGTTGTATTGCCACTATCAATGATAGTCACCAATTGTCTATTCTTATGAAATCCCAAAATTCGGATTGTTTCCACCCCAAAACTACCTTCCAAGGCATGTACTGATGATGTTGCTTCACCCACATCATCCTCTGCATCAGCTCCCTTGACTTGATACCATTCTTCCTCCATCCCATCTCCTTCATTTTCTTCTAAACTGATGGCATTTAGGATTTAGGTTTATATTGATGCCTGGGGAAGTATCTATCCCCACATCTGAAACATGGTTTGGGTGGTTGTTTGGTTGGGATATGGGAAGTTTTTGAGGCTGTAGTTGTATTTGAGAAGGCTGGATTGGGAGTGTGAGGAGTAAATGAATTGTTGATGTTAGGACCTTTGAAATTAGACAAGGCAGGTTTCTGGTCTGCACTAAAGGTCTTAGATTGGTATTGATATAGCTGATTTGTTTTAGGATGGGTCTTCGTGGAATTTGGTGAAGCTGTTTGGCTAGTGATAGTACTTTTGAAGGTTTTAAAGGTGCTGGTTAGACTCCCTCCCTTTCTTGCCTTTATCTAACAACTGCATCTGCAATTTAGCTATATCAACAGCCTGGGATAATGAAACAGGTTTCATCATCTTCACCATCAGTCTAATTTCATCCTTAAGCCAGCAATAAATCTAGAAAGGAAGTAAGATTCTCCCAATTCTGGCATGAACCTCTTCAATCTAATCCTCATATTCTCAAATTCATCGTGGTATTCTTCTACAGAATTTTCCTGTATCAACTTCATAAATCCTTCTACTATGTCTTCTAATCCTTCATCTCCAAATATTTTACAAATTCCCCTCGCAAACTCATCCCAATTGGGTTCCCTTCCCATGTTCCAGTTATGGAATCGTGCATTAGCCTTATCTATCAAGAACAGGCTTGCCAATTGTACTCTCTGCTCGATTATGAACTCTATTAATCTCAAAATACTTTACACATTTCCTCAACCAAGCCCTAGGCTCTTTTCCTTCAAACGTAGCCGGCTCTATCTTTGGCATCATTTGGGTTACATCATTGGAAAGAGGATTAATGAAAGGGAAGACAGGTTGGGAGTTGAGAAAACCTTTCTCCCTAGCTGGAGTGGCCAGAATCATTTCCCAAAACAGATTGTGAAGCTCTGTTTCCAGCTTCACTGGAACTACTGACCTTCTTTCCCTTTTTTGTTACATGTTTAATCATCAGGGGTTGCAGGTCATACAGGATCGCATTGTATCTCGAGAATTCTTCTTTACTTCAATCTTTAAATTCCTTTAGCTCCTCACTATTTTTCTGGTTATTCTCCTGTACATTTTGAGTTGTTCTTCCAACTCCGCAATCTTCACCATCTCCCGACTCGTGACAGCTGATCGAGCCATGACTCCAATTCTTAGGAAGCAATCGCCCACTGAAGCGTTGGCTCTAATACCAAATGTTAAAGCAAACAGAGGATTTTTAGAAAGAAGAGAGAATAGAGTAGTAGAAGAAGAGTGTTCGGCGGAAGAATTTTAGAGGGAGGCAGGCTATGATTGTATTACGTATTAGAATACCTTACATGTGCACTATACTGGGGTATATATCATCTCTGAGTAGTTAATGATTATAACAACCTCTTAACACTAGCCATAACAACCTCTAGCGCTAGCAATAACAACCTGCTCTAGCTATAACATGTTATACAATTATTCCCTCTTATTTCTATATTTCTTCCTGTAATACATAACATAACAGGAAACTAGGAAGATGATCATAGTAGGACATGAGTCATAGGGTTCATAGTCGTCTATGACATTCAAGTTTTACCAAATTATTGATAATAGTTCCTAGTTTTTCTTTGTTGTCTTGTTTGGAGTGTGAGCCATGTCAAATTGGAAAACAAACTCGAAATTCATTTCCCAAGCGAGTTAATTATAGGACAACTTCTATGTGTGACATTGTTCATTAATTATAGTGAAACACTACCGTTGTACCGACACGACTTGGCCTCAAATATTTGAATAAACAATGTCAAACATAAGTGATTTTATTATTGGCTTTTTGGGAAAATGAAGTATGAGTTTGTTTCAGAGTTTGACATGTCACACTCCAAATAAGACAATGAAGAAAGACTTGGAACTATTGTCTATAACTTGGTAAGACTTAAATGTCCCGAACGATTGGGAATGAGTTCAGTAGAAGTGAGAGAAACAAAAGTAATTGGCAAGTTGGAACTTGGAAGTAGAGAGGTGTATGATCCTTGTGACTCATATCTTGCTCCAATTATCTTTCTAGTATCCTAGTCCTACATTACATAATAGCATAATCAGTAGTAAATGTTATAAAATAGTTAAAGGTTTTTAATCAATTTGCTATTGGAGATTAAGTTATATGGACATTTAGGAGTGAATATAACTGTAATTAAGGAACCAGAAGGAAGAAGTACTTTTCCTACTCTTTTAACTAAAGCTTGTGAATGCTTAGCTAATGTTGCTTTAGATGGTGAAGAAGGTAAAATAGGAGCGGAGAAAAGGGTGTAATTACCATATATATGATCAAAAGTACCAGAGTCTAGGATTCATAGGACAATAGGTGAAGGCTTAGATGAGCAAAGAAAGTAATAGAGAGAGCAATACTGGATTAAGAGGACTGTTGCGTAGCTGTTTAGAACTGTAGATATTCCTTGCAACCTGCTCTAGTAAGGTGATTGAATCTAATATATGAGATTTATTTTCAGGTTGCAGAATCAAGTCATCTCCAATAGATTGGGCCATATGAACAGCTAATAGACTACCACTATTAGATTAGTTAGGCTGTGAGGTCAGCATGCAATGCCCAACAAGTATCTCCCGTGTGACCACTTTTATCACATCAAGTGTAATGGGACTTCTTCCCTTTCTAATACTTGTTTTGTCCTTGTTGATGTTCACGTTTCACAACTAAGACTGAGGGTTCAACTTGTAGAGTTATTCTTACTGAGGGAGATGTGTAAGAACTTAGCCGACACATTTTCTAGAGTAGGAATGATTTGACTAGTTAAAATTCGATCTTATAATGGCCAAGGTCAGATCGGAGCCAGTCAATGCCAATACCATAAAAAACTTATCTCATTGTCTCTCGTGCAGTAATATTATTAAAAAAAAGGCATGAGAGTTAAAATTCATGTTCCATCATCTTTGCCTGTCCTAAGTGATTCTATTATAAGTGAACAATATCTTATACAACCTTGTAAATGCATTGTACAACATTTTAGCCTTAGTCCAAAAATTACAACAGGTTTTACAAGATTGAAACAAATAAGTAGTTTGATCGAACAAATGCCACAAAAGATTACATAATTGAGCATCCCAACTTGTTCTATCAATGAGACAGTGACAATTTTTTCAATATCATCATATCCCTGATCCAGAAACCAGAATTCTATTGCTGCAGTTCATGACGCATAATTGTTATTTACTTGTAATTTAACAATAGTGATGTTTGATGAGCTAACAATTTAAAAAAAAAATAGTTTAAGGAACTCACAACTTGAATTGGAGGCTTCCTGTCTCTCAAGCATATTGATAGATAGTTGGAAAAAAAATGTGTGTGCAAACCAAATAGAGATCTTGAAACTGCTGGAACGGTAGACTCAAAGCATGGAATAGTGGAGCTGAAGCTACTGGTCTGTAGAAGGGACTAGAGAAGTGAGCAGGTGATGGAATCCACTTGGCTAGAGTCTCCTCTTCCTGGCAAGGGTGTTGGAGGTGTTGCTAGCGTGACACTGGAAAACGGCTCCATGTACCAAATGCTGAAGAGTAGGGGGTTGCATGTGGAGGTGGTTTAGTGAGCGCTTTGAGGGGGCACCAATCTGTTGTCAATGAGACTGATGGGCAGAATGGTGAGATCAACTGATTTCAGATTTCAGAAAGTCTCCAACAAGAGATGGCAAATCTGCCGCTTAAAGGAGGAAGAAAGAGGCCAAAATTTTTGGCTGTGATACCATAAAACATAAGTGAAAAAGAGAGAAAGAAAGTAAGATTATGAGAGAATATGAGCTTGATGGTTCCCCTCAAGCTAATTGGAGTATTTATGTTGTCTATAAGTATACAAATAAGAAAATCAACCACCTAATTATACATAATTCTAGCACCTAATTATGCACACAATTACTGCAAATCAAGTTATTTACAGCATCTTCAAATATCTCAACATCTGCCATCATCTTCCATTTGAAATAATTCTATCAAACTGTTTTTCCAATCCAAATAATCCTCATGTAACTTTCCATGAAAATCAGCTACTTCAACTATAACTCCATTCAAATCAAGGGCCTGTGGTAACCCTACTTCCAATATGCCTCTCTCTGCACGATTTGCAGGTCCAACTTCATGAAAGGATTCACATCCTCAACTTCATCCTCGACCTGAAGATCTTCTTGAGTCACCTTTTGGATTCTCCATTTGGGCTCCTGCTGGTTCTTGATGTTGATCATTCTCTGCATCCCAGCCAAACTCTACTTGTTGGGGTTGGTTGCCTCCACTTCGGCCTCTACTTCTGCCGACCATAGTTCCCCAGCCAAAAATTGATGGAGTGCTAGATTTTTCATCTCTAATAACACTTGACACAGCAAAAGATTTTAAGACAATTAGATCTCAACAATTAAGACTACAATAGGGTATTCTGATTGGAAGAAAGAGAAGATAATTTGTATTCATATAAACCTCTTGATAAAATTCTGAATGGAAAAAGGAAATGCTGGTATGCCTACAACAACCTTATTTATACTAGGTAGAATAAATCCTAATCAAGGACTGAAAATTGTTCCTAATTAATAGAAGGCTTCGTGAATGAAGAAGCAAAAGAAAACTAATAAAATCCATACTGGAACTGAATAGAAAACTAAGTAAACTACAAAATTGAATAGAAAACTTAAAAAAAAAAATTTTCAAACCTAAGTAGGATCTCTGAGTTCAGATGCTTTGCGTCTATATGTTCAGAAAAAGGGAGGAGAATGTCCATTATTTTCTTATGCATTATGAAGTGGCTTTTGTATTGCTCGCATTTGACTTTCTTCTGTTGGGATTAATTGACGTGCTCCTTTTTTAATCAAGGATCGTAGGAGATTGGCATGCGCTCTATTGTTTTCACAAAATATAGTTTGCTTGTGTAAAACCTTTATGTGAGAAAATAACTTACCATTTTTTTGTTATAATATTGAAAATCAATTGGAAATTATTTTTGTATTTAGAATAAGTATTAAACAATTAGTTTTCTTTGAGTATATATGTGAATGAAAATTTTTAGATCCATAAGAACATATTTTCCTATTTATTGTTGAATAAGACAAAAAATTAGAGAAAAGGTAAGTTGAATTGTCACTAGTGATTGGTGATTGACCCTGGTAGTTAGTGACAAGGGTTGAGCTTTATTTTACTTGATAAAGAATTTCTCAGGGTGTGGAAAATGAAACAGAAGGGAGAAAGAGTGGAACAATATGAGATAATATTTTAGCTTGATGATTCCCCTCAAGCTGATTGGGGTATTTATACTTGTTTATAAGATACAAAATAGGAAGGAAACAATATTACATCTCACTTTTACAACCCTAATTACATTACACAATAAGAGCAAATCTTGGTAAGGCTATTTGCAGTAACATATCTTATCAGAAAATATTGTGTTCTTGAAAGTGGAAGTTATTTTCATAATGTTTGCATTTGAGTTGTATTTTCTCATCCTATTTAAAATTGGTACCTCTAGATAAGCTAATAAGTTTATGCTAATAAAATTATATATTTGTACTATAGATGATACATATATACTCTTGAGCAAGGTTGGTCTGGGGCTAAGGTAATACTGTAAAAGGCCAAAAATAAGTCAATGTCAGGAATAGGTCGAGTTAAGCTTGGTTCAAAGGGGAAAAGAAAAATGAAAAAAGAAAATTTCTGTTGTCCAAGCCTGGTATTTTGTTCAGATTCATGAGAGTAATATTAGGATAGACAGTATAATTTTAGCTCTGAATAGTTAAGTGAACTGCATAACAGTCTTGGCAATTTTATAGAATATAGATACATTTTCATTAGTCAGCTCATCTCATCTCATATACAACTTTGTGTTTCTCATTCGTGTTAATCCTACATTATTACACATCTAGATGAATATGTTGTTTTATCAAAGCTCTTTTTGATCATGGGACATCAACTTTTGTTCTTTCTCCTGATTTTTTTTTTCCTTTTTGGTTATGAAACATGATCAGGTGAAACTGGAACAAGGTATTGAAATGTTGAAAATTTTCAAGGAACATGTTATGCACACATCTATTCTAGATGATTTTGGTTTCTATGATCAGAGGGAGAGAGCTTTGAAGGAAAGGAGGGCCAGACAAGTGGCTAATTCGACGACAGATACTTTGAGTCTACTAGCTGATGAGACTGTAAGTCAAATATCTAATAGTTTTGCACAAAATCTCCACTTGGAAGATGGTCGTAAAGAAACATCAGCAAGCATAGCGAATCGTAGCACAGTGACTGATTCATCTGCCTATGATCCAAGCAGTAGGGTTTAATTTGTTGAGAATTTCATTAGCCATAGCTCATCAAACTTTGAATTTAGAAGAGGGCAGCAAACTTCTGGCATGCGATTGGGATCATAAGCACCAGTAAGGCTGTGGATAAGGTGAACACAGGTTGTTTTAACAGACAGGAGTTAACTTGTAGTTGATGCTTTCTGTGGCCAGAGATGTTGGGAGGTTGGTCAGGCAGAGAAGGCAACTGTTTAGTATCTCACTAATTTGGTATTAAATCTCGTGCAATTTTCTGTGGAAGCTTTTTTCTTTTGGATTGTGCCTGATGCCTAATTTGGATGTAATGTTAGGTTTTGTTGCTAGTTGTTTTTTTTTTTTTTTAATTTTTTTTTTTTCATCAGGACTTTTGGCCAGTCGAAAAAGATTTGTAAAGTCACCTCTCTTTTGAGCAACAAAATTATAATAATAGAGATGAAAGAAATTGCAAAAATTGTCTTGTTGAATATCACCCATGGTGAGGGGTTACTCAAGTTATTGGTAAATCTTGAAATACACTTTAATGTGATCATCTTTTTTTATTTTTTTATTATCATTATTTCAAATTTTGTTGAAATTTAATTTTTCTGCTGATGATGCGAGAATTGGATCAATTTATTTTTAATTATATTAGGAAAAAGTTCTCGTCAGAAATATATCGGGGTCTCGGTACTAATGATTTTATTGAAATGAAACATTAACCATTCGTTTGATATAATTAATTTGTAAGAAAAAACACAATTGAAATGAAATTTTACGTCAGATTTCAAGTCAAATTATTTATTATTATTATAAAAATAAAAGTTTTTCTCATCTAGCTGGTATGGCCTCCGTGACCGGGCTTCCAAACCCGAAAAGATGTGCTTCCTCTGTCCAAATTCCTTTTCAATCTCCCTGGAATCCAAAGTGAATTTACTCTTAGACCTCATTATTATCGTATTTGTGCTCGCTAGAATTTTATCCAATGAATCGTTAGAAAAGAATAAAAAATGATGTCAGCAATAACATTGGACCACAAGGGCCACAGGAATTGGTGCGATCCAAGCCTTTTCAAATTCTTATTATAATAAATTTCAAAGTAACGGAAGGTTTAAAACAAAAGCTAAACCACTTTCCCTCCTTTCCAGCAATGAAAAAATTTATGAAAATCTAAAAACTACAGAAACCTTCCTTTATTTTACTTTCTCAAAAACAGGGTGTAATGGTTTAAGGTTAAAAATTTTTCACACCATGTTTTATTATCAGCTCAAAACTCAAAGGAAAACTCTGCTAGTGAAGAAAATTAATAGTGTAGTCCAAATAAATAAATATGGAATAGATGCAGCTCAATAACATCCAGCATTGCGTAAAGTCTGATTCATAGTGATTGTGAAATCACCATTAGATGTTAGATCCTTACCAGACCCCCAGAATCCTCAACTATTAAGACGCACAAACTTCAAAATGGCAAGTCGAAGTTTAGAAGACCTTACAGTATCAAGACAATCAAATGAAGGAGCGTAGCATGTACAAAACTTTTCAGGTTAAATAAAAGTTGAACCTTATCTTTTCCCAGTCACTCCAGCAAATGTCATGCTCGAATCCGTATACCAGGGATGTCTTTCAAACCCATCTTCAGTGCTGTTTTCCTGAACAAAGGAGGTGGCCTTTGTAAGCCTATTGACTCAGAAAATCGATTGGCTAGTTCAACAAGCGTTGTTTTATCCCTGCCAATTTCCCTGATTGAATTATAATACCCTAGCCAAGCATGATATGCTGCTTCTTTGACACTAGTATCGATCTTTGACATTGAATCTTCCACCTGTCAAAGTAAATTATCTCCAAAGGTCAAGCACAAATATGTACCCTACTAACAAGTAGATACAAGAGACTAAAATCCCAGGAAACATGCAGTTGAAGATGTTATGAAATTTTACTTTGTTCTATCATGCATCCAGCAGTACAGAATCAACCCCCATGATTAGTGTCACAACTCTTCCCAGTCCTCCCTTAAATCCAAAAATTTTCTGCGAAGGAAGACCTGCCGGACACAGACCGACCTGCTGAAGTCGAATGAGGTTTCTGGGTTGGCTGGATGACCAGCTGGGCAAGCACTGGACAGGAGGGACGACCTACCGGGTGGTATGGGGAACAGGTGCAAAACAGTCGAACGCCCGAGTAGACTAACCAGGGCAAGTAATGCCCGGAAGCAAGGTAGGTCGGAAGGGCAGAAGCACTCGGCAGGCCTGCCAGGCGCAAGGAGCTCGGATGCGCAGTAGGCCTGCCAGGGCAGTACACAATGCTCGGATCAACAGGCTAGGCGCTGGACACAAACACTGGCCGGGCTGGTCCACTAGGCGCAAAGATGAAAAACGTGGACAGCGTAGCTCAGCCTGGATCTTCTAGAAAAAGCTAGGGGGAGTCCAAACACCAAAAGCAGGAGGGATAGGAAAAATAGCCTTGGGAGCTACAATCTGCAGGAGCTGTCAAATAAAGTGTCTTCCAAGTTATTGTAGATTTCTAGGAGACTTTTAAGCTTCTCTATGTACAGCTATAAATACCCATTTGTAATGTACAGATAGTAAGAGAGAATTTTTATAAGTGAGAGAGGACTCTTGTAAATCACTTGTAAAGCAATACAAGTTTCTTCTTCCTTCCATCATCTCTTTCTTTCTTTCCTTCAATCCTCTCCCCAACTTTAGCTTTTCTAGTGTGCATTTCACCCTTAGAATTTCTGTGATTGAGAAGCTGAACTTAGTTCCAGTTGGACTAAGGCCGCATGGTTGAAGTGTTGTCTAGTGTTAAAATTGTTTACTCCATGACAAGTGGTATCAAAGCCTGATTTGCTGTTTGGGTGAATATGTCAGATCCAAATCCTCAATGAGTAGGCTAGTCAGCCTTGAAACCCCCTAGTTGGCTTGCTAAAATTGCAAGAAGTTGGCTAAGAAAACGTGGGTGTGAAAGGCAGAGAGGAGAATGTGGTAGAAAATTGACAAAGAAAGTGTATAAGCTTTCAAAAAAAACTTTACAAGAGTGTGGGTGCTTTACAATTTCTTAACCGCTGAAAAATGAGGGTGGCTATCCCATTTATAGGCCTAAGAAATTCTAGAGAATTCTATGTACAGTAGTTGCCTAGAAGAGTTGGGAAGCTTCCAGAAGATTCTGGCAGTAGAGCCTCACTTGGGCGATGGTTTGGCCAATTCTAGAGCCTTCTCGCCCTGCCTAGAAGCTTCTGGGGCAATTTGGAGTCTTCTCACATAGACTGGCCCGTGGTTGGCCGCGCACTCTCTGGCAGCTTCGAGAGAGTTCCCGCAGTTGTCCTCCGTAGACCTGCGGGATGGACCCATTGGAACCTCAATTGCGGCAGGAGCTATTCCTCACCCATGCGCCATCTACCTGCTGGGCTGCGTCTAGCCTGTAAGCCTACCAACACACTCAACAGCCTATCGACTGAACAAGGTGCGAAAAATTGGCCCGTTCTGCGGGGTGAGTCTTTCGGTGGGCGACATTCTCCCCCACCCATTCCAGCAGCGTCCTCGTCGCTTTACTATCTTCATAGGCCGTGATTTGCTATTTGAATTACTATAGCTCATCCAATGGTTTCCAACTAGCCTCACTATCAGGCAGTCCCTTTCACTGACAAGCAACTCCCTTGTTGGTGCCCGATTGATATGTCGTACCACCCGGTCAGACATGATAGCTTTTACTTCTTTATCATGCTAGACACAAACACCCCCTAATGCTCTTGTAGAAACACTACGGGCAAGATCCTCTTTGTCCTCCAAGAAGGGCTTTAATAAGCTCACGTGGAAGACGCTGTGGATTTGATAGTTAGTAGGCAGACTCACTTTATATGCTTGCTTGCCAATCCTTTTGAGGATATGATAGGGCCCTTCATATCTCCTCAATAGACCCTAATGGTGGCCCCTTGACCCTTTCCCAAGCATGTATAGCTTGACCAGCACCATGTATCCTTCTTTGAACTCTCGTGGCCTTCTTTTCTTGTCTGCCCACTTCTTCATATGCTTGGCTACCTTAGTCAAGCAGGCACAGGCTGATTCTTGTTGTTCCTTCCAGCCTTTGGCAAACTTGTAGGTCGCAGGGCTCTTGCCTTTATAGCCCGTAACAATGCTAGTTGGAGTATTAGGCTGCTGCCCCATAAGAACTTCGAAAGGACTCCTCCCAGTTGACTCACTTCGCAGCAGGTTATAGGAGAATAGGGCAACATCAAGCAACTTGGCCCAATCTCGCTGGTTGGCGCTTAGATAATGCCTTAGGTATAGCTCCAATAAGGCATTTACCATTTTTGTCTGGCCATCCATTTGGGGACGCATTGATGTAGAGAAATTCAACTCAGTTCCTGTTATAAGTTATAGAAAGTAAATATGTTAATATAGGAAGTAAATATTGATAGATGAATCAGTTACTTAATCTTAGGATTGTATAATCATAGATTTTATTTTCCTTCCTGTTTAGATACGGTCTCTCACTTATAAATAGGTTGTAATCTCTATTGAGAACAACGACAACAAATATTATCTTTCTACAGTTCCCATGAGTCTAAACAACTTAGTGCAAAACCTGCCATTGAATCGTGGATCCCTGCTGCTTGCGATTGTCTTCGGAAGTCCCCAATACTTAACCACGAGCTTGAGGAACAATTGAGCAGCTTGCTCAGCCGTGCAGTCCTTCGGAGCTGGATGAATATCCCATATTTTGAGAATCTGTCTACCACGACAAGAATCCATCCACATCCCTCCGAAGTTGGCAGCCCCACAATGAAGACACGGAGACATGGCTTGTCCGGTATGGGCAATGGCTCCACAACTTGTGTCCAGTAGTATACACCAGTTCACCCTTGCGACTCAAGGCATCGACCACAAGATTTGCCTTGCCAGGCTTATACTTCATGACATAGTCAAACTCAACAAGAAAGTCTTGCCATTGGGCCTATTTTGGAGAGAACTTCCGCTGCGTCTGAAAGTAGCTGGTGGCTTACATCGTATATTTCTTTTCGGTGTCATTGAACTTTCTACTTTCAAAGGCAACAGAATGACCCTCTTGCATAAGAACCCCACCGATGGCAAAATCAAAAGTATTGGTATGAACTTCGAAAGGCTTGGCATAATCAGACAAAAACAGCACCGTCTGCACCACAATTGCCTCCTTCAACCTTTTGAAGGCTTGCTGACACTTGCTGAACCAGTCCCAACCTTGCCCTTCTTTAGCAAATCAGTGAGAGGGGTTGCGATTAAGGAGTATCCCTTGATAAACCTCCTATAATAGTTGCACAGCCCAAGGCAAGACCTTAATTCGGTGACTTTGGTGGGTGGTTCCCATTCTTCAATAGCTTGCACCTTGGAAGGATCCATGCACAGCTTGCCATCACCAATTATATGCTATAGGAAAGCAACCTCCTTTTGGGTAAATGAGCACTTCTCCCTTTTGACATAGAGCTGATTTTCCCTCAAAGGTTGAAACACTTCCCTCAAGTGTTCCAAATGCTCCTCCAAAGTATTACTATAGATAAGAATATCATCCAAGAACACAACAACGAATTTGTCAAAGATTGGAGCAAGTACCTTGTTCATTAGTGTGCAAAATGTAGCTGGTGCGTTGGTGAGACCGAAAGGCATGACCAAGAACTCATATGCCCCATAGCGAGTAACACAAGTTGTCTTGCCTTCATCTCCTTTGGCTATGCGAACTTGATAGTACCTCGATCTTAGATCCAGCTTTGAGAATATCCTCGCATTGCCCAGCTGATCGAACAAGTCTGCTATGATAGGAATAGGGTACTTCTTGATGGTGATCTTGTTCAAAACCCGATAGTCAATGCATAGTCGAAGCGACCCATCATACTTCTTTTGAAATAGCACCGGGGCTCCATATGGTGTTTTGGAGGGCCTTATATAACCAGCATCCAGCAACTCTTTCAGTTGCCTAGTGGTTTTGCCCCTGGTTCCAATTCAATGGCATGATCAACCTCC
This sequence comes from Manihot esculenta, assembly GCF_001659605.2. Classification (NCBI taxonomy): domain Eukaryota; kingdom Viridiplantae; phylum Streptophyta; class Magnoliopsida; order Malpighiales; family Euphorbiaceae; genus Manihot; species Manihot esculenta. The sequence goes on along the minus strand of NC_035162.2, from coordinate 37,457,042 downwards.
CTTCAAGGCAGGAGTTTCTTGGGCAGTTCTGCAAGCATGACATCCTTGTGTCACCTACCGAAAGACTCATCATGTAGAATGGGCCAATTTTTCGCACCTTGTCCAGCTGCCAAGCCGCGGAATGCATTGGTAGGCCTACGGGCCAGAAAAACTGCCCAGCCCGACAGGCAGTTGGCGCATGGGCGAGGGATAGCTCTTGCCTAAAGTGAGGTCCAACGGGCCAGTCCCGTAGGCCTACGGAGAACAACTGCGGGCACTCTCTCGAAGCAGCCAGAAGGCGTGCGGCCAACCACGAGCCAGCGGCCTACCATGGGCCAACAAGCGCGAGAAGGTTCCAAATCGCCCCAGAAGGCTCCAGCGCGCGCCAGAAGCATCCATGCAGTGCAAGAAGGCTCTAGAATCTGCTAGGACATTGCCACAAGCTGCCAGAATCTTCTGGAAGTTTCTCAACCCTTCTAGGCAGCTACTGTACATAGAATTCTTTAGAATTTCTTAGGCCTATAAATAAGATAGCCACCCTCGTTTTTCACCATCTGAGAATTGTAAAGCAACCACTCTTGTAAAGCTCTCGTTGAAAGCTAATATACTTCCTTTGCCAACTTTCTGCCACATTTTCCTCTTTGCCTTTCACACCCACGTTCCCTAAGCCAACATCTTGCAATTTCAGCAAGCCAACCAGGGGTTTCAAGGCTGACTAGCACACTCATTGGGGAGTTAGCTAGTGCCGCACGGGGAGAAGCACTTGGGGGAATAAGTGAGCCCGTGACAGGTAGTATCAGAGCCTCATTGATTCAATCTCCTTCACACGTTCAAGTTTACTTATGTGTGTTAGTATGTCTGGCAGCAGTGGGATGGAGACAACCACCGGATCACAAGCCCCGAAGGAGGGGAGGGGACGTAGTGAAAAGTCCTGCGATATCCTTGTTGCGTTGGAAGAGAGGCTGGCGAGGATAGAAGCCTTATTGTCGGAGCAAAGGGACAAAAGTGATGACATGGAACTCCGCATCGCCGAGCTCAAGTCCAGGGAGGACGAGGAGCTGAGGGCTCGAGTCCAGGGAGGACGAGGAGCTGAGGGCTCGAGTCTAGGGAGGACGAGGAGCTGAGGGAGGAGATGCAGGGGGCCTTGAACGCAACAATTGATACTCTGGCCAAGAGGGACCAAGCCATTGAGGCAAAATTGGCTACCTATCGTGAGAAGGTGGACAAGCTCGAGACTGAGCTAGCCTTGTGCAAGGCAGCGTTGGCCAGCGGGGTTAGCACAAGCGATGTTGCTCCAACTGCCATAATTGACGCCCCCATACCGAAGGCCTACGGTGAGGCAAGGAATGCGAGGAAGATTGATAACTTTTTGTGGAACGTGGAGAGATATTTTGAAGTTGTTTGAAGTTGTTGGCATCATAGAGGATGCTGCAAAGATTCGGAGTGTCCCACTCTACCTCAACGACATTGCCATAGTATGGTGGAAGAGAAGTGAAGATATCAAGAGAGAGACTTGCACCGTCAACACTTGGAAGACTTCACCAAGGAGCTGAAGAGACGATTCTAACCAGAAAATGTTGAAGGTGAGGCACGCGCCAAGCTTCGACACCTCCAACACAAAGTAGGTAACATTCGCGACTATGTTAAAGAATTTTCTGAATTAATGTTGGAGATAACTGATATGGGGGAGAAGGATGCTCTCTTCTATTTCCTTGATAGTCTCTTCCCATGAGCAAAATGGAGCTTCAACGAAGAGGGGTGTAAGACCTTGCCACCGCCATGGTGGCTGCTGAATCCTTGATAGAGTTCAGGAGGAAGGACTCTAACAAGGACAAAGGGAAAAGGTTTGATCGTAGCAAGCATAGAGGGGACAAGCTCGATCTCGAGCCTGTCCACCTTCTCATGATAGGCAGCCAATTCTGTCTCCATGGCCTGGTCCCTCCTGGTCAGAGTGTCAATTGCTGCATTCAAAGCTCCCTGCATCTCCTCTCTCAGCTCCTCGTCCCCACTGGACTCGAGCTCGGCGATGCGGAGTTCCATGTCATCACTTTTGTCCCTTTGCTCCGACAGGAAGGCTTCCATCCTCGCCAGTCTCTCTTCCAACGTAACAAGGATATCATAGGACTTTTCCCTTTGTCCCCTCCCCTCCTTTGGGGCTTGTGATCCAGTGGCTGTCTCCATCCCACTGCTGCCAGACATTCTGAACACACAGAAGCAAACCCAAATGTGTGTGAAGGAGAATGAAACAACGAGGCTCTAATACCACTTGTCACGGGCTCACTTATTCCCCAAGTGCTTCTCCTCATGTAGCACTAGCTAACTCCCCAATGAGTAGGCTAGTCAGCCTTGAAACCCCCTAGTTGGCTTGCTAAAATTGCAAGAAGTTGGCTTAGAAAACGTGAGTGTGAAAGGCAGAGGAAAATATAGCAGAAGTTTGGCAAAGAAAGTGTATTAGCTTTCAAGGAAGACTTTAGGAGAGCGTGAGTGCTTTACAATTTCTCAGCTGCTGAAAAATGAAGGTGGCTATTCTATTTATAGGCCTAAGAAATTCTAGAGAATTCTATGTACAGCAACTGCCTAGAAGAGTTAGGAAGCTTTCAGAAGATTATGGTAGATTGTGGCAGTAGAGCCTCACTTGGGCGATGGTTTGGCCAATTCTAGAGCCTTCTCGCCTTGCCTGGAAGCTTCTAGCGCGCGCTGGATTCTTCTGGGGCAATCTAGAGCCTTCTCACACAGACTAGCCCGTAGTTGGCTGCACGCTTTCAAGAAGCTTCGAGAGAGTTCTCGCAATTGTCTTCCGTAGGCCTACGGGACAATCCCGTTGGAACCTCACTTGCATGCACCATCTACCTGCTGGGCTGGGCCCATAGGCCTACCAACACACTCAGCGGCCTATCGGCTGAACAAGGTGCGAAAAATTGGCCCGTTCTGCAGGTTGAGTCTTTCGGTAGGCGACATAGGGAAGAGCTCGGTAACTTGGAGGAGCTTAGTGCTCGGATGAAAGAGTTCCGTGAGGAGATGCAAGATGCTCTCAACTCTGCCATCGAGAAGCTAGCGAGTGAGATGGAGTCACTAAGGCACGCCCAGTTTGAAGACAATGCTGCCGTCAGGGAGGAAAACCATTTCCTAAGAGTGGAAATGGACAGGATGATGGAGAAAATGAAGGAGCTGGTGACTTAAATGCGCTCCATAGTGGTCCAAGGTGGCTTGGCTCATCAACACCCTTGGGAGCTCCTACGACACGAGTGCAAGTGCCTAAGCCAAATGCATTCAGAGGTACACGCAATGCTAAAGACATTGAAAACTTCCTGTGGAGCTTGGAGCAGTACTTCAGAGCGCTAGGGATTGTGAAAGATGCTAGGAAGATTGATCCCGCCCCACAATATCTAGCCGATATTGCCATGGTCTAGTGGAGAAGGAGGCAAGCTGACATTGAGAAAGGTACCTGCACCATAGCAACCTGAGAAGACTTAAGGAGTTGAAACGTCAGTTTTATCCTAACAATGTTGCCAAGGAAGCAAGAGCCAAGTTGAGGAGGTTGTCTCAAAAAGGTTCTATCCAAGATTATGTCAAGGAGTTTTCAGAAATCCTGTTGGAGATTCCCAACTATCGAAATGAGGAGGCTTTATTTGCTTTTTATGGATGGGCTCCAACAATGGGTGAAGATGGAGATTTGGCGTCGGCATGCACAGAACCTTGCTACTGCTATTTCAATAGTAGAATCTCTGGGAAGTACAAGAAGGGGACAAGGGCAAGAGTCCCATGAAACCATCAAAGAGAAGGAGGGACCTCAAAAGAGGCGAAAACCTAAGGAGGGATCAAAGGACGGGAATTCCAAGGGATGGAACAAACCTAAGAGGTCACCTGTTAAATGCTTCATGTGCGACGGACCACATCGAGTTCTTGAGTGTTCGAAGCGCAATACCTTGTTAGCTATGGTGACAGAAAAGGAGTTGGGTCGACAGACGCAAGGAGCCTATATGGATGCTCTTCAGTTGGCAGCCGTGGCAGCCAAGGCAACCGAGGTTCCACATGGGCGTAAGGGGCGATTATTTGCGCCATTGTGCATAAACGGACAGACCTCGCAAACACCAGTGGATACTGGAGCTTCCAATAATTTTCTTAAGTTGGAGGCAGCCGAGAGGCTGGGGTTCCATATGAGAAGGAGACGGGATGGTTGAAGACTGAACTCTCAACCGACCCAGACACACGGAATACCCCGGAATGTCAAAGTTAAAATTGGTGATTGGTCTGTTACTCTTGATTTTTCTGCTGTTGCGATGAACGACTACTCGTGTGCTCGAAATGGACTTCATAGATCAGGTGAAGGCTATCACTCTCCCCTTTGCCAATAGCATGTGTATCTTGGAAGGGAACAATACTTGCACTGTCTCATTGACGAGAGGGAAGACCAGCACTAGCACCCTCTCAGCCCTCCAGTTTTCAAAGGGGGTAAAGAGGTTGAAGCCGACTTACTTGGTGGCATTGAAGCAAAATGACGGGCTGCTCACTCCTGAGCCACCTACTGCTGTTAAGGACATCCTCGAGGATTCCTCAGGAGTTGTCTAAGAGGCTTCCACCAAGAGGAAGGTGGATCACCACATTGAGCGAGAGCCCGGAGCAAGACCACCTGCTGGTATTCCCTATCGTATGGCTCCTACTGAATTAGAAGAGCTCCGCAGACAGCTGAGAGAGCTCTTAGATGCTGGGTTTATTCAGCCCTTCAAAGCCTCGTATGGTGCATCGATTCTCTTTCAAAAGAAGGATGCCTCTCTTCGCATGTGTATTGATTATCGGGCATTAAACAAAGTTACTGTGAAGAACAAATACCGCATTCCACTTGTTGCCGACCTGTTTAACCAGCTCGGAGAGGGTCGAAGGTTCACTAAACTGGATCTTCGATCAGGATATTATCAAGTCAGAATTGTTGAAGGAGATCAGCTGAAGACAGCTTGTGTCCTATGATTTTCTTGTCATGCCCTTTGGTTTAACTACCACTCCTGCCACGTTTTGTATTTTGATGAACAAAGTGTCACAGCCTTTCTTGGATCGCTTTGTTGTGGTTTATCTGAATGATATAGTAATCTATAGCAAAACGCTGGAAGAGCATGTGGATCACTTGAACCAAGTCTTCAAGGTGTTGAGGGGGACAATGAATTGTATGTGAAAAAATAGAAGTGTTCTTTTGCACAGCAGGAGATTCCCTTCTTGGAACATATTGTTGGGCATGGCAGGATAAGGATGGATCAGTCTAAAATTCGTGCCATCATAGAATGGGAGCAACCAAGGAAGGTGCCAGAATTGAGATCGTTTCTAGACCTTGTAAACTATTAACATAGGTTCATCAAGGGCTATTCTATTATTGCTACACCCCTCACCGATATACTGAAAAAAGAATAAACTGTGGAAATGGAATACCCATTGTCATAATGCTTTTGAAACTTTAAAGAAGACGGTTATGGAAGAGCTAGTGTTAGTGCTACTCGACTATTCCAAGCCCTTTGAGATGCACGCGGATTCTTCTAACTTTGCTATTGGTGGTGTTTTAATGCAAGACAAACATTCAGTTGCTTATGAGAGTCGCAAACTGAATGAGACCGAGAGACGGTACACTGTACAGGATGTACAAGAGAAGGAGATGACTGTTATGGTGCACTGTTTGAGTACTTGGAGACATTATCTGTTGGATTCCAAGTTTGTCGTGAAGACTGTTGGGTTCCAAGTTTGTCGTGAAGACTGATAATGTAGCTACGAGCTACTTCCTTACTCAGAAGAAGCTCTCCCCAAAGCAAGCAAAGTGGCAAGTATTCTTGACCGAGTTCTACTTCCTAATGGAATATAAGCTGGATAGGGCCAACTTAGTTGCGGATGCCCTCAGTAGAAAGGCGAGTTGGCTGCTACTTCTACCCAACCGCGTTCTCCCTTATTGAATCACATCAGAGAGGGGATAATACAGATCAAGCAACTGATGGAGTTAGCAAGGAAGGGGAAGAGGAGGTTCTGGTTGGACGGGGACCTAATCCACACTACGAAGGGCAATGTGTTTGTGCCGAGATGGGGAGACCTAAGGAAGGAAATTATGAGGGAGTGTCACGATTCCCTCTGTGCTGGCTATCCAGGGGCAAGGAGAACTATGGCACTTGTGGAGCGTGCATACTACTGGCCTCGGATGTTCGATGATGTGAAATTGTATGTGAAGACCTGTTTGGTCTACCAGCAGAACAAGACTGAGAAGCAGAGGCCAGCAGGCCTGCTAGATCCTCTCCCCATTCCATAGTGTCCTTGGGAGAGTGTATCGATGGACTTCATTGTTGGATTGCCAAGAGTAGATGGCATCGGCAATGTAATGGTGATGGTTGACCGGTTTAGCAAGTATGGGGTGTTCATTGTATTGGGGAATGCCACGGTCCATTACCAGTGATCGGGATACTCAATTGGGGGAACTTTTGGTCAGAATTGTTCAAGATAATAGGGACAACCCTTAACTTTTCTACAAGTTTCCACCCTCAGATGGATGGGCAGACCGTGCGTATGAACGCTTTGCTGGAGCTGTATCTACGGCATTATGTTACTGCCAATCAAAGAAATTAGGTTGAGTTGCTGGATGTAACCCAATTCTTTTATAATCTGCAGAAAAGTGAGTCCACGGGGGCAAGTCCATTTGAGCTAGCAACAGCCACTTGCACCATATGATATAGTAGTGCCATATAAAGGGAAAAGTCTAGGTGTCTTCTGGTTCGACAAAGCCTGGAAAGAAAAGGTTGAGCTAGCCAATGTGTCTTTGGCAAAGGTAGCAAAGAGAATAAAGAAGTGGGCAGACATGAAGCGGAGACACAGAGAGTTTGAGGAAGAGGACCTTGTCATGGTGAGCTCAAATCATTCGAAACTATGGGAAAACTCGCAAAGGGTTGCTCCGAAGGTACGAGAGACCATTTTCAGTAGAGAAAAGGATTGGGAAGCTGGCCTACCGTGTCAAGCTGCCACACTACTTAGAGTGCCATTCGATGTTCCATGTAAGTTTTCTAAAGCCTTACTATCCAGATGAAAGTGATCCAAGTCAAAACAAGTCACAAAGAGCGTTGATTGCAGTTTTTGCTGTCTTGGATCACGATATGAAAGTTATCATAACTCATCAAGCAATACCGAGAAAAGGGGTCCCGTGCACACCTTTTAAGGAATACTTAGTGAAATGGAAAGGGCTCCCGAATGCTGAGGCGAGTTGGGAACATGAGCTTTCTTTGTGGCAATATGAAAACAAGGTGCAAGACTACTGGCAAGACATGACGAGGGCATCACGAGAATAGTTGGGGGAGAATGTCACAACTCTTCCCAGTCCTTAATTCCAAAAATTTTCTGCGAAGCAAGACCTACCGGGCATAGACCGACTTGCTGAAGTCAAACGAGGTTTCTGGGTTGCGCTGGATAGGAGGGACGACCTGTTGGGAGTTATGGGGACCAGACGCAAAACAGTCGGACACTCGGGCAGACCAACTAGGGCAAGTAATGCCCGGAAGCAAGCAAGGTCGAAAGGGCAGAAGCACTCGGCAGGCCTACCAGGCGCAAGGAGCTTGGATGCCGGTAGGCCTGCTAGGGCAATACACAATGCCCGGAACAACAGGCTAGGCGCTGGACACAAACACTGGTCGTGCTGGTCTGCAAAGGCGCACAAATGAAAAGCTTGGACAGTGTAGGTCAGCCTGAATCTTCTAGAAGCTGCTTGAGGAGTCCAAACACCAAAAGCAGGAAGGACAGGAAAGCAGCCTTGGGAGCCACAATTTGCACGAACTGTCAAATAGAGCGTCTCCCAAGTTATTGTAGATTTCTAAGACTTTTAAGCTTCTCCATGTATAGCTATAAATACCCATAATCAAGTGTACAAATAGTTAGAGAGAATTTTTCTAAGTGAGAGAGGACTCTTGTAAATCACTTGTGAAGCAATACAAATTTCTTCTTCCTTCCATCACCTCTATTCCTTTCTTTCCTTCAAACCTCTCCCCAACTTTAACTTTTGTGCTGTGCATTTCACACTTAGAATTTTTGTGTGTGTGGTTGAGAGGCTGAACTTAGTTCCAGTTGGATTAAGGCCGCATGGTTGAAGTGTTGTTTTGGTGTTAGAATAGCTTAGTCTGTGACATTAGTCAATTGATGGCAAAACAATGTAGGTGGTCTCATGAACTTCTGCATGTTACTTATAAATAAATGCTACACCCCTTTCAAATAAATAAAATTATGTTCTATTTTCAGCTTCATCTTCCATAGCCTACAAATTTAACTAGAATCCAGTATAAAGTATAAATGAAAATGCAATTATCAAGTTAGACATGGACCTTAAGTTTACTTTCTGGATCCATATCAGGTGAAGGAAGTTTATCAAGAGGCAGATCTTCCAACTCATTCAGGAAATATTCTTCCCATGGTGCCAGCAATAAGATTCCTTCTCCATCTTTGCCCTCACGCCCTGTTCTTCCAAGACGATGTATATATTGCTCCCGATCAGCAGGAATGCCGAGCTGGTCATAGTTAGAATTAATACATTATTATACAATAACCAAGGTGAGATGCACGGTAAAACAAGGAAATACTCAGGCTTTCATTCATGATTCACATTCTTAATTTAGTTCCATAATACCAATACAAGAATCTTTCATAAATACATGGCAAATTCCCTTTTAAAATCCAAGCATACATTTCAAACTAACATTTTCACGCGTTTTCAAATATTTATCTAGAAACAACTATTACCAGAAATAAAAATGAGGTGTTTGAGAATTTCATATAAATGGATAGGTGAAATAAATTGGGATAAATTTGGCTGCTATTGTTAATGCATCTCAGCCTCAGTCCAATGTTTCTTTCTTGTACATGCATGTGGTAGTCCTAGCATGAAACTTTGCTCAATAATGTGAATGTTGAACATTGTGAGTTTTTATATGTGCAGGAAAAAAATTCTCAAGCTTTATCAATACCTGAATTACCAAAGTAACATTAGGATAATTCATTCCCCGTGTTGAAACATCGGAAGTAATAAGAATTGATCGTTTTGATTCCTTGAATTCGTCAGAGACACGAGTTCTGTATAATTGAGGCTTTCTAGAATGCATCTCCTTAACATTCATTTTCATTTCCCGGAGAAGCATATATAAGAGTGATGTTACCATCCCAGTCGTACAGAAAACAATGACCTGGGTGCAATCAAATTGTTAAAGCCTGAGGTACACATTTTTCAAATAATGCAAAAACTCAAACACTACAACATTTTACCTTGTAATCAGGTGTCCGTAGGATATGCTCCTTCAACAGATAATGCACCAATTGAAAATGCAATTCATGTGGAACAACAAGGAAAGACTGCTTAATCTGCAGTTAAAAAGCCAAAATTGAAAATTCACTTAAACGAAAATGGTTGCATACAATTTCTGGTGTTGAAATCCCAGCAAATCCACTTATTACAAGCAACTATGATTAACTAGAAATTTCCTGATTGTATTTCCCTAAACTAGTTAGTATGGTTTTAGATAATACCTTAGCAGGAGTTTCCAGAGAACCCAGGCCCACCATATCAATAAATGCATGCTCTCTTTTCAATACAAGCTGAGATATTCGCCGAACCTGCATGCACATGATCAAACAATCCAAATTTGGGTGAAATCATGAAACCTTAAGAAACTGAGTGTTTACATAATGAACAAAGTGATAAAGGAAACTCAAACCTCTTTTGGAATTGTTGCTGAGAACAGCAAGGATTGCCTCCTCCTGGGCAAACAATCTACAATTTTTTCCACATCTTTTCGAAACCCCAGGTCTAGTAGATGGTCAGCTTCATCAAGTATAAGCATCTTCAAGCCCATCAAATGCACAGATAAACCACCTTTTTCCTCAATGTGATCCAGCAGCCGACCAGGAGTTGCAACAACTATCTAGAAAAAACACACACGACACGCAATAGTAACTTTAAATTATTTCCTTCATGGCTCATTCCCTATCCATAGAATCATATAACCAACAGAATGCGATTTATCAGAATAGAACATATAGGCAAACCTGGCATGGATCTGATTCAAGGCGCTTCTGATCATCTTTGAAACGTATACCCCCAATTAGTGTTTGCACACCCATGCCATCATGGTACTTCAGCATAGCATTTGCCTCAGCAGCTATTTGACTTGCTAGTTCTCTTGTTGGACAGATAATAAGAACATAAATGGAAGGCACCCGTGGATTAGAATTGCTACTTTTTGCTTTCAGAACTGTTTCAATTGCAGGAAGCTATTTGTCCTTAACAACAGCACAGAGAAAAAAAAAGAGCCAAAATATGACAACTAAAGAATGCCTAAGAGTCGTAGATTACCAAAAAAGCAGCACTTTTGCCTGTCCCAGTTTTGGCTTTAACCAAAGCATCCTTGCCTGCTCCAAAATAAAATCAGAAACATGGCCCATATTATAATTGAAATTGAGCCATTCTAAGCAATTCAAATGACTAACATCAGATCCACAAGTTGTAATTTATTACACCTGATAACAAGCATTCATCCATCACATGTATCAATTTATAGAATATTTACAAGTAGCTTTTAACTACAGTGAATTTTTATTTTTCAATAATGCTTTGGCATATTATCAGACTACTTTCAGGCATTAAAAACCAAAGTCAACTCAATGGAATTAAGAATTTTTAACATTGGCAAAAACGTTAACAAGTTGCAATATCACAAAATAACTAACAAACTAAAGTATTATGGACAAAGTGTAGGTTTGGAGATGACACATAAGCGGCTATTCACTTACCCTCAAGGCAAACGGACAAAGTAGCCTCTTGCACCCTGGTCATTTGAACATAGCCAGCTGCTGTAAGTGCCTTCACAGTCAATGGTGATAAACCACATTCGTCAAATCTGGACAAGAAAAGGCAGCATATCATACAGATGAGAAGCCACTCTGTTTCCCAGTCCTAAGAAAAATCAAAAGCCACCCCAGAGTATGTAATTTTTTTTTTCTTTTTAATATTCATTTCTCAGACAAATGGAAATCATAAACACATGAAAACATCCAATTCTACAGCTACCTACTAACAAACACTACCTGATCACTTACCTTTTCTGACTGAGAATTGATTCCTCCTCGGCTGTCTCATTATTCTCACCTTGATTCTCCGCCAATTTTTTCTTCCCAAGCTCATGCCTAATCAACTCCACTTCCTTCGCAAAATCCGACTCCTTATCAAGCTCCTTAAGTGGCACTCTTTTCGTTACTTTCACGTCGTACTTCCTTAAAGCAGCTCTACTCCCGATCTCCTCCGCCGTTCTCCCTCGCCTTTCCCCCTCGTTATACGAATCAAATCCATAATCGTCATCCTCGTCATCGCTGGAAGAACTCCCAGATCTCCGAAATCTCCTCAATTTAGGAGAAGAGAAACCCTTGTTATGTGTGCCTCTCTGCACCGAATAATCCCTTGCTTTTACGTAATTATAACCCTCGCTAAAAATTTCGCAATTATGTGATATATTCGGAGCCTCCGATATCAATTTCCTCAAATCGATCGGCGAATTGATCGATCCCGGCCGTCCATTCGGCCCAACTGGTATTGTCCTTTCAATTGATTTCGGCAACGGAGATTTCAACGAGCCGTCGTTTTCATTCCACAAGTCTTCAGCTCCTTCTTTCATGAAACGATCAGCAAGGGCTTTGACGTGGTCCTTGGGGGTCATAGGGCTGTAAGAAATGTTTGTATCCGGATTAGAATCCAGGTCAGTTTTTCCGGCGAGTTTGTGTCGAAGTTGGGAGCGGATTCGGGCTTGGTATAGTTGTTTCTCTTGCTCGAGCAATCTCTTTTCTTTTTCTCTGGCTCTTTTCTCATGGAGGCGCTTCCATTGCCATTTGTTCAGGCCACCAGGGAAGGTTCGTGGACCTCCGCCCATGAGCCGGGCTAAGATTCGGGTTCGGATGTGGTCTGACATGGTTCTGGAACGTTGGAGGAAAATTGGCAACTGCATGGCTGACAACAGAGGTAGAGAGGAGAGGACTTGGGCAAGTCTCCAGGGTTTAGGGTTTATGCACTGGTGCTAGACCCGGACACTGTTATTTCCAAAAATGGGCAATTTTTTTTAATGAAAAATTTATTATTTAATTTATAGGTAAAAACTGATTAATTGATTTTTAATTTTAAAAAATATATTAAAATATTTTAAAAAATTCATTAATTTTATTAGTTTTTACTTTAACTAATTTTATTAGTTAGTTTTTTAATTTTATAAAAAATTTATTAATTAATATAATTTTTTTAATTTTATAAAAATTTATTAATTAATTTTTCATATTAAAAGATAATTATTAAAATTATCAAATTGATTAATTAATAAATTTTTTAAAATATTAAAATATATTTTAAATTAATATTTTAAAAAATTTTTGATGGACTTATTAGTAAATAGATTTTAATTCTACTCTTTGAATTTTCGATTTTCGATTTTTGATTTTTATTTTAAAAAATATATATATTAATATATTTTTTTAAATTTAAAAATGAATTAGTAAATTTTTTAAATTAAATAATAATTTTTTTATTTATTATTTAATTTCAATTTTTTTAATTATATTTCCATTTGAAACTCTAAAAAAATAAATAATAAAAAATAATTAAACAAATAAGAAAAAAATTTCTTTTTAATAAAGTCATTTTTTCATTTAAAAAAAATAATTTTTATATTACGAGAATTTACTATATTAACATATATAAATATATTAATTTTTTTAAATAAAAATTAAAAATTAGAGAAGTAAAATTTAAAATCTCTCATATTTACTCAGATATTTATCCAGATATATTTACTATCAAATTAATCGTGTGAGTGTAATTAAAAATTTTTTTTAAAATTAAAATTAAATAATATAAAATAATTTATTTTATTAAAATACTTATCACAAGCTCATTTATTTTTATGAGTGTTTCCTCACTGCGACATTAGTAAACTCCCTGATAAGTAGACTCCCTGATAAGTAGGCTAGTAAACCTTGAAATCTTTAATTAGCTATTGATTATAAAAATGTGGGTATAAAGGTAAAGAGAAAAATGTGACAGTAATTTAGCAAAGTAAAATATTTTTCATGTTAAATAATTTTTGTAAGTACACTATTTTTTACAAATAAATAAAAGTTAAATGTTTACACTTTAAAATGATGAGATAAGAATGTAAGACCCCGCTCGTTCAGGTATCGGAATTCTTGCCGTCAGGTGGAGTTTCGGATGTCGGATCCTTTTTGAGGGGTATAGCAAGAGTTAAGGGAAGGTTTTCTAAAATGGTTTTAAGTGTTTTATGGTTGTAAAAGAAATGTTTTGAGTTTTGAAGAGAAAAGACCAAGGAGGCGTTTGCCAGGTTCGGCCGCCGAAAGTGAAGTTCGGCCGCCGAACATGGAAAGGCTTCGGGAGCGCCTTTGGCCTCCGAAAGTCTTGTTTAAACGAGCCAAGGTTCGGCCGCCGAAAGTCAAGTTCGGCCGCCGAACATGCATGAGTTTAGGGGGCATGTTAGGCTGCCGAAGGTCTTTGACCAGGCCACCTATAAAGGGCCCTCAGATCGGAAATGGGCGAGTTTTCTCCCCATTCCCGAGCTCATGTGAGTTTTTGCCTTCCTTTGGTCGTTTTCATGCTTTCTCTACCCATCCCTCAAGTTTTCATGAGTTTTACGTTTGTTTTGAAAAGTTTTAAGGTTAAATCAAGTTTTGGGAGCTTGGAGGCTTTTGGAGCTTGGATCCTCCACACCTCCGAGTTAAGGATTTCACCAACCCTCGATCTTCAAGAGGTAAGTGTAGATCTTAGTTTTCTCTTATGGTATAATGAAGTTTTAAATAAGTTTTATGAAGTTTTAATGTTTATGTATGGATAGTTATGCATGTTTAGGCTTTTGTGGGTTTATGCCCAATGTATGTTATGTGGTGTTGTGTTGGTAGGTTTAAGCTAGTTTCTTTGCTCCTTTATGCTTGTGGGAGTGTGTATGCATGTTTGGGAGAGAGTATGTGAGGTTGAGGTTGGTTTTGGGGGGTTGGGAGGCTGGTATGCTCAAGAGGCTGAGTTCTGATGAACTCAGGTTCGGCCGCCGAAGGTAGTTTCGGCCGCCGAACCTGCCTGAGGATGCAGGGTTGGGCCGCCTAACCTTGCCCCCGAAAGTTGAGTGTTGGCTTGAAAGCAGACTTTCGGCCGCCGAAGGTAATGTTCGGCCGCCGAAAGTGCCTGACTTTCGTCTCTGGAGAGAGGGTTCGGCCGCCGAAGGTGCCGCCGAAGGTGCATGAGGTTCGTCTCTGGAAGGGACCTTCGGCCGCCGAAAGTGCCGCCGAAAGTGCCCTGTCCAGCCTTTTCATGAGTATGTTCTATGCATGTTTTGAGGATGTTTTAGGGGGGTTTTTGGGGAGATGTTTATGTCTATGTTAGAGTTGTTTGGTACCTCATGTGAGTCCATCTGTGTAGGATCGGACCTGAGACATCGAGGTGTCTAGCTTCGGTGCTAGTTGGCCCAGTAGAGTTAGCTGAGCAGTGGCTTCAGGTGAGTAGAACTAACCTTGCATGTTTTAAATTGATGATTAAAGGTAATGACAGTATGAGCATAAGACACGCATCATGAATGCCATGTTATGTAATAGGATGATTGCATTAGACTCACGAAGATGGTGCATTGCATTATTTACTGATAGTGGGGATTGGACCAAGGCGACATCAATAGCCCACGATCTGTCATGGCAGTGAAAATCCTGTGTGAGTTCCTATGGGAATCGGGTGCCGACAGAGGGAGTTTTGAGGTCATGTCTAATCCGAGATGTGGAATGTTTGTGCTGTGACACATATCATGAAAGCATGTAATGAATGAACGAATTGTTTTATCTATTTCTACTCACTGGGCTCTTGTAGCTCATCCCTTTCCCTTAACCCCAGTTTTGCAGGGCCAGAGCTAAGTTAAGCCAGAGTAAGTCAGAGTAAGCTATGGGGAAAGCAGAGTTTAAGCATGGGTTGCCGTGTTTTGATGTAATAGTATAGCTTAGCTTGTAAAGGAAAAAGCATGTATATGTTAAGTAAGCTGGATATAAAGAGATGTTATGTTTTGTATGCTTGAATAGTATAGTAGTGGACATGATGTATATAAAGGATATGATATGATGATGTATGTAAAGAGTTAATGAAAAGCTAGAGGATGGAAAGTATAGTATGTCATGTGATGTATAGAGTTGTGCTTGACCCTAGAGTTGGTTGATCCCTTGGTTTACATGATCTTAAGAAAATGTCTTGATGTTTATGAGTTAAAGGTTTTCATGATGTGAAATGTTTTAAATGTTATGAGATTTGAATGGCCCGTGAGGGAAGAAAGGGTTTCAACCCCTTGACCCAAAGCGGACATGGTTTTAAAGCAAGCTTGATGACCCATCTGGTATGAGGTTCTATGTTTTCATGCATAGGTCAAGCGAAGGTAAGGAAAACAAATTTAAAGGTTTTTCTGAAACATAGCTTAAGTTTTCAAGAAAAGTTTGATCATGTATGGGATTAGACCAGAAGTTTAGCATGTCTTGTGGCTTGCTACGGGTCCCGGCGGCCTTAAGCTGATCTGGATCCTAGCGCCGGTGGCGGTCCGAAGATGCGGGCTGTTACAGTTGGTATCAGAGCATAGGGCCTCAAGAGTACGGTGTTTTGAGCAAGGATGCTCAGGGATGAAGGTATCCCACATCGGAAAGAGGTTGCTTTAGATGGGCAAGCACAATAAGAAAGATTCAGAGTAAGATCATGTCCACTAGGATAGGATGAGGAGTCCTGTCTTGCTTGATGATGTGTAATGCCATGTATGATGCATGTGCATTTGTGTTTGTATTATGGATGTTGATGGTCCCTTAGCTGCGAGATGGCATGATATGTATGAGATGAGCCGAGCGACCAGGAGTGGCCCTTGGCACAGTTGGTCATGGCATGTTCTGCTATGTTGTAGGCTGTAGGTGACAAGCTCATCCATGATATGTGTTGCATGAGGGGTCATGTGTTTGTCACATGAACCATATGATACGATGCATGCTATGTGTTGTGAGTTCATGTGTTTCTACATGGACTGTATGCTGTGATGCGATGCTGATGTTTGCTTGCATGCCTGTTGTGTTTTCAGAAGAGAGAAGATGCAAGGTGCTGGTCGATCTGTGGAGACAGATCCGTCTGAGTGGGAAGGTACGGAGGCCTTTCCTCCCGTTCTGCCAGGAGTACAGTCAGGTAGAGTTGGCAGTGGGGAAACATCAAGAGACCCTGGAAGGTCTGTTGATGCCAGCAGAGAAGAGAAGATGGAGGTGCAGAGGAGGGATGTAGGTCTGCAAGTGGATATGGATGAAGAAAATATGGAAAAGTCTAAGGATTCTAAGAGTTCAAGTTCAGGAGAAGTTGATCCCTCCATGCTGAGTACAGCCGCCAAGAGAGGTAGAAGGGGGAGAAGAACCCCTAGGCAATGGGGCAGGACTAGGAAGGGTAGGTTGTGGAAGAGGTTTAGGCTAGAGGCTGAAGATGGTTCGAGTTCTGGTCGAGGCACTACAGGATGCATGAGGTGTGGGAGGCCACACAAAGGAGTTTGTCTGGCGGGGACTACGGCATGTTTTAGGTGCGGACAAGAAGGGCACTTCGCACGTGAGTGTCCTACTGCGCCCAGGATGGTACGGTCCCAGTGGTTAGCTCCAAGTAATGTGGCTCAGACCAGTGATCATAGAAGGGGAGCAGACACATCGAACACGGTGATGCTAGGTACGCTCACTTTTGACTGTTCTGATGTGTGTGTTGTTGTGAACCCTGGTGTGTTTCTTCTTCTGTTGTTGCTCTAGGAGCCTTTGAAAGGTGGAGTTGATAGCTTCTGGGTGTAGAGTGTTCTCTTTGAATCTAAGTATGATCCATCTGTGGCGGAGTCAGTCTGCCGGTTCAGTCCAGTATCAGGTGAGGGTAGATACCTTCCACCCGACCTTGAGGTCCGAGACTTAGTTGTCTGGATGTCATTCGGGGGATGGATCGGTTTCTCTACTCGTGGTGCTGGTGCTACCTTGGTCTGTTGAGACGAGGTGGTCAAGTTCAGAGTTCAGGATGGGTCAGAGGTAGTCTTCAGAGGGGACAGTGTAGAGATGCCGAGAGGTTTGATGTCATCCCGTTAGGCTCGTAGGGTGTGTAGGAGTGGTTGTTAGAGGGTTCTTGTTCAGGTTTGAAAGGTTAGTAGGCAGGTCAAGGAACCAGCCTTAGTGCCGTAAATAGAGCGAGTTTTAGAGATTCCAGGCTAGTGTCAGGTTTACCATCGGTCAGGGAGGTAGAGTTTGGTTTAGAAGTGGTATTTTAGTACCAGAACCGTTTTTCTCTTTCCCCAGGATGGTACCTGTAGCGTTATAGGAGGAGTGGAGTGCTTGGTAGACAAGGGTTTTATTCGACCTAGTACCTCACCCTGGAACGCTCCAGTATTGTGCGGGAAAGGAAGGATGGATCCTTGAGCCTTTGTAGCGACTATAAGCAGTTGTGCAGGGTTACTACCGGGAGTAGGTAATCTCTACCGTGGATCGATGATCTATGGATCAGCTGGCAAGAGTCGGTTGTTTTCCTAGATCTGAGATTCGGGTTCAGGTTGTTGAGCTTAGAGAAGAGGTTAGTATAAGAGTAGAGGGTAAGAGCAGCGAAGGAGGAAGAAGAGAAGGATCAGAGTAACGCAGCGGAAGCTGGTGGCGTTCAGTCGCAAGTTTGAGGTTTTATGTGTTTCTGTTTGAACATTCGGGGACGAATGTTCTATAAGGGGGGAAGAATGTAAGACCCCGCTCGTTCAGGCATCGGAATTCCTGCCGTCAGGTGGAGTTTCAGATGTCGGATCCTTTTTGAGGGGTATAGCAAGAGTTAAGGGAAGGTTTTCTAAAATGGTTTTAAGTGTTTTATGGTTGTAAAAGAAATGTTTTGAGTTTTGAAGAGAAAAGACCAAGGAGGCGTTTGCCAGGTTCGGCCGCCGAAAGTGAAATTCGGCCGCCGAACATGGAAAGGCTTCGGGAGCGCCTTTGGCCTCCGAAAGTCTTGTTTAAACGAGCCAAGGTTCGGCCGCCGAAAGTCAAGTTCGGCCGCCGAACATGCATGAGTTTAGGGGGCACGTTAGGCTGCCGAAGGTCTTTGACCAGGCCACCTATAAAGGGCCCTCAGATCGGAAATGGGCGAGTTTTCTCCCCATTCCCGAGCTCAGGTGAGTTTTTGCCTTCCTTTGGTCGTTTTCATGCTTTCTCTACCCATCCCTCAAGTTTTCATGAGTTTTACGTTTGTTTTGAAGAGTTTTAAGGTTAAATCAAGTTTTGGGAGCTTGGAGGCTTTTGGAGCTTGGATCCTCCACACCTCCGAGTTAAGGATTTCACCAACCCTCGATCTTCAAGAGGTAAGTGTAGATCTTGGTTTTCCCTTATGGTTTAATGAAGTTTTAAATAAGTTTATGAAGTTTTAATGTTTATGTATGGATAGTTATGCATGTTTAGGCTTTTGTGGGTTTATGCCCAATGTATGTTATGTGGTGTTGTGTTGGTAGGTTTAAGCTAGTTTCTTTGCTCCTTTATGCTTGTGGGAGTGTGTATGCATGTTTGGGAGAGAGTATGTGAGGTTGAGGTTGGTTTTGGGGGGTTGGGAGGCTGGTATGCTCAAGAGGCTGAGTTCTGATGAACTCAGGTTCGGCCGCCGAAGGTAGTTTCGGCCGCCGAACCTGCCTGAGGATGCAGGGTTGGGCCGCCTAACCTTGCCCCCGAAAGTTGAGTGTTGGCTTGAAAGCAGACTTTCGGCCGCCGAAGGTAATGTTCGGCCGCCGAAAGTGCCTGACTTTCGTCTCTGGAGAGAGGGTTCGGCCGCCGAAGGTGCCGCCGAAGGTGCATGAGGTTCGTCTCTGGAAGGGACTTTCGGCCGCCGAAAGTGCCGCCGAAAGTGCCCTGTCCAGCCTTTTCATGAGTATGTTCTATGCATGTTTTGAGGATGTTTTAGGGGGGTTTTTGGGGAGATGTTTATGTCTATGTTAGAGTTGTTTGGTACCTCATGTGAGTCCATCTGTGTAGGATCGGACCTGAGACATCGAGGTGTCTAGCTTCGGTGCTAGTTGGCCCAGTAGAGTTAGCTGAGCAGTGGCTTCAGGTGAGTAGAACTAACCTTGCATGTTTTAAATTGATGATTAAAGGTAATGACAGTATGAGCATAAGACACGCATCATGAATGCCATGTTATGTAATAGGATGATTGCATTAGACTCACGAAGATGGTGCATTGCATTATTTACTGATAGTGGGGATTGGACCAAGGCGACATCAATAGCCCACGATCTGTCATGGCAGTGAAAATCCTGTGTGAGTTCCTATGGGAATCGGGTGCCGACAGAGGGAGTTTTGAGGTCATGTCTAATCCGAGATGTGGAATGTTTGTGCTGTGACACATATCATGAAAGCATGTAATGAATGAACGAATTGTTTTATCTATTTCTACTCACTGGGCTCTTGTAGCTCATCCCTTTCCCTTAACCCCAGTTTTGCAGGGCCAGAGCTAAGTTAAGCCAGAGTAAGTCAGAGTAAGCTATGGGGAAAGCAGAGTTTAAGCATGGGTTGCCGTGTTTTGATGTAATAGTATAGCTTAGCTTGTAAAGGAAAAAGCATGTATATGTTAAGTAAGCTGGATATAAAGAGATGTTATGTTTTGTATGCTTGAATAGTATAGTAGTGGACATGATGTATATAAAGGATATGATATGATGATGTATGTAAAGAGTTAATGAAAAACTAGAGGATGGAAAGTATAGTATGTCATGTGATGTATAGAGTTGTGCTTGACCCTAGAGTTGGTTGATCCCTTGGTTTACATGATCTTAAGAAAATGTCTTGATGTTTATGAGTTAAAGGTTTTCATGATGTGAAATGTTTTAAATGTTATGAGATTTGAATGGCCCGTGAGGGAAGAAAGGGTTTCAACCCCTTGACCCAAAGCGGACATGGTTTTAAAGCAAGCTTGATGACCCATCTGGTATGAGGTTCTATGTTTTCATGCATAGGTCAAGCGAAGGTAAGGAAAACAAATTTAAAGGTTTTTCTGAAACATAGCTTAAGTTTTCAAGAAAAGTTTGATCATGTATGGGATTAGACCAGAAGTTTAGCATGTCTTGTGGCTTGCTACGGGTCCCGGCGGCCTTAAGCCGATTTGGATCCTAGCGCCGGTGGCGGTCCAAAGATGCGGGCTGTTACAGTAGGGTCAACAGTCGAGGTGCACGTGGATGACATGGTGGTAAAGAGTCAATCTTTAGAAGATCAACCAGACGATATCTGAAAAGTTTATTATGTTTTAAATAAGGCAGGTATGAAACTAAATCCTGAAAAATGCACATTCGGGATAAAAGCTGAAAAGTTTTTGGGGTATATAGTTTAAGAAAGAAACATAAAAGCAAACCATGAATAGATTAGTGTCATTTGGTAATCAATACATTTTACTTACCATTGATTATGTTTCAGTTTAAAGATTAGTGTCATTTGGTAAACAATACATTTGGTAATCAATGGAAAAAAATCTATTCTCTTATTCATTTGATAATCAATACATTTTACTTAACGTTGATTATATTTTAAAATGTTTGAGTGCGCATCTGCTTTTGTCTTTCATCTGTCTCCTTGTCATTGTCAATTGTCGTCATTGCTTATGTAATCTTATTTGTCGTCTTCTGGTGAATTATATTTCTGCCTGAGTGAAAAAATCATCATTGTCATTATCCAGGCTGATTGGTGATGGAGATGCTGTTGAGCTTCTAACTTCATTTAATTCATTGATTAATTGGTCATATTCTTCTTCTGATGTACATGCAGCCATTTGAGACATAATTTGTTGTTTTCAGGCTAAGAAAGTTTCTTGTCTGGTGATGATAGAAATACTGGGTTTTTTGCAAAATTGTGGGTGGTCTTGGAAGAATTGTTCAATGGCTTTATTGTCACAGCCATGTAAATTGGTTTTATTCCACCATTTTGTTTTGAATTTTCTAACTAGTATGGGTACTTGGAAGATACCTATGGTTTGGTCTTTTATCTGGTATTCTATCATGAGTATCCAAGGGATATGAAAATGGTGACTATATATTAGCCAAGATGGGGCTATGATAACAGTCTCTGGCAACTGTTGTCTTTCAAAGAATTGTTCTTTTGCTATAACGATCTGATTTGGGACATTGGTTTCACAAAAACCAAATTTGTTCCACCATTGGTAGAACCAATATGGTAAAGGATAAGAAAAATTGTCATCGAAGAAGAAAAAGAATAACACAGACAATTGTTCATTTTGCTTGAAAAAGGTTCTTTCCCAAGCAATCTGATAATCATAGTAATTATACTTGATATTTTGTTTTATTTGTCCAATGGTCATAATCATCTCTCTCATTTTGTGAGGTTCAAGACCCCAATCTGTTAAAGTCCATACTTTCAAAATTCTGACTTTACAATACTTTAATTTGTTGGGATTTTGTGGATCATAATTATTATGAATAACTATAGAACAAGTATTGCTGAGAATTGTTTCATAGAATTGTTGAGATTTTTGGAAATTGTCTGGTATGTAGTAATGATTTCTTGGAAAAATCGTACTACATAATTGATAAATATTTAAATTGGGATTTTGAGCCCAATATTCTGGTTCTATTGTCAGGATATACTCATCAATTGGTTTATAAGTATAGTCTGTCTGAGAAAATTCCTGTGAAGATGTTGGTAATGTGCTGGAAGATGGTCCACTAACAGTTGGGCCAGTAACTGCTTGTTTGAATGTAGAGGGTGGAATGAGAGTAGCCTGTAATGGGCCAAACCTATTAGCAGAGGCAAAACTGGGCAACCTTGGTCTTGGAGAAGTTGGTATCACTAATGCACTGGATATTGGGTTCATTGGTCTTTGTAAAATAGAAGAGGTACTGGTATAAATTGGTCGGGAAGTATTTGGAGGTAATAGGTTTATATTAGCAGGTTTAATTTTTGGTGATCTTAATGAGATTTTTTCTTTTCCTTTGTCAGTCATGCTGTCCCTGCAAAAATTCTCGTGTTAGGAAATCAGCAATAGAATTATCAGTTCCTTTTATATGAATAATGTCAAAATCAAAAATAGATAAGAAAGCTTGCCACCTGGCAAAAATATGTTTGGCTGCTAAGTTTTTTACATCTTTGGTTAGAACATCCTTAGCAGCTTTACAATCTACTTGAATTGTGAATTTCTGATTTAATAAATCTCCTTGAAATTTTGTAACACATAATACTATTGCTAAAATTTCTTTTTTGATGGTAGAATATTTTTCTTGAGTCGGATTCCAAACTCCTGAGTAGTATCGTATAATATGTTCTTTATTATTGATACGTTGTTTTAATATGCCTCCAAATCCTTGGTTAGACGTATCTGTTTCTACTATTTTTGGTATATTAGGATTGCAAATGTTTAAACATGGTAAAGTTTTAACATGTTTTTTGATTTCCTGAATAATTTTAGTATGGTTACTAGTCCATGGTTTAGGATTTTTCTTTAATCTATTATATAATGGTTTACATAGGATTCGTAATTTAGGTAAAAAATCTGCAATATAATTTAATGAACCTAAAAATCTTTGTAATTGATTCTTATCTTTGATTTCATCCGGAAACTTATTAGCAAATTCTATACTCCTTTGGATTGGTACGATTGTGTTTTGATAGATCTCATGACCTAAAAATCTAATTTTTGTTTGAAATAATTTCATTTTTGGTTTTGATAAAACTAAACCATTTCTTTTTACGGCTTTATAAAAAACATTTAAATGTTTAATGTGTTGGTTTATATTTTCACTAAAAATTAAAACATCATCAATATAAGTGATTATAAATTTATATGGATTAAAAATATCATTCATTATTTTTTGGAATTCACTTGGTGCATTTTTTAGCCCAAAAGGCATAATATTCCATTCATATTGCCCGAAAGGTACAGTGAAAGCAGTTTTGTATTTATCTTGTTCGGCTATTTGAATTTGCCAAAATCCTGATTTCATGTCAAATTTTGAGAATATTTGTGCTTTGTAAAGTCTATTTAATAGATCTTGTTTATTTGGTATAGGATATCTTATCCATTGTAAAGCGGTATTTAAAGGTTTATAATTTATGACTAATCTGGGTGCACCCCTTTCAATTTCTGCATTTTTCATTACATAAAAAGCTGCACATGACCATGGTGATTTACTTGGTCTAATTAATTTTTTGGCTAATAAGTCTTGAATTTCTCTTTTACAGAATTCTACCATTTCTTGGTTCATTTGTATAGGTCTAGCTTTTGTTGGAATGTTTTGCTCATTAAATCCTGGTTCATATGGTAGAGTTACTATATGTTGTTTTCTGTCCCAAAATGCTGTTGGTAAATCTGAACATAGGTCTTGTTCAAATTGTTCTTGCAAGTTTTTAATTTGTTGTTGAATGTTTGGATTTTCTAATTGTTCTTCTATTCTGATAGAATGTAAGTCTTTCTTTAAAAATTTTATTTGGTTTTCCAAATTATTAATTTTACTTACATTTGTTTGTTGAAATATATTAACATCATGATAATTAATTGGTGTTATAAATTGAAAAATAATATCTTGTCCTAGCACATTTGTTTCTAATCCTGATTGTGTGACCTTAAAAGGATACAGCATTTGTAAAAATGGGTTTCCTAATATAATTTGTGTATTAAGATTTTTTATTAGCATAAAAGTAGTTTTAAAACAAATTCCATTGTTACATATATGTGCACTTGGGATTTTGTAATCTATTTTTACTTTTGTTGAATTTGCGGCTGACAAGGTTTGTCTAGTTTTTTGGAAGTATTTACTTGGTATAATTCCTTGGTCTATACAATTCATATCTGCGCCTGAATCTAACATGGCTATAGTTTCTAATGTAAAATCTTTTATTGTCAGATGTATTTTTACATACCATTTTTTATATTTAATTCTAGTAATATCATTAAACTTTAATGGTTGTTCTTCTTCTGTATTTGTCTCTTCTTCTATTTTTGTTTTGTCCTTTCCTGAACTCTGTCCTATACTTTGGTTTTGTTGTATGTGTTGATTTTGTTCTAAATAGTCACACCTTAATTTTAATTGTCTTACTTCTAGTTTTAATTGTCTTATTTCAGATTGTAAGTCTATGGAAGAAATTGTTGTCATTGACTTTTTATTTTTAAACATCTGTTCAATATCTTCAAATTTAGTTGGTGGTGCAGTTTCTTGTTTTATTTCTTCATTAATTAATTTTGTTAATTTTTTAAACATTTTTCGTTTTATATTGGAATCTTGTACTTGCTCTATTTGTTCCAACACTTGTTGATATTCTGTTAAGACATTCATTTTATTGTTACAATGACAAATTTCTCCTTGACAATTATGGTTACTATTTGTACTATCTATTGTTTCCGATGAACTGTCGCTACTATATTCATCCTCTAGTTCTGAAGAAGATAATTTAATCTGGTCAATCTTATCTAATAACTGGTCTATATTGTCGATTTTTAATTCTAAACCTAATTCATGTATTTTATTTCTTGCCGGGCATTCTTTAGCATAATGCCCCTTTTGGTTACATAAATAACATGTTATGTTATTTTTATTATTGGGTTTTCTAAAATTATTTTTCTTGTAAGTATTTCTTTTAAATGGTCTCTTGATAAATGGTTTTCTAGTAGGTTGTTTATCATATTGTTTCTTATAAAACTTCTTTCTAGGATACTTATATTGTCTATAGATTTTGTCTTTAAAAGGTTTATTTCTTTTATATTTTTGTTTCTTTATTGTTCCAAAACCAAATTGTTCGCACCAGTTTCCTAATTCTTTTCTCGATTGTCTATTTTCTATTTTTAATTTTTGTTGTAGTTTCATGTCTCTGCATAATCGTATTCCGGTTAAATTTACACATGTGATTAGGTCTCCATAAGTTAAGTCATCATAGGATATGTGTCCAAATTTTTGTTCAATTGTTTCTTTTACTTTTGTAGAAAATAATCTTGGTAATCCTGTTAAAAATTTTTCTTTCCAATGATAGGCGTTTGGGTCTGCTAATGCATAAACTCGTTTTAGAAAATTGTCTTTATATCATCTAAAATTTTCTAACTTTCTACACTTGAGGTTTTGTAAGATTTCACTATTACGTTCTGTGTATAAATCTAAGTCTCCTATAAAATGTGAGATAAGATTATAAACTAAATAAGCTAATGTGAAGGATTGTGTTTGTCCTGTTGTTGGGTCAATAACTGGTTCACCTGTGGTATTATCTATTCTTCTTGCTGTCAATATATTAGTTTTTATTTCATTACTTAATAATTTGTCCCACCAAGTTCTTAATTCTCCTGTGAATCCTAATATTATATTTTCAGCTGCTTCTTGTTCAGTAACTCCAACTCTCTGTTTATATATGTTTCCTACAATTACCATTTCCTTGGTTATTTGTATAATTTCAATTTCAGACATATCATCTATATTCCATTCGTAAATATTTTTTGCATTATATTGTTTTTGTTTTCTATCTAAGATTTTTAAATCATCTGGTCTAGTTTCATATTGTCTACCTATGGCATTTATAGGAATAACATTGCTTTGGTCAGAGTCTGATGCTTCTAAGGGATTGTATATTGTGTCATCTTCCGATGAAGAGGTTTCATTATATTCAGTTAAAATTGGTATTTTATTTTTATCTTTGTTAGTACTTTCACTTGGTATGTTACTTTGTTTGGGTTCTTTTATTTTAATGCCTCCTGTCATACTGGGTTTTTAAGAAGTACTTTGTTCACTTATAATTTTCTGTAAGAATTTTGACATATCATTTAATTCGGTTTTTGGATTTAGTGTTACTATCTCAATGGGGTTTTGTGATGGAGGTATCATTTTTGTAAAAGGTTTATTAATGGGTTTTTCTGCTGGATCTATATCATATGGTTTTGGATTACTATATCTTTGAGATAAATATATAGTGTTTGGTTTCGGAGTTATAGGAGATGGTGCTTGGGGTGTTTCTATATGTTCTATATTTGTAATTGCTTCGTGGTTTCTATCGATTTTTTCTTCCATTCTGTCTAGTTGTTGTCCTATTATATGTAATGATACATTGGTCCAATTATTTTGTAAAGTGATATCTCTTGTGTGGTTTTTTGCTATATGTGTAGTATCTACTATTGGTTGCATTCCATGAGATATTTGGTTTCTTCTGAAAAATACTCTATCTAGTGGTGGTCTTTCACATTCATGAGCTAGATCACTAGGTTCTCCTGTATTACTTACTTTGTGCCATTTATGTATTTTCTTTTCCAATACATTTAATTTCTTGTTATTAAAATATTCGAGATATGTAAAAAATGGTATAGTTTTTTCTACTTGTTCACAAAATGTAAAGAATTGTTTTTTAATTAGACTTTGTTCTTTTCTGGAATAGGTTTGTAAAAATATGTCTCTTTTCCCCCGGTTGAAATCTGACATATAGTCAGCTTGAATTTTAGAAGCCCAAGCATTAATTCTAGTTGTAATCCTTTCCTCTAAGTATCTGCAATGGATCTTCTTTATAGCAGTAGACACCAGTTACATCCCTAGGCATGTGACCTCTCATTGAACTTGAGCATTCTCAATATATGCTCTTTAAGCTGAATCGGTACCCTTGTAAAATATGCAAGCTTTTTGACTCATTTACCTGTAATCCTAAAACCTGCTAAAAGTGTCTTAAAGCTTCTATTGATCCACTCACAGATCTCACATCACTATTACAAAACAAGAAGAGGTCATATGCAAAACACAAATGATTTAACTAAATGCCTCCACATCCCTTATGGAATTTAAAATTTATTAGCAATCTTCCTTCCAGATACCTAGAGAGATATTCCATTGCAATGACAAATAGCAAAGGAGACATAGAGTTCCCTTGCCTTAGACCCTTTTTCCTCATAACCCATCTAATGAACTACTCACAAACTCTAAACCTAACATCATCTCCTCAATAAAATCCCATTCAACTGAATCACATGCCTTCCTAATATCCACTTTCATGGCACAACTAGGTGGTCCTACCCTTCTGTGATAATTCCTCACAAGCTCATGAGCTACAGAATATTATCAATAATTTTCCTGTCATGTATGAAGGTTGATTGTGCTTTATTCACAATTCTCCCCAGAACTCTCCCCAATCTAGCAACCAATATCTTCGTTATTGCTTTATATATATACCACTGTGCAACAAGCACTTGGCCTAAAATCTGATAGTCCAGATGGTTGCTACACTTTTGGGACTACTGTGAGCGTGGTGGAGTTGAACCGCATCATTTGCCTTTTCCTCTACTTTCCTCCTATCCAAACAAAGGATTAGTTGGGAAATGCTGTTGTAACTGTCACGTCACAATCTTAATCTCTAAATCACCCAAACATAGATAAGAAGGGCTTTGTTACTTTAAATTAATATTTTGTAGTCCATAATTATAATTCAGAGGTAATCTTTTTAACTTCAAATTAATTTATTTTTCAATTGAAAATAGTCTATTAGTCTTCTTAAATTTTTAAAATATAAGAAATAGACAAAATCTCGATTTTGAGTCTTTTCATATACTTACTCTGAAAGATTCACATCCTCACAGTAAAAAGATAAGATGTCACCAACCATTATGTAGCTCTTAGTTATCCTCCACCATTACAACTCAGTCTAAATTTAAAAAAAAAAAAAAAAAAATTTAAATCTTAACTAAGTGGATGGCATGGATTATTTATAATTTTATATTCAAATATTATTAAATAAATCTATAAATAATTGATATAGTTTTATATTTACTAAATATATAAGAATTTATATTATTTATTTTTTAAATAATTTGATTGTTATTTTATTTATAATATTTTTTAATATATAGGTAAAAAATTAAAAGAAAACAAATGTGCTATGTGATATTTTTTAAAAACATTATTAATAAAATTATAAGAAATATTTTAAAAAATAAATTATGCTTTATAAGTAAGTTTCAGTGAATATTTAATTATTATAGCATATCATAATATAATTTTAAAACATAAAGTATACTTAAATATATAATTAAAAAAGAAAACACTGAGACCTTAAAACAATACACTTTTTTTTTTATAAATTCAATTAAATTGTTAATCAAATGAAAGATTGATGCGTATATATATAAAAAGTTCTTTATAATATCCACAAACAAATGAAAAATTAAAGTTTTTTTTAAGAAAATTGAAAATAGAAAATGGAAAAATAATTTTTTAATTTAAAATATATTTAATGTAATTAATTAAAAGTTTACGTTTAGAAAAGTTTTATAGTTAGATGTTTAATCGAATCGAGTCGAATTTTGTAAATTTCATATTTATTTATTAAAAAATTTTATAAGCTCGAATCGACTAAAAAATTAAATATTCTAATCGAGCTCGATTTGTGAAAAATTTAATTAAACTAATAACGAATCTAATTGAAGGTCGAGTTCGAAAACTCGATAAAAAAGTTCATTTAAATTAATAACGAGTTTAAATCAAATTCGAGCTCGAAAACTCGATTAAAAAACTCGTGATCAAAATTTAATTAAATTAAAATTTTAAATTAAAATATCAAAAGACACTTTAATAAAATTAAATATAATTTAATTAAAATATACTATAACCAAATCCTTAATTTATACAATCAAAAATGAAATCTTTATTTATAAATAAGTTTTATCTCTTTAAAATATCCTATAACCAAATCCTTAATTTATACAATCAGAAATGAAATCTTTATTTATAAATAAGTTTTATCTTAATTTTAGGAAAGTGAGTTGTTGCCATCCATAATAAATGATTAATTTTTTTTATTATTTAAATTTTAATATTTTAATTTTTTATTTTTTATTATTTAAATTTTAATATTTTAATATTTATTTATTTATTTATAGCATCAAATAATATTTATTATTCAAATACTAATTATAAAATTTTAATTAATTATATAAAATATATTTAATATAAAATTAATAATATAATAATAAATTTAATAATTATTTATTTAAATATTTATATTACATAAAAAAATTAATTAAAATATATATAATAAATATATAAATCTATATATAAATAGTCTATATCGACGAGAAAGATAAAATTTCTTTTTAAATTATATAATTTTTTTAAATTATATAATTTTAATTAAATTTATATAATTTTATTGTTACTATTAATAAATATTTTTATATAAAATTTATTAATATATTATAATTTATATTAAATTATTTTATTATATAAAAAATACTATATATATATAATATAAATATAAAATATTACTTAAATAAATATATTAATATAAGTATAATCAATTTAAATTATATAATTATATATACATTATATTCAAATCTTATGAATAGAATTATATTGATTTATATTTAAATTATATAAAAATTTTAATTTATAAAATTAAGCGATTAATATTAAATAGAAAAATAATTATACAAATATGTATACAAACATATGCAAATAATAATAATAACAGTAGTTTATTAAGAAATTTAATAGTTTAATAATAGTGTTTACTGAAAATAAATATATAAATTAATAATATAGTTATATAATTAAAGAATAGAGATATAAAAATTACCAACATTAAGTGGCGACATCTTAATTTTAACGAAGTCTACTCAATGAGTATTTTAACGAAACTGTTTAGGAGTCTTTTAACGAAACTGTTCAGGAGTCTATTAATAAGTATATTCACGAGTCTCTTAACGAGTGTGTTTACAAGTCTTTTAACGAGTCAGCTCACGTATCTTAACGAGCTGAATAATACGGAATTCAAGTTTGGCTCGTTTAATAAATGAGCTTAAAAATTAAGTTCGAACTTGATTCGTTTAGAAATCAAGTCGAGTCATCAAATTTTTATCAAGTCGAATCTCGAATAATTTACAAATAGTTTGATTCATTTATTATCGTATTTATAGTATAATTATGAAAAAAACATATATTGTAAAAAAAAAAAAAGAAAAAGAGCGGCCAAAAGGAATAATATTAATTGGTAAGGAAGAAGGCTTTCACTTGTATGAATGGGATTTAATTATGATGGTGAAGAGTTGATAATTTTGACAAGCAAAAGATGAACTCTATAAATGTAGGCCCCACTATGCTTTATTTCCATAGTTGAGTGTGTTGAAGCTCTTATTTATGTTGATAACTACTTGCCTAATTAACCCAACTCTTCCTAATAAAAATATGTAAAATTAGATATTTTCAGTCTTTATTAATTTTTTTTTAAAAATAAAAATTAAAAAAGTAAAATTTAAAATTTCTCAAATTCACTCGAATACATTTACCATCATATTAAATTTATGAGTGCTCACTTTTTATTAATTATATTCAATAATTTTATTTTTTTTAATTTAACTTAATTTTAAAGATTAATATTAATTATAATTAAACATAAATTTTATTGTTCTATACAGTTTAATTAATATAAAAAATTTATTTAATTGTGAATTAATGTTAATTTTATAAAATATAAGTACATTTTAATTGAATAATTTTAAAATCAAGATAAATTAGTAAAATTTTTTAAAATTTAAAATTTAATAATAATAATTTTTTCTTTAATTTATACCTTCAAAATTTTGGATTTTCAAGAGCTTCGATGCTATTATAATTTACACTACATCTACATTTTATGTAAAGACATGTTTAATAATAAATTAATAATCCAAATAAAAATAAAAAATGAAAAATAATATGTAACGCAATTCTTGAGATTTTGATCATAATTATGACTTTTTAGTTGAAAAATAAATTAATTTAATTTAAATTTGATTAATTAAAATTTTTTTTTATCTAGAATTCTTCTAGCTTTAGATAGAAAATTTACATTTTTAGATGTCAATTCTATAAAATTAGAAGTTTTTCTCAAGTGAATTTGTAATATTATATAAAATAATATTATTTGAAATATTTCTACCTGAGTGTTTTTTTTTTTAAAATAGGAATCGGAGATTGGGAGAATAAAATTTGATATCTCTGAGATTTACTTAGATACACTTATCAGCAGACTAAATCTGCAATTAACGAATGTTTAACAATAATAATCAATTATTTATATTTTTATCAAATTTGAAATCCTTTTATTTTAAATTTAGTATATCCAAACATAGCATAATTATTTTTGTTCAAACAATAAAATCATAGGCACGTGCTATATTAAGATATAAAAATTTTACAAAATGGCTCATAAAATTTTATCATAATTATTTTGTAGCCTTTATTTTTAATTTAAAATAATTAACTTCATTAATTTTCAAATGACTAATCAAATTAATTCATTTATTAAAATTTAATTTTATACTTTCTCGTCTGGCTAATGGTAATTTGTGACAACTTAGGTGAAATGACTCACAATTAAAATTTTCAAAACTAAACAATTAAGTTGTTTCAGGGGTTAATTACAAAAATACATCTAAACAATTCAGGAATTTACTAAAACATTCCAAAGTTTTGGTTTTGTTACACTTTCATCCTTCTATCTCTTCAATTCTTACTAATTAAGAGAGAATTACAAAATGGTTTCTAAATTTTCAGAAAATTCTTTAGTTCATCTCTATTTCAAAAAATTAATTAATTAAAACATTTCTATATTTTATAAAATTAAACTCTTTAGTCCTACAATCAAATAAATCGTTTTAATTTTGGTTAGAAAGACTAAATAATTAAATATTTAAAATTACAGTGACTAAATAATATGTATAATTAAAATTATAAAAATTAAATAATGAAAATAATTCAAAGTAGTTAATAATTTTTATAATAGAATAATTAAAAGAGTTGATTTTATAAAATATAATGATGTTTTAATCAAATGATTTTAAAATAAGGATAAATTAGTTAATTTCATAAAGTTCAGAGACTTGGTAGTAATTTATTTTAAATTAAAATAGAATTAATAAGCCATAATTATGACAAACTTCAGAGGTGATATTATAAATAACCCAAGATAAAATTTGAAAAAACTTATTCAAATGTGGGAAAGCTTAGGGCATGGAGGTGGAGCCCAACATTGAAACCTAAAGCAAAAAAGGAAGGCCCACAGCACTCATGAATTTCAACTCCTGGCTGTCTTCATTCAAACACACACACATCCATTCAAGAGAGAGAGAGCTTTATTACCAGAAGCAGTGAAAAATAATAATAAGATCATTCATTGCTGAATAAATGTAAAAGCACAGAAGTCAATACCCGAACCACACATTGTTCTTGCTGTTCTGTAGAGGCAATGAAGAGATAATAAACCAAAACAAGACCCCTCAGCAGCAGATAGAAAGAGATGCATGGTGCGTTCTTGACTCCCTCTTTAAATGATACTATTCTTCCCAAGGTAAAAAATTTATCAGAAACCCAAAAAGCAAAGCAAGAAAAAAGATTAAATTAAATCTAGTTGGTGTAGACTGTAATGAAAGTTTGGCAGCAAAAAACAGCTCAAGCAGCTTGCAGTAAATAACCATCTTCTGCTGTTGATGAGAGAGCATTCATGGCCTCAACTAACCCTCCCAATAATTTGTTTTCTGACATTGAATACCCCCTTTTGCTCAAATATAGTGTAAAAGTTTTTCTCTCCATCTTCATATTTAAAGCAGGTAGTAGTGAGGGAAGAGAAGGAACAGTTGTATTGCAATGTAGTAGCTAGCAGCAGAATCAGAGTTCATCAGGAACTAGGACAGTTCATAGCAGCCTTAATTTGCTGGACAGTGGTACTGATAAGGTTATTAACTGTGGTTACGGATTCAAGGTTTAGTTTTGCAGATGGTAAACTACTCACTAGTATTTGAAATGACACTGTTATTAGTGAACCACTTGATCTACTCATACTCCCATGTGTGTTTGAGCTGGAAGATGCTCCATCTCCATGGTCCGCCCCACCATCTGGTGATATTGTAAATCCTGAGGGCAACAGGGGAATATAAGATGGATCCTCTCCACTCATTGCTATGTTCACTGCTGGAAGATCAACTGGGCAGTACACTACAAGCGAACCCGATGCATCTATGCAGCTCTCTTGCAGGATTAGCATATTGTTTTGACCTGAATTGAATGCCTAATCAAGTAACGAATACCCACAATCAGGAATGCTAATTGTTAAGCAACAAGTCTAAGATAGGAAGTACAATTTGCATAAGAGGGGACAAACAAGAAGAGCTAGACATCGGCAGCCTTACTCGAAGAACAGATATGCAGTTCCCAGGATGTGAGCCATTGGCAATATGAGCAACTTCTTGCACTGCATTCCCACTAGAGAGAACATCCCACTAGAGAAAAGAGGATCAAAAGCTAAATGATAAGAACCCTTTAGCCTAACTGTTAAAGCAGCGAAAAGTGGTGCTAATGAATTCCAATATGTATACCTGAGATCGGGTTCTTTCGTCCTTGAAGAAATTGAAGACATTTTGTGGAGAAACTGGAAGCCGAAAGGTAGTAGCTGCATTAAGAACTACACCATTGGGTTGCCCAGGATCAGTGCTCTTATGAACTCGAACTCCAACTTCATTCATACCGGAAACTGTAGTCCATCGATGGCTGTTAGATGTGCTGATGCTAGCACAGAAACTCTGCACCATTCTTTGAGCAAGTTTCATCATGCTTCTCTTGCCTTCAGGTGATGGAATTACTGAACAACAGAATAATTAGTTAGTTTCAGTATTGCCCATGTAAAAAAGTAGTGTTTTTAACATGGTTACAACAGTACCTCCACCAAGATCCCGAGTTGAATTGCCTGACACCATTAGACATGCAAATCTCTCACACAATCTTTGCAGAGTGGCGAGCCATCGTTCAGCTCCAAAGGCCATTCCACTGTGAATAAGGTCTCTGTAAAGCCTATGAGTTGGGGTTTTATCTTCTACCTCCACATGCTCTACCCAAGTAACCTGTTTTCGCATTTGAGATTGAATGTTGTGAGTGCAAAAAAATACTGCATTTATACTGGATTTGAAAATACAATACTGAACTAACCACTGATAATAAACATCAATGGAGCAATTTGACAACCTTGGAGTATCCATTAGGCATGTCTTGAATCATGCATCCAGAAGGAAGCCTATGAGAGCGACATTGAGAAGCAAATTCTGGAATGTCATATGAAACATTAACAATTGCCCACAAGCCTTGCTCAATTTGCTGACAATGACGAAGGATATAGAATTCTCGAGTTGGGATCAATGGTGAAAGCACCTGCAACTCCTCATACATCTGGAAATGCCACCTCTAATATGAGAAAACTATTTCCCTGACATGAAAAGAAAGGAAATTTAAGCACATTTTTCTTTTGTGTAACTTATTTTACCAATTGCAAAGAGCCACTGTGACTGGCCATCATTCCAGATGATATTACTTCAAGAGTCTTTGCAGTAGAGACAATGGTGGGAAACAGCTCGACCCACTTGTTCTGCAAACCCCAATTACTTTAATAACTACGAAAATAGGTCCCAAAAAAATGTAGAAGTAAAAGAATGTCTGAAGGACTCACAGCATCCATGGCCATGTCCACCAAAGCTAAACTGTTCATGATGACAAAACCTGAATCTCTGGACGCCTCAATCCGAATATTGGGATTCTTCATGCGAGAAGTGACCCTGGGAAAAAGTGTTTGATAAGTATCAAGATTAAGGACATCCCTGCCATCCGTAGGTGACTTAATCCACAAAGGTTCATCAGTCTGCAAAAGCCTTAGCAATTCATCCATGGCACTTGCTGCAATATCGGTCATGAGGGACTTGTCCATGTCTGAAATACCAAGTGGGTGAAATGGCAAATTAGAAGTGGA
Organism: Manihot esculenta; assembly: GCF_001659605.2. Classification (NCBI taxonomy): domain Eukaryota; kingdom Viridiplantae; phylum Streptophyta; class Magnoliopsida; order Malpighiales; family Euphorbiaceae; genus Manihot; species Manihot esculenta. Next base: position 37,422,269 of record NC_035162.2, on the reverse strand, counting down.
CGGTATAAGGTCAAGATCGAGATCAAGAGAAGGACCACCATTCCCTTGGCCACCAAAACTCCCCATGGACAAATCCAGAGAAGAAACATGAATGGGCTGCACCGGAGGGAGGTGGGAAATTGGCCTTCCAATGTATTTGGCGGCAATGCTGGAAACTCTATCAAGCTGCAAAGTTCATCAACCAAATTTAGCTACACAAATAACGATCTAAAAATGAAAAGAAAGTGGAGGAAAAGTCAAGAAGCAACCTCCTCTTTCAATTGGGCATTCTCCATTCTTAACTTGTGTTCGTCGAAATAAGAATCTTCAGTGACAGGAGGACCACCGCAGGAGGGGCAAATAACATTCCTGAGAGCCTCTCTAATGGCTATATTCTCACATCGGATCTTATCGTTCTCAGCTCGAAGTGCACAGTTATCTGCTCTTTCGTGTTGGGCCTGAATGGAATTGGTATTGGCATAATCTACTGAAACGGTATTGAGAAAACTGATTTACGAAAACAAAGAGAAGGAGAAGAGGCATCACCTTCATCTGGGTTCTCCTGTTCTGAAACCAAAACTTGATCTGCCGAGGTGCCAAACTCAGCTCTCTGCTTAACTGTAACCTCTGCTTCTCATCTGGGTGTGGACATTCCTTGAACATTCTTCACATTCCCCATTAAACAAGAACAAGAACCCAATAATATTATTAGTTTTCCAAGCAAAAGAACCAAACAGAAGTGAGTGACAAAGAAAAGGGTGCTTACGCTTCAAGCTTCTGAATTTGATTAGCAGTGTGACGATGATAACGCTTCTTCCTTCTGTGGGGATCAGAGGGGTCATGATCTCCACTACCGCCGCCACTGCCACCGCTACCGTATTCCATACACGTGGTATAAAAAAGAGCAGAATACAATACAACCAGAAGAAGAAGAAGAAAAAGAAGAGAATTAAGAGTTAAAGAGACGTGAAATGATGATGTAGAAGAAGAGAAAAAGGAAGAAAAGAAACTGAAGAGAAAATGTGAAAGAGAGAGAGAGAGAGAGAGAGAGAGCTGAGTTTAAGGGGATTGATATTATTAAGATAATGAAATGAAAACAAATCTTGGGCTGTAATTAAGCCAGTGAAGAGTAGATTTGGAAGAAGAAGCAGCAGCAAGCTGAATCCAAGCTAAACCCAGTAACCCACAAGAGCTCTATAGTGCTCCTCTTGTTTTTCCTTCCAGTTTTAGCCAATGTAACTGATGGGTGGCTTTAAAGCATTACACACACCTCTCTCTCTCTCTCTGAGAAGGCTCAGAGAGAGAGAGAGAGTTGGTTTTAGTAATAAAAATAGAGAGAGAAACAAGAGTCTGGAATTAAAGACATACAGAGCGAGAGTCTCTCTCTTCTGGTAGAGTGGTACACAAGCTCATCTTCAGACGCCAGATATGCACAACAGACCTTTTATTATTGTTATAAAACCACCCTCTCTTCTCTGCCTCCGATTTTCTTTACTCCCATATCAATTTTCAAGTGAGTTAGATATCAACTCGATTAAATCAGATTAGACTTTTATTATCAATTTTATTTTTAATATAATTGATTTTAAATATGAAAGATCATAAGTTATTATATGATTTATAAAATATAGAATGAGTATGTTATGTTTTGTTTGTTTGTTTTTTAAATAATAAAAAAAAATTGGTTAATTTCTCTGTTTGGGTGTGTACAGCCGAAAAGAAAACCAAAAAAGTCAAAGTGGGATACCTTTTTGGAGAGGCGGAATCTCAGCCACCTCACCAATAACAAAAACCCATTTTTGTTTGGATTCATTTGAATAATATTTTTTTTAATATAAAATTTTGAAAAATAAATAAAAGGCATTTGCAATGTGTGCTCTATATCAATCCTTTGAATATTGTCAAATTTCAAGGTCAAACCATATTATATATAGCCAATTTTTTTATTTGGACTTGGACCCACTTTTTAAACCTATATTTCTTTTTTATTATTATTATTATTAGATCCAGTGGACCAGTGCTCCCCTTATAATAAATTTTTAAAAAGTTAGTCCTTAAATTTATCAGTAATTATAATTTAATCTCTATATTTTAAAAATTAAATTATTTTATTTTCTGAATTTTGTTGTGTTAAAATCAATGCCCTTCCATCTAATTTGTCCATTAATCTCACTCACATCACTGACACAAAGAAAGATAAAACTTTTTAATGATTAAATTATCCTCTTTATATATATATCTCCTGCAAAAAAAATTACACATTTTATTTGTTAAATAAAAGGGGTATTTGCATGTAAAATTTTTCATTATTTTATAATTTAATTTAGAATTTTAGTTTACTAAAATTATTTAAAATTATAAATTTTATTATAATTGTATACAAATTTAAATTTTGAATTTTGAGAATATATTTTATTGATATGATAAAATAAAATATATCACGTAAATAAATGTTATTAATATAAAAAATCTAAAATTTTTAATTATTTTATAATTTAATTTAAAATTTTAAAAATTAATATAATCAAACTCAAAATCTCTAAATTTATCCTCTTTCACTATTAAATCTCTAAAATTCTATTATTATACATTATTTTTATATGTTTAGTGCAAGAAACTATAATAAGATATTTTTCTATTTCTTTAATTTTGATTCTCTTAATTCTTTTGAATTTTAATCGTATTTACTCTTAATATAATATTTTTAAGTACTGATTTATATTATTAAATTATAACAGAAAATTAATAGCACACTATGAATAGTAAGACTATATTTTATATTTTTTATTATATTGATATATTAATTTTATAAATATAATAAAATTTATTATGATAAACACTAGAAAATAAAAAATTAATAAGTATGAGACTTTTTATAATTTTTATTGGAATTAGTAATCAATAGAAAGAAGTTAAAATTATAATTTTTTAATCAACGGAAATAAAAATAAATAAATTTAAAATTTTTAAAATGAATTATATTAAATTTTAAAATTTTAAATTAAATTATAAAATAATTAAAAGGTTCCATTTCAAAAAAAAATTTAAATTTTAAATTTTTTTATTAATAATATTTATCTATATACAATATAAATATAATAAAATAATTCACATCATTTTGTAGAGAAATGCTCTCCTCAATTTAAATTTTAATTTTGAATATAATTATAACAAAATTTATAATTTTAAATAATTTTATTAATTTTTAAAATTTTAAATTAAATTATAAAATAGCAAAACATTTTAGATTTCTCAATTCAAATATAGACCTAAATAAAAAAGTATGAGTTTGAGTCCCAATATCTCCGATGATGAATCATGGAAACACTGAGTTCATAGAGGTTCAGGCCAACTTGAGATTTTCATTTTTGTTTAGCTCCATGACAACTCGACGCTAGTAAGGGAGAAGGCTTGCATAAGCATCTGTTTTTCGATTAAATAAGATTAAATATTATTCAATTTAAATTAAAATAATTAATCAAGCTGATCTAATTTAAAATTTTAGATTTGTATTAATTTTATTTTGATTTAATTTTAATTTTTAAAAAATTTTAATAATATTTATTTGAATTTTTTTTTTAAATAATAAAATAGAACCGAAGCGGACAGCAAATTCAACGCTATAAGTCGAAGATATATGATTTAAAGTGTTTGAATGGATGTAAGAGAATATGAAACAAAACTAACAACAAATACAATAGCCAATCAATACAAACTATTGCCCTCAACCATCCAAAAACTCGATTGACCATTGAAGATAAAATGAAAAACAGCAAAAATAAAAACTGAAAATAAAATGAGAAGCAGACCGATGCAGATAGAAAATGGTCTTAGATAAATCAATGGAGCTATAACCAGTGGTAGATAATAATTAGTTCAAATCGAAAAAATTAATCGAATTGAATTAATTTGAAAATTCAGTTTGATTCTCTATTCATTTCAGTTTTGTTTGATTTTTAATTTTAAAAAATTTTATTATTTCAGTTCAGTTCAATTTTAGTAAAAAGAAAATGAAAAAAATGAATTAAACCGATTAATTATAATAGTATATTATTTTTAATAATATAAAAAATTAGATTATAATTAAAATTATAATATTTCAATTAAATTTTAAAATATTAAAAATAAATTATAAAAAATAAAAAAATTCAACTGATTAAATTAAATCGAATTGAATTAGATCAATTCAATTCAAATTAATTTTTATCCAAAATCGATTCGGTTTAATTTTCATAAATACTAAAATTTTAATTTTTAATTGATTCAATTCAATTCGATTTTAAATCGAACCGACTAAATATACGCCCTAACTATAACATAATTAATCGGGTTTTGCTAAAAGGCTTCAAGGAGCTCCAACAAAATTAATTAAAGTCAAATTACAACTCTAACTCACTTCAATTGAAACTAAATTTGGTGTTTGGAATTTTAAGAAATGCAAATTCCAACAAGAATTTTGATTGCGTAGAGGATTTGACGATAACATACCTAGAGAGCTTCATCCACCAGAATGACATCAAATCTAGACAAGATGATGGCCTCCCTAACATTATGCTTGTCTCTAGACTTCCAAAGCAGCATCAAATGTGTGGCTACCAAAATAGAAAAAGTTGGATTATGATGAGCTCTGTTTACTTCGAAAAGATGTTGTTAAGGACTAGGACTAAGCATTTCGAATAGCATCCTTATATGGGGGAAGATCACGAAAGACCCTAACTCCCTTTTTAATCCCTAGCTTGCCTATCGCACTTCCACCGACTTTGCAACTCAAACTTCAACTTAGGATCTCAAAGCAATTGAAGGGAAGAATCAAGAAGAACTTCTTGAAGGGAAGTATAGTTTTTTAATAATATTATTAAGTTAAATTTAAATTTTAAAAAGTAAGTGCAAACACTCATTTCCATTGATTGATGATAAAGATTTTAAAGCATGCATTCTTTTAACCTCTTGGCTACAATTAGGGCTGTTGGAATTAATAATATAACGATGGCGGTGAAAGCAGCTTATCAATCACCCAATTTGACGGTGGCTGTAAGGAGTAACGGCCACTCAATCAACGGTCAAGTCATGACTAAAAGTGGTTTGGTAATAGACATGACGGCAATAGAAAACCACTTCAAAATAGTGAGAATGAACTGAGAAATATTTGTTGATATCTCCGAAGGGATTTTTTATGGGAAGATTTGCTAAAACAACATGTTCTCACGTTCAACCGCATACAAAACAAAATGTGGTATATACTAGGGCGTAGTAGTCCGCATAGTTTAAATCAAAATAACTAATTGATTTGAATTAAATTTTAATTTTAATTTAATAATTAATAAATTTAATGTAATTTTTATTTAAAAAAATTGATTTAATCGATTCGATTTTAAAAGATAAAAAATTAATTTAATTAAATTGGATCGATAATTATTATATATTAGCTATACATTTACATTAACAAATAATAAGCCTTTAGCACAGTGGTTGAGTTTCTTACTTGACTTTTAAGAGGTTAAGGTTTTGATTCTTGGTTCCTTCTCTTTTATTTTTTTTTTTTAATTTAAATTAATAAAACTACGATCGTTAATTTTTGTTCAAGAGATTTGAGCCATTCAAAAGTTACTATAAATTCATATTTAATCAGTTACAAACTCTAAAATTATTCTTTCCCTTCGCTCAGCCGACTGTCATTCTTATCCTCTATCGCTCTCCCTTTTCAGCAGTCATCGCTCTCCCTCTTCCGCGACCATTGCTCTCCCTCTCTCGTGGCCATCGCTCTCCCTTTTCCATAGTCATCGCTCTCCCTCTTCTGCGGCCATCGCTGCTGGTCACCGTGGCATCACGGCTGCTGCTCTCCATGGACGACGTGACTGTTGCTCTTGCATGACAATGTTCTCGACCGTCGCTCTTCCTCTTCCACTGCAGTCGCTGCTGGTCACCATGGGTGTCGCGACTACTGCTCTCCATGGGCGGTGCAACTGTTGCTCTTGCATGATATTATCTCCCTCTTCTGCGACCGTCGCTCTCCCTCTCCCTTGGCCATCGCTGCTGGTCAATGTGGGCGTCGCAACTGCTGATCTCAGTGAGCAGTGCAACTGCTGCTCTTGCATGACATTGTTCTTAATCTCGCCTTACTATAGTTGTTTTGCTAGTTTTTCCTTCATTTCATATCTGAATTTGTGGTTGTTTGTATGTATCAAAGTTCTTAGATTGTAGTTGAGTTTGTAACAAATATAGTACACTGTTATATTTTATATTTTATATTTTTAGATCTGTTTGTTGATAATTTCTTGATGAGAATTTTTCTCAACAATGGAAGAAATTCTTGAATCAATAATATTTTTGTTCAATAGTTATAGTAATAGATATGTTTTTATTGATAATTTATTGTGGATGATATTTTATTTTTGATGTTGTACCTTGATTTATTTTCCTTCGCAACAGGAAAGTACCAAATAACCAAAATGACTTAAACTGAAAATTTCCGATTTGATTCAATTCGGTTATTACTCTTGTTAGCTTCAGTTCAATTTTTACAATTTAACAAAATCAATTTTCAATTTTTTTTTATCATTATATGAACTAAGACTCGACCTGTGCATACATCATAATTAAAATATAAAATCCATATTAGAGCTCTCATCAAATGTTTTAGTATGGTCAACATTATATGTCTCAAGATCGTTCAAACATAACTTATACTTAAAATTTTTTATATAAAAAGATCATGAAGCAGGAATTACAAGGAAGAACCCGGACAAAGCACAATTATAATTAACAAATTAATACATGTCCACAACTATACTATTACAACAGACTATACCAGCAACTTAGTTGGCTTTCCGAGCTAACTCTGCTCTTGCAAACCTGGAGTTAGGGAAAAAGGGATAAGTTACAAGAGTCTAGTGAGCAAAACATAAAAAAATAGTTTAATAAAATATATGATCATATGAATGCGTCACAACACAAATAATTCACATCAAGATTGACTTGTCACCAGTAACCCTCTACAGATTCCAATAGTGTCCGGCCCACGAGCACCCTTAGTACTTCCTCTTAAACATAACATAACATATCATATCCATAGTGCTGGGCAGAATGGGTCTCGACCTGGACTTTCTCTTACATATTGTCAGGGGTGTAGAATGGGACTCAACCTGAACTTCCGTATCCATCGTAACATATCATAACATACTCAAGGGTTAGTGGGTCATCCAACATTCATCCACAATAATAATAAATTATGTAATGCATTATATTCGTGAACTTTAATGCAAAACAACCTAATTACATATACATGGTATTCATGATGCATAAGCATGCTTAAAAAGTTTGATTTCTTTACATAATGATTCAGTTTAATTCTACTCATCTCTACTGACGCACGCATAATACTGAAGCAGTTATCTCACTGCAAGCTTCTATGGTCTCACAAGTTTGATTCTATATAGATGGACTTAAATGAGGGACCAAACATAACTTTTACAACACTTAAAAAACCCCTAAGAAACCCTTAAAAATACACAAGAACACTCGTAGAAAACAAGTAGAAAAAGGCTGAACAAGAAACCAGGTGACTTAGGATGGTTAAATGTTAACACAGATGGTAATGTGAATTCTCGTGGTGGAGGTTGTGTTTGTGTCTTTAGGGACCATTTCGGTCGCTGGCTTGGCGGTTTTAAGCTTGTTTTAGGTGGATGTGATCCTTTGGAAGCGGAGCTATAGGAGATTTACAGTGTTTTAAGGTTGGCTTGGGAAAGAGGGTGGAAGAATATTGAATTACAATATGATTGTGCAACTGCTGTGATTTTAGTTTAAGGACAAGGTCAGAAAACTTTCAAAATTGCTAATTTATTAATGAATATCAATAGCCTTTTGCAGCAAGGTTGGGAGGTAAAAGTTAAGAAGATTTTTAGAGAAACCAACAATGTTGCAGATCATTTTGCGAGATTAGCAGTGAGAGGAGAGGTTGAGCTTGTGTGGTTAGATAATCTAGACTGTGAGGCTAACTTACTACTAAATACAGATTGTATTGGAGTGTCTTAGCCTAAATTAATTTAATTGGAATCTCTCCCTCCTTTCAAAAAAAAAAAAAACTATAATAATAAGGGATAATAAAAAAAAACTCTAAACTATTCGGGTTTTAACAAATATATTCCAAACTATAAAAGTTACTTTAAATTAACAATGTAAATTTATTTATATCGTACCATTAAATTTGACGGTTAAATCTAACGAAAATACCATATCATCATCCTAGTCAACACCAAAAATTAATATTTTAATATAATTAATATGCATAGTTAAATTAAATTATATAGAACTGAATTTTAGAAAATTTAGATTTAGCTCTTGAAAGTATATACAAGGTTGAATTTATTTCTCTTTATAATATTAATTTCAGCTTACTTAATGAGACTGTTCATAAGTCAGTTTATAAACTCAGAAACAAACCGAACTCACAAATTTTAACGAGTCAAATACTATTGAGTTTAAGTTTGACTCATTTATTAAACGAGTCTAAAAGTTAAGCTCGAATTTGACTCGTTTAAAAATCAAATTGAGTCTGGTTAAATTTTTATCGAGTCGAATCTCGAGTAACTCACGAATAGTTTGATTCATTTACATTTGATACTGAAAAGATGATAAATAAAAATTACCCAAATCATTGGATTTTTATGAAATTAGGAATTATTTATTAAATTTTTAAAATTTATCAAATTATAAAATTTTATAACAAGTTTTTAAAGTTCAAAACACTATTTTTACCAAAAAAGAAAATTCAAAACACTATTAAAATTTTGTTATCAAAGTTATAAACTGAAAGATGATAAATAAAAATTACCCAAATCATTGGATTTTTATGAAATTAAGAATTATTTATTAAATTTTTAAAATTTTATCAAATTATAAAATTTTATAACAAGTTTTTAAAGCTCAAAACACTATTTTTACCAAAAAAAAAAAAAAATTCAAAACACTATTAAAATTTTGTTATCAAAGTTATTAGTTTATTTATATTATCAATTAAAAATAACATATATTTATATCAATTAGTTTTAATTTAATGGGATTAAGGTTTTTATAAAAAGTCATGAAATTTTGAATTTAAAACTTGAAAATAATTGTAAAAAAAAAAAAAGAGAGAGAGAGAAGAAAGGGAGAGCATAAGATGATGGTTTGGTTTGGGGAAGAGACATTTAGTGATTGATATGTTGAAAGTAGAGAGATTGAATGACTAACTCCTAATTTTGGTTCTCTTTTTTTAAAAAAAAAAATAATAATTTTGGTTTTCTTTTGATGGTTTCCAACGTGAAACGGAACCTCCCTCCCGTCTTCTACTCCCTCCATTTCCAATGGAAAACAAAGTTAGATTGGTGGACCCCACCCCCCCTACTAGGGTTAGGGTGAATTTATCTTTTATAATTACCATGTGCTTTTAGTCGGTAATTATTACTCTATTCATGATCCAACTTTTTAATCCCATTTAAAAGAAAAAGAGTTTTATTAAAATATGTTTTCCCAGCAGCGTGTGGAGTGTAATTTCAACTTAAAATTTTAAAATTTTGAAATTATCTTAATTTTCCCTTCTAATATTATAATAGAGATTGGAGTTACAAACAAACACAATTAGTTCTCAAAAGTTGAAACCTCATAAGTTTAGCACAAAACACAGAATGTGCCCTAACTTCAAATACCCACCCTGATTTTTTCCTATTTTATCTCATCAATTCATTATTTATAAGCAAAGGAATTTCTAATCTAACAACCTAATTCTCTCTTATATTTGGTATCCAAACTCATTAATTTGACCAATTTAAAGTTATTTCATATTCAGAATTAGAATTCAAAACTTCTCATTCAATTTTGTGGGTGTATTGATTATCTACTAATGTATCACAATAATAAAATGGAAATAAATCTATTTTTAACTTTTATATTTTTACTAAGTGTTAAATAAGTCATCATACAGTATAATATTATTTTTTAATAATAAAATATTATTATAATATTATATTATGTTACTTAAACAAAAGTACATGAACAAATTGATAATAAAATAAATTAAACTTACTTAATTTTTACCAAAAAATATAAACTTATTTGTACTTGTATCCATTATAGAATGCCATATTATTGCCGGTTACTATACTTGTCCAAACCAGAAAGGAAAATTTCTAAAACATTATTGATATTGCAACTATTCGATTGATAACATGGCTAGAAAGGCACTATGTTGTGATTGACTTAAATCGACTTAAATCTATAAAAAAGAGTATGTGAAGAGTGGGTGATAACACAATTACTCCGCCACTCAAATTAGTATATTGAAAAATAAAATAAATGTAATATTTTTATATAATAAAATAATATATGTTTGCTTATGTGATTATTCTCTTTTTTATGTTAAGTGGGGATAAATAATAACTTATTTGTGATTGAACTAAAACATATAATATTTTTAATCTTTAATTAAAATTTTTTATTTTAGGTTGATTAAAAATTAATTAATTTTTTATGTTGATTAAAAATTATTTTTTAAAATAAATTAAAAATAATATAAATATTAATGTAGTTACAATTAATAATTACTATAAGTTTTATATAGTTTATTTTATGATATATGATATTTAATAATTATAAAATTAATTTATTTAATATTATAGTAATTTTTTGTTATAATCTTTACTTAAAGTAAAAAATATTTATAATATTGTACAAGTAAATTTAATTTAATGTTATTAATTTTAAATTTAGTAGAATTAAATTACTTATTATACTAAAAATAACTTATTAAATTCAATAATTTTTAACATTTTAAAATTTCAATTATAAATATATATTATGTAGCCTACATTTATTTAATTAGTTACAAGTATATAATTAAAATTTAAGTAAATAATAATTTTATATTTAATTAACTGAAAGTTAATAAAATTTAAATTTATAAATGGATGATAATTTAATAATTGAAATTAACCTTAAAAGTAGATAATAACTTCATTATTTAAATTATTTTATCATTAATAAAAATTTGAATTTTGAATCGTATATAAATAATAAAAAGCTAAATTTATAGTATAAAATTATTAAACAAAATAAAAAGTGATTATAAAATTATTAGATAATATGTTGTTGTTTTAATTATCAATAATTATATTTAAATATTAAAGTAAAAAATTAATTTTTATTATAACAAATATTTAAATTTTGGTTATATATATTAATAAATAAAATATCAAACTTAAGATAATATTATTGAAATAAATTTAATTTTGATAATATTAAATTATTAAATAAAAATTTTAAATTATAAAAATGATTGTAGGATAATAAGTGATAATATAATTAAATTCTGATAAAAACCATTCAAATTATTTAATATAACGTTTAAATTTATAAGATTGAAATTTTATATATATATATATATATTTATTGCTTTTTAAATTATTAGCAATGATATTTATTTTAACATGGATAATAATTCAATTAAACTTATAAGATAAAAGTTATAAACTATTAAAGTAATAATTTAACATCATAAAATTATTAGGTAACGTTATAAATAATTTGATAATTAAAAAAAATCAAAATATAAATAATATGATAATATAAAATTTTTAGATAATATGTTGTTTTAATTATTAATAATATATTTAAATCTTATTAAAATTACAAACATTTACTATATTAATATTAAATTTTAATTTTTATAATATTAAAAAATAAAATAATGTAATATTTATTAAAGATAATTAACAATATCATTTGATTTATTAAAAGATAATAATAAAATATTAAATAATCTAAATTAAAATTTTATTTAATTTATAAAAATATATTAAATATTAAACTATTAAAATATCACATAATAAATTTAAATTTCATAATGATATTCATATCCATGATACGTGGCGTATAAATTGCATTGTACGCTTAATGATATCACTTATGAGTCATGTATAAATTGCATTGTACGCTTAATGATATCTCCTATGAGATTGTGACATAATCTCTAGAGCATTTATGAACTATCAGCGCGCACATGACCTATTAGCGCAATACAGTTTTGACAATAAAATATGTGAAGTTTTATGAGATTGATAGGATATTAGCATATAAAAAGACTTTTTAGTTCAAAAAACAAAAGTTTCGCTAATTCTTATTAATCTAGATCTGATTCATAATCTAAAAGATACCAGATTCGAATCATATATATTAAATTTCTAAATCCAATAATGAAAAATCTTTTCAAATATGTGGGGAATTGTTGTAAAATTAGTTTAGATTTCAAAAAATTTTATAGTCGTTAAAGATTTTATGATCGTTGAAGATTTTATGGTCGTTGAAGATTTTATAATTGTTGAAAATTTTATTTGTGAAATTTTTTTGCTGTTACAGATTTGATATTTAAATCTAATATTAAATCTAATTTTACTATATTATCTTGAAATCGCTTATAGCAGCCATTTTTTTCATTATAAATAACATCTATTTTATAAAGAAAGTCAATCCATTTTTTTACTTTATTCTCTCTTCCCTATATTTTCTGTTGAATTATAAATTAGAGATAAATTCTAATTGTCCTAATCCTGAAAATTAAATTTCAGAAAAACTTATTTAATCCTAGAGGATTAAAAAATAAATTCTTAAAGTCAGTATCCAACACGACTCTCACACGCTTAACCTGGTAACCTGTGCATTTGAGTAAATCTGAGAGGTTCTCAGAATTTACTCCAATCCCCAAGTGAAAAGTGCATTTGAGTGGATCTGAAAACTTTTCAAATTCTACTCCCCCGATCCTCAATTCCCAGTTAAAAAAAAAAAAATTAAATTTCAAAATTCTTATTACTATTGTACTTAAATTATTATAGTTAATTTTTTTGTTATATTTAAATTTAAATTTATAATATATATATATATATATATATATATATAAATTTATAAATATTATAACGAATTTAAAAAAGTGCAGCGCAACATTAAACTAAAAATAAGGCACAAACTGGACAATTTTTTTTTATTACGTTGATTCGATTGATGTGATTTTTATTTGATATTTTGGTTATTTAGATTTGAAAGCGAAATGACAAAATTTCTAACCGAAGAGAAACAGTTCTTAAGAGAAATCAATCAAAGTCAACAAAGAACTTTAAGATAAAATTATTTGTAGCTGAATTAAATTAGGGAGTTATTTTGTCTGAGATAATGCTTTCTGATTCTGATAGGTTTGGTTTAGGCAACTGCTTGCTTCGAGTGATGTAATCTACAGAATGCAATGCACAAAAGAGAAAGCTCATTCTGAAGGGAATACAAGATAAAATCAATGTAACATGTATATTCATATTTTCAACTCACTAGAAAAGGAAAATTGACAATGTAGAGTTTTAGGTATTGCGTACTGAAAAGACTAAAAGCCTATGATGGAGGGCCAGAACTAGCTCTTCAAAAAATTGTTCTACATTTTGCAAATTACACAAATATTACCTCTTCAAAATTGCCTATGCTTAAGGCCTTGTCGAAGCTCTGCTCTAGATTTTGCAAATTCCACGAATATCACCCTGCCATCCAAAAACTGAAACAAAAGTTGTTTTATGCTCTCTTTTTCTCCCAGAAACCTAAGGCAGTTCAAGCATCATGAAATTGTGGATTTTACAAAAAAGCCAATTTTCCAATTCAGAACTATTTCTCTATAAATCTCAAACCAATTCTATGCAATGGACTCACCTGGGTATCTTCTATCAGGTAAAGCACAACGCGCAGCATTTAAGCCTAGCAACTTTCCAACCCACTTTTACATACTTTAAGCTAAGAGGATCAAGGATGATCATAATCATTATGACACATTCACTGCCCAGGTTCTCTCAAATAAGATTAAATAACACTGGGCCTAAATAAATATACAAGTTAACTTGAATTAGATTTAGTAAAATATAATTCTTATTTATTAAATTTAAACTCATTAAACTTTTATTTAGTTAGACCAATAAAAAATCAACTTCCTAAACTTTTTTTAAGGAATAAGGGGTTGAATATAGCAGTATCTTAAAAATATACTCATATTCAACCTATTCCCACTGGAAAATTAAAATTTCAGGGGAGACAACCCCTGCTTGCCCCCTTTTAGGTCTGTCACTGCTCCTAGTTCTAGTATTATTATTATTATTAGAATGAGATAGAGAGAAGAAGCTTGAAATTTAAACCTACTATGATTACAGTAGTTCCATTATAATTGCAATTTGATCATCTTAAAACAAGTTTCCGTCTTGCTTCACAAATTTCTTTTTGTTTTCCCCTTGCCCTTATTAAATCCTCCCTTTTTGTGCATCCTAAGCTCAACAAGATCTTATGGTTATCTCAAATAGAAGAAAGACTTGCTAAATCAACATATTGTCCTTGAATAAAACTTTGTCAATAGATTCTCTACCTTAGTAATTCTGTCTCCAATTCATTGTGATTAGGATTACTCCACCATATTATGCCACAAATTTGTTATCTAGAACACGTTTGAAGTACTATTATATGATATTGATAAAAAATTACTATTGACTCTGCAAACCCCAAAATAAAATATATATATATATATATATATATATATATATATATATATAAATTTTCAGGTCGCATGGGTGCAATTTCCTATTGATGAGACCATACCTTGCCATGCATTCCCTCAATAGCTTTCTGAGATTCCTCCTCAGTTGCATAACGGAGGAAAGCAAACCCTCTGGGTCTGTTTGCTATTTTATCCATCACCAGATTGACTACAAGGTAAATAAGTAACAATTCAGTAACCCAAAAATGCATTAGGAAATGTATGGAATTCAATCATAGAGCAATTAAAAAGCTCAACATGCTGAAGTATGTAACCTCATTTTTCTCACCTTCAACCAGTTGGCCATAATTTTTAAAAGCATTTCGTAAACTCTCTTCGGTGGTGCGAAAAGATAGCCCTGCATTGAGTTGCAATGTTAATCTACCACACCATTAAAAAGAAAATGCATTTTATGGATTTTCCTATCTTTGGTACTTCTCACCCTATTGGAGGATGAAGAAAAACATAAACTATCCAACACATGGATTGGAATACATGGATCGTAATCCATGTTCAAGACCATCATTTGTATCACTAGTCTTTAATATAGTCATATGTATTTAACACAAATTATATTAGGAATTTTACAATCTAAGTGTGTACCTTATTTGAAAAACTAAAATGCTCCATATATTTGTTCGATGAGTATTTTCAAAGACTAAAGGCTAAAGTTTTTTCTCACTTCTCTTCTGCATTAACTTAAATGTTTTCACATAAGTGGTCAAATAACAACTTAAGCATACATATACGCAGAGAGAGTTCAAGGACTATATTGAAAGGATGTGATTCTTTATATTTGGCTTAAGGACATGTTTTTCAGTAAGGACATGTCTTTTGATAAAATTTGGTTGGCCCATCTAACATAGATGACCCATTCCAATTTTCAATAGAGAATTTCTATATTTTGCAAGTAATTGTATCCTGCAGTGGCCTACCAAATTCCATACAGGATTGGTATCAAATGGTCTTCATGTAGAAGTTCAAATTCCATGTTGAAGTCCAACTGCCCAAGTAAAGGTCTAGGATTACATAGGTGTACACAAAGTGCAAACAATCTAATCAGTTTCTAATTGAACTGGAAAAAAAATGTAAATAAAGGAAGCAAACCAAATCAAAACAAAATGTTTGGTTTGGTTTGGTTTGGTTTTGTAATTATGGTTCTCAATTCATCAAGAATGCTCATCCCAAAATCCAGTAGAACAAAATTTTGTTTTGACCAATAGCATAATCCAAAAGAACAAAGAAAATAAACTAATCTCATTCCAATCTAGCGCAACCATATTCGAATCATCTTTTACAAAAAACAACAACAATAAAAATGATAACAACTACAATAATAGAATACAACCAAAGCTTCAAATTGTACATAAAATTTTCTTTAAAAAGAAAAAAAAGTGTCTTCAATCTTTGAATTCCATGAAAGACGACTTGCATGCTTGGCTTCCATGACTGTGAATCCCTAGCTACTCCTCAATCTACTTTGTTCTCGCATTTCAAAATAAGAGAATACTTACATGAACACATGCACAAAATGCATAACCCAAAAATTAGCAACAAATCCACTTTCAAATAAGAGCAAATTATTAAAAAAGCAAGCTCTATTACCTCCATAGGTTCCATCAAAGAAATCAACATTGCAAGGCAATGAGCACTTAAGGGTTTCATATTTTTTGGGTAAGACAAAGGAAATGTGCACTAGCAATGAACACCGGTGGTGGATTTGCTATTTTCAAGATAGAGAAAGAGGCCTTGACAATAGCTAAGACAAATGAATAAGAGTGAAGGGTGGACTGTGGAGACAATCACAAAGAATGACTAGAGGAGGAGGGGGTGTGAAACTGATGAGGTTAGGACCATTTGGCTCAAAGGCGGCATGAAGACTCAAGAGGCAAGATGCAAAATTGAGAAACATACACACAATTACCCTAGGTAAAGACACTTTATATCTTAGTTCGATTCTTTTTTTTATTATTATTATTTGGCAAAAGCAAAATAGAAGTGTAAAAAATTCCAAATAAACTAAGCTAAGCTAAATTTAATTAGTTAGGTGGGTTTTTTCCATTTAAACTTACTTTGCGTCTACAAATGACTCCATAGTAAAGCAATAATCATTCAATAAATCCCAACAATTTATGCTTTTATTTTGAGTTCTGAGATGCAATTCTAACCTAGAAGGCGTGTTGTAAAAGTAAATCCTAAGAAGCTAGTAGTTTAATTTTCATTTTTCCTTTTTGTCTTTGTATTTGCTTAGATGAACATATTTTACCAAGTTAATCTATCTCCCTATTCCTATAGCCCTAGAAATCAAGTGTTCCTAACTCCTTGTTTAACTACCACACGGAAGAAAAGAAAATAAAAAGGGAAAATAGAGTTAAAGTCCTCTTCATTATTTTTCTTTGTCTTTTGGTTTGATGAGAGAAAAATAAAAGGAAATGTCAATAAAATGAAAGTATAAAATATTTTACCTTATTTGATAAAGATGAAAATAAAGAGAGGAAATAACCCAACATATAATTTAAGTTTACCCTTCAAGTGTTCACAAGTCTTCACAAGTTTCAATATATTAATGGGGTTAGAAATGTAATTTTATGATAAAAACTTTTCTCTCCATTTTGTGCTGTTTTCTCTCCAAATGGAGAGATTGGTCAAAGGAGGATTATAAGAGTTATTGTCCTTCCCTTATTATTTCTCTCCAAATTGGAGAGATTACTTTGTGCTATTTTCCTTCTCCCTATTTTCCTTCCTTATTTTCCTTCAGTTCAAAAAGGTTGTCAGTCATCAACATCAGTTAAGCTTCCAAATAAGAAAACATAGGTTTACTACTAAGTGGGGAAAACAAAAACAAAACTTGATCACTGATAAGATGCTCAAAGACAAGTAACTTGATCAGAGTGATAAGATGCTCAAAGGCAAAGATAACATAAATATAATGAACCAGTAGCTCATAAACATAAATGACTTGTATCTTACTAAAAATCTCAAATATATTGAAACATTTGGAATAGACCCCCAAGTAACAGAAATTTTAAATTCACTATGATGTGTCCCAATATGCAAAATCAGTGACTGATTTGTGGATTTTGCCATCACAGGTAGAAACAAAAATGACAATACCTAGAATCCTTCTCAATCTTGCTCTTAAGCTTAAACTCTACGTTAATGTATGTCTGCTAGTGTGGTCCTTAAAGCAGACTTTTAATTGGTATATTTATATTTTACTCAAAATTGTTGCTTTAGCAACATTAAAATTTTTTTACAATAGCTTGACATTCTATTAAGCAGCACAATGCAGTAATCATTTCTGAACTGAATTTTCTTTTGCTGCAAGATGCATTCAATCTGAACTTCCTTAACATGATGAAATTCATTTTCATCAATGATTCAAGCAGTAGATTGTAGTCAATCAGAGACTTTCAAGCAGCTGCTTCATCCTATTCATTTGATATTCTACTTCTTCTACATGAGGTTTAGGAGTTTGCAGGTTAATATTTTTTGTCTCTCTATTGCGTTTTTTACTACTAGGCCTATTATTTGCTAGGTTACTTTCTCAACATGTGTAGTAAGCATTGCTTCTTCTATACATAAGTATAAAGATCAGAAATTAGACTATTTTAATAACTTTCTTGCCTAATGCTGCAGCGCATTAGAAGAATGTCCCTGACAACTTCTCAAGCATCTCATCAAATTTTGCTTCAAAATATGCTTGCAGCAAACTGCTATCACTCAGTTCTTTCTTTATGCTTCTAAAATCTTGCTAAAGGGATTTCACTTTTAAAATTCAGTCTCACATATGCCATTAACATTCTCAAAACTAATTACAATAAATTTGCAGTACCATTAACTGGATATCAACAAATATAGAAGGAGAAAAGAAACAAATTCTATGGTTTCAGGTAAGGTAACTAATAATATCAATAACTTTTTTCCCAAAATCAAGAAACATACACAAGATTTTAAGCATCTCACGTTCAACATCCTTTTTGCAGAAACAATTATGAAAATTTCACGCAACATGTATACAACATATATCTCCATCCATTCTAAATTAATGCGAACAAAAAGCAAAATCAACACAAATTCAGCATTTTTCTATGACAACCGTTGGAAGTGCAGAAATTTTCAAAAGCAAAAACCAAAAGCAGATACAAAGCAACCGTTGGAAGCAACAATTGAAGAAAAATAATAGAGGGAAAACTAACCACTGATGTAGAGTCTGGTTTTGGGGGATTGGGGAAGGGAAGCAGAAGATGACGGAGATGGAAGACACGCCAGCACTCGGCCGCAGCCATTGAACGCCGGTGTTCCAAGACGTAAGCAAGGCAATTGCCTCCTAATCGGAGTCCTCCTGGCGCGGTGGTTGCCATCGGATAATGGAAAAGAAGATAGAGAAATAAAAAAGGAGGGAGTTGAATGGGGAGAAATTATAGTGGAAGGAACACTCGCTATTGCTGCCATTTCAGTCACCCAAGTCCATAGAATAAGCTGCCTATCAGCCTCTATTTATCTACAAGTCTTTGTACGCCTTGTCGTCTATTTATTTATGAAAATATTTACTTTTTCACCACCTCACTTCCAAAAATACATTAATTCCTAGGCTTAGGTTAATAATAATTTTAATTTTTTCCAAAAAAAATAATAATTTTAATTTATATTTTTTTATTTAATTATATAAACGATACAGAATGTTTAAATTTATTACTAATTACGGCTTCTATTACTTATTATGATTAAATAATAAATAATTTATTTTTTAAATTTTTTGAAAAATTCATAATAAATATAAATAAATTGCCACTAGAAAAAATGTATTAATGAAATAAAATAACATATTTCAGAATATGTATATATTAATAAAATACTAATATACAAATGAAATATTCATAATACTATCATCTTAATTCAAATTAATTCTAGTAAATATTATATCCATATTTATTCATAAAAATAATATATGTAGTTACTTTATCCATGTTATCCATAAAAATAATATATATAATACTTTTATTAATTAATTAATTATAATTTAATATATATTAATTTTAAGTATAACTCAGAATAAAAAAAATTCAAATATTTATAATAATTTATATTTAACGTTTCAAATTTTGAATGATAAAATTAAATATTTTCAATTTATCACTGTTGTAGTTAAAAAGAATTAAATTAAATTTATATAAATTAATAATAAATTATACTATAGTTTTTAAAATTTTATTTAACAAAAAATAATTCTTAAATATATATTTTTATTATAATAATATTATTTTTTATTAATTTTATTATTTACTCGATATTTTTACTTTTATATAATATCATAAATATTAATAAAAATTTAGAATATAAAAAATAATATTTTATTTTATTTAGAATATTATTAATACGAAATAAAATTTTTTAAATATAAAAAATATACATATAATTAATATTGAATATAAATATTCAATGAAATATTTTAATATATAAATGATGATGTTTAATATAATAAAATTTTATTTATAATAAATATTTATTTAATGTAATATATTTAATATTATATATAATAAATATAAAATATATTTAATTTTAATATAAAATTTAAATTAAAATTTTATATATTTTATTAATAATATAAAACTTTAATGACTATATTATAATTTATCATTAATTTGTATAAATTCAATTTAATTTTAATTACCGTAAATTGAAAAATATTTGGCTTTATTATATAAAATTTAAAATATTTAATATAAATGTGGTTTAGATTTTTTATTTATTATTATTAAAAAAATAAAAAATATTAAATAATAAAATTAAATAAAAGTCACGTAGGCTTAAATAAAATATTGAATAATACAATTTTTTATTTACTACTATTATTCACTATTGTATAAATGAATTTTAATATAATTATATGAACTATTTTTATTTTAAAACTTCATTTATTTCAAAAAAATATTTTTCAACTTTTTCTAATGTTTAAAATACTCATAATTTTTTTAATTAAAAAATAAATAAATCAATTTAAAGAAAATAACTTCCAATGTCACTTTCTATACTTTAAACATCTCATTAAAATTTTTTATGGAAAATTATTTTATATAAAAAATATTTTCAAATATAAGTTATTTTTTTTATATAAACAGTGTTAAAAAAATTAATTTTTAATATTTTATTTTTATTAAGATGAATAAATTAGCTATTATATTTTCCAAAATATACCATTCAGCCTCCAATATTTCATTCTGATAATTCCTCCATTGTTTTTCAATTTGACCATTAGTCAATATTTAGTATTAAATTTAATTTTACTATTTTAAATTAATCAAGTTTATATTATATATAATTTGAATTTAACTCAAATTTAAAAATATTTCCATTTTAACGCTTGATTTTTAATCAAATATTTATTTTAATTTTATTTTAACTTTAATTTAATCTTAGATTTTGTTTTATAATTTTAGTCTTAGCCCTTAATTTCAAGAGACGGTTTTTAGTTCTGTTTTACAGTTTTTTTGAAAAAGTATCAAACAAAATTCTAGTCATTCATTTTCTTATGATTTATTTTAAGGGCCATTTGGTTCACACATTAGAATTTCTTTTGTATTTGGTTCATTACGTAATTGGAATTAAATTTCTTTTAAGTTGTTTCGTCTGCACATATAAATTATAGAATTGGAATGGAATTTTATTTTGTATTTAATGATAAAATTTTAATCTAAATCGTAATATGCCTAAATTAAATATATTCACATGATAACATTAGCTCCAACAATTTTTTATTTGAATAATGGGATTTTATTTTATTATCATTGTATATATTATCATCCGAATAAAATATCTTCGTTTGTAAATATTTAAATAAAAACTTAATTATAGTTATTATTATCAATTTAATATATTTAAATTAGGTATTTATATAGTAAAAAATAAAATTATATTGTGATTGATCAATTGTGAGATGGTGGGCATTTACGATGATCACTCTGACGCTTAAGTTAATAAGCTGGAGAATAGCACGAACGTAAAAGACTGGAGAATATAGTAAATGTAAAAGATTGCTTAGAATTTAAGTGTATTAATGCAAGAGAATTGTATATATTTATTTACATGATCATTAAATTTTATATCCTAAGTGAACAAAGTTAAATATAACATTTTCTGATAATGCACTCATAATGTAGTCAGTTGTTTCATAAGAGATTTTGACAGCTAATCAATTAATGATCTTACGATTATTGGCGTAATAGAGATATATTGAACTGTACCTGCTAATAATAATTTTATATCAAAACTCGATCTATTCAAGAAAGCGATTAGCCTCGGGTTTCACAACCTCGGGTACAGGGAGAGTTGATCTCTCATCTCTGAGTGCAACCCCCCCCCCACAAGAGGTGTAAAGTGGAGCAGAACCGCGAGGAAGAAGTAAGAGTAAGCTCAGGAGAGGTTACAGTCCGGTCTGGGATTAGGTGGTGGTTGAGCTCCGGTTCAGATAGTTCTGGATGCATGAGGTGTGGAGACTACACGAAGGAGTCTGTCGGTATGGGACTACGGCGAGCAGGAGGGGCACATGGCATGTGAGTGTCCTACTGCGCCCTGGTTGGCACAGTCCCAGCGGACGACTTCAGGTAGTGTGGCTCAGCCAGTAGCTCCAGCCATGTTTCAGGGCAGTGGTTGAGGCAGAAAGAGAGGGTCAGCCTTTTCTTTCGTAGGTTCCCACAGAGAAGGTCCGTCAGCTTCAGCTCGGATCTTCACCCTGACTTTAGCAGGAGGCTAACACATCGAACACGGTGACGTCAGGTACGTTCACTTGTGGATGTTCGGATGTGTATGCTGTTCTTTTGGACCCTGATGTTTCTCTTTCCCTGTTGCTTTGAGAGCCATAGAGAGAGTGGGTTTGATAACTTCTGGGCTTAGAGTGTCCTCTTTGGGTCCGTAGACCTAAGTGTGATCCATCGGTGGCAGAGTCAGTCTGCCAGTATAGTTCAGAGTATGTTGTGAGTAGATGCTATCCAGCCGACCTAGATGGTTCTAGATTTGACTGTTTGATGTCATTCTAGGGATGGATTGGCTAGCTACTCATGGTGCTACCTGGGTCTGCAGAGACAAGGTAGTCAGGTTCAGAGATCAGAATGGATCAGAGGTTGTCCTTGGAGGGGACATAGTAGAGGTGCCTAGAAGTTTAATGTCAGCCCTACAGGCTCATAGTTTGCTCAGAAAAGGTTGTCAGAGGGTTTCTAGCTCTTGTTGGAGAGTTTAGCAGTCAGGTCAGGGAATCAGCCTCAGTGCCCGTAGCTAGAGAGTTCTTAGATGTTTTTTCCAGACGAGCTGTCAGGTTTACCACCTGTTAGGGAGATAGAGTTTGGAATAGGAGTGGTGTCTGGACCCAGGACCATTTCTATTCTTCCCTACATGAGGGCACCTGCAGAGTTGAGGTAGTAGTAAGAGTAGTGGCGAGACTTGGTAGACAAGGGTTTTATCCGACCTAGTACTTCACCTTGGAATGCTTCAGTGTTGTTGTGGGAAAAGAAGGATGGATCCTTGAGACTTTGTAGCGACTGTACGCAGTTGAACAAGGTCACTACCAAGGACAGGTATTCCCACTCAGGATTGATGATCTATTGGATCAGCTAGTAGGAGTTGGTTGTTTTCCTAGATAGATCTGAAATCCGAGTACTACCTGTTGAGAGTTAGAGCTAGTATAGTTGAGCAGTGAGAAGAGAGAAGAGTTTTTTAGAGTGCGCAGCGGAAGCTTGTTAAGGTTCAGGCGGAGGTTGAGGTGTTGCTGGAGGTGTCTCCTAAGAGAGGGTGATTCGTTATGGGAAGAAGGATAAACTAGCTTTAAGATACATCGGACCCTTCGAAATCCTGCAAAGGATTGGGGATGTATCATACCAGTTAGATTTACCTGCTTCATAGAGGAGATCCATCCGGTTTTCCATGTTTTCTTTTTATGAGAGTTCGTGTCGGATCCGAGTGAGGTTCTTTATGAACCAGAGGTGAGGATCTCATGGGATCTCACCTATGTTGAGTAGCTAGAGCGGATCATAGACACGCAGAGTAGAGGAACAAGGAAATTCCGATGGTGGAGGTCCCTTAGAATCACCTTAGTATGTATAGTGTGCTTGGGAGACCGAGAGTTTCTACTCCAGTAGTCCTGTACCTCTTTTATGTGTGTTTTTGTTATGTGTATGCATGAGCTAGTTGAGGAACATTCGGGGACGAATGTTCTTAGGGGGGGAGATTGTAATACCCGGCTAGATTCAGGCATCGGAATTCCTACCGTCCGGTGGAATCTCGGATGTCGGAGCCTTCTAGAGGGGTAGAATAAAGGTTTTCTAAAATGTTTTTACGTGTTTTGAGGGATTTGAGCAAGAGAAAATTGAGTTTTGAAAGAAAAGACCAAGGAGGCATTTGACAGGTTCGGCCCCGAAAGTGAAGTTCGGCCGCCGAAGATGGCTTAGTTTTGCTGCCCCTGAACCCCATGTTCGGCCGTCGAACGTGGTGGAGGTGTGGAAGCAAGGTTTGGCCGCCGGAATGGTTGACCAGGCCACCTATAAAAGGCCCCTTGTCCAGAAAATGGGGGAGTTTTCTCTCCATTCTTGGGCTAAGGTGAGTTCATGCTCTCCTTTGATTGTTTTTATGATGTTTCTTCAAATCTCTCAAGGTTTTCATGAGTTTTATCCTTATTTTGAAGAGTTTTGAGCTTGGAGCAAGGTTTTGGAGTTTGGAGACTTTTGGAGCTTGGATTCTCCATATCTTCAAGTTTGGATCGCCTCTCCTCTCGTTCTTCAAGAGGTAAGTGTAGATCCTTAACTTTTATGATGTTTTAAATGAGTTTTATGAAGGGAAAAGGGTTAGGAATGCATGAGTTGCATAGTTGTGCATGATAGGGTTTATGTACCCTTTATGCATATATATGTGTATTTGGTTGTTGGTAGGGGTTTATACTAGTTTTTAAACCCCTATATGCATGGTTAAGGGCATATGCATGTTTTGGAGATGTAACGACCCGAAAATCGGACCACTACCGGCGCTAGGATCCAGGTCGGCTTAAGGCCGCCGGGACCCGTAGCAAGCCTGACATGCAACCTGAAAACCTGATTAATCCCATACATGATTAACAACATACTTAAAAATTAAAACTTTTCTTTCATTCATACACCAAACTCAACCTGTGCATGCACTGTACATAAACATCATCATAAACTTTGACCCCTCTGTGGGATCTCATCAATGCCCCAATGGGCGATACATCATGAGTTGAGTTGGTTTACATAATCATCATAAAAACATCTAAGATCATGTATTAAAAGGGATACCTTATACATAGAGTCAAGCACAATCTCTAATCCTCAACATCATTACATGACTAAAACTGTACTTTTACATAACATTAATACATTTATCATGTCCACACTATCTATTACATACACATGACTTCATTACTCTTGCGGACCTCCTGGTCTACCCTGTACCTGCAAACCTGGGGAATATGGGAGAGGGGTGAGCTACTAGAGCCCAATGAGCAGAATAATAAAACATTCAAAACATATGCTAACATGGAATGCATCACATCACAGCTAATCACATCAACGATGAACTTGTCACCAATAGCCCTCTACATGGTCCAACTGTGCCAGAACGTAGAATGGGTCCTGGTCTTTCCCTTACATAGTGCCAGCGAACGTAGAATGGGTCCCACTAGTCTTACATTCCGTACCGTATATATCACATCGTCACATCATAGATCGAGGGCTATGGATCATCCAACATTCATCCACATCAACATTTAAATATGCAATGCAACATATTCGTGAATTCTAATACAAACAACCTAATCATCACATGGCATTCATGATGCATGAACATGCTCAAAACTTTACAATTTGATTTACTTTAAAACGTAAAGGTTTATTCTACTCACCTCTGGATAGCTCTGACTAGACACTGGAGCAGCTGACTCACTGCTGGGGTCCTCGGTTCCTCGGGTCCGAACCTACACAGGTGGACTCAAATGAGGGACCAAACAACTAGAACATAACTCTAAAAACATCCCCCAAAAACCCTCTAAAACTCCTCAAAACATCCATGCAAAACATGCAAAGGAAGGCTGGACAGGGCACTTTCGGCGGCAGGTTCGGCGGCCGAAAGTCCTTCCAGAGCCGAAAGTCAGGCAGGTTCGGCGGCACCTTCGGCGGCCGAAACTCCCAGACAGAGACGAAACTCATGCATGTTTGGCGGCACTTTCGGCGGCCGAAACTCCCAAACAGAGACGAAAGTCCTCTTTCGGGGGCAGGCTTCGGCAGCCAAAAGGCTTGCCTCCCAGGCAGGTTCGGCGGCCGAAAGTCCTTCGGCTGCCGAACCTGGTTTCTGCCAAAGGGCAGAAACTTGGTTCCTCATGCACAAATTCCTCTCAAAACCATCCAAACATGCATTTCTCCTAATCTACAACATACATACTCAAGCATACAAGTTTCTAGGGGCATCAAACTACTTTAAACCCCATCTACAACACATCAAGCATCCACATTGTTCAAAAACGCATATAAAACCCATAAACCTAACCATGAGCTAAACATGTATTCTACCCCATAGATCTGCTTAAAACTTACTTAAAACATGCAATGAGCTTAAGATCGGCTCTTACCTCGTGGAGATCGAGAGAGAGACGACCTAAACTCGGAGATGGGAGGGGTTGAGTTTCCTTGAACCTCAAAGCTCCAAAACTTGCTCAAAACTTGAAAATCTTCAAAACAAGGCAAAAACTCATGAAAATCTTGAAAGATCTGAAGGAAGAACTCAAATATTGGTGAGGGACGGCGGAGAGCTCACCTTGGCCGACAATGGGGAGAAAAGTTCGCCCGTTTTCGGCTAAGGGACCCTTTTATAGTGGCTGGCCAGGCCACGTTTGGGGGCCGAACGTGCCTCCGCATGCATGCCATGTTCGGCGGCCGAACCTGGACTTCCCTCATTTATGCCTTCGGGGGCCTAAGGCACACCCGAAATGCATGCATGTTCGGCGGCCGAACTTAAGTTTTCCTCCAAGGCTATTTTCATGCAAAAACTCATTTCCTTTTTACTTAAAATCATGAAATACATTAAAACAGTTTATGAAAACATGCTTTTACCCTTCTAGAGGTCTCCGACACCCGAGATTCCACCGGACGGTAGGAATTCCGATACCGGAGTCTAGCCGGGTATTACATTCTCCCCCCCTTAAGAACATTCGTCCCCGAATGTTCCTCATCTAGCACATGCAAAGCATACAACATAACATACATACAAAACACATAAACACATAGAGATCTAACCTTAAAAGAGATGAGGGTACTGCTGGAGCATAGACTCCTGTGTCTCCCAAGTGCATTCTTCCAAATTGTGGTGGTTCCACAGGACTTTCACCATCGGGATTTCCTTGTTCCTTAGCTTTCTGATCTGGGTGTCTATGATCCGTACTGGCTGTTCAACATAGGTGAGATCCTCTTGGACCTCCACATCAGGCTCACTAAGAACCTTGCTCGGATCCGACACAAACTTCCTCAACATTGAAACATGGAAAACCGGATGGATTCTTTCCATTGAAGCAGGTAAATCTAGCTTGTACGACACATTCCCAATCTTTTGCAAGATTTCAAAGGGTCCGATGTATCGTGGGGCTAGTTTACCTTTCTTCCCGAAGCGAACCACTCCTTTCATAGGAGACACCTTGAGCAATACCAGATCCCCCTCCTGAAACTCTACCTGTCTTCTGCGGATGTCTGCATAACTCTTCTGTCTGCTTGCAGCAGTCTTGATCCTTTCTCTGATTATGGGTACTACCCTGCTGGTAATCTCTACTAGCTCAGGCCCTGCCAAGGCCTTTTCTCCAACTTCTTCCCAGCAAACAGGTGATCTGCACTTCCTCCCATACAAAGCCTCATATGGAGCCATCTCGATGCTAGCATAATGGCTGTTATTGTAGGCAAACTCCACCAAAGGTAGATGCTGCCTCCAAGAACCGCCAAAGTCCAGCACACACATTCTGAGCATATCCTCTATGGTCTGGATGGTCCTTTCTGATTGTCCGTCCGTCTGTGGATTGAAAGCAGTGCTAAAATCTAACCTGGTACCCATGGCGTTCTGCAGACTCCGCCAAAATCTGGAGGTGAACTGGGGCCCTCTATCTGACACTATCGAAACAGGAACCCCATGCAGTCTGACGATCTCATCGACATACACCTGCGCCAACTTGTCCACAGATTAGCCACTCCTGACAGGGATGAAGTGAGTAGATTTGGTGAGTCTGTCCACAATCACCCATATGGAGTCCAATCTGTTGGACGTCGCCGGTAACCCCACTACGAAATTCATAGCTATATTTTCCCATTTCCACTCTGCAATAGGTAGCGGGTTAAGCATTCCAGCCGGCTTCTAATGTTCCAGCTTCACCCTCTGACACACTTCGCAGGCTGACACAAACTGTGCCACTTCTTTCTTCATAGCTGGCCACCAATAAACCTTCTTCAGATCTTGATACATCTTGGTGGCTCCGGAGTGAACGCTGTATCTTGCATTATGAGCCTCTCTCATAATGTCTCCTTTTAGCCCTATGTCATCTGGTACACATAGTCTGCTCCCATAGCGGAGGATCCCTTTGCTGTTGAATCTGAACTCACTATCTTTGCCTGACTGAACAGTCCTGGCAATCTTCACTAACTCTGGGTCCTCATGCTGTTTCTGAGCCACCTGCTCCAGAAACACGGGTGCCACTCTCATCTAGGCTACCAAAGCACCTGTACCAGACAACTCCAACTGTAGACCTTCCTCAACGAGCTTGTAAAACTCTTTCACTACTGGCCTCCTCTCTGCCGATATGTGGGATAAACTGCCGAGTGATTTCCGGCTTAAAGCGTCTGCCACAACATTCGCCTTACCCGGATGGTACTGAATTTTGTAATCATAGTCACTCAGCAGCTCCACCCATCTTCTCTGTCTCAAGTTCAAATCTCTTTGACTCAGGATGTACTGCAGGCTCTTATGATCTGTGAAGATCTCACATTTAACCCCATAGAGGTAGTGCCTCCACATCTTGAGTGCAAAGATTATTGCTGCCATCTCCAGGTCATGTGTGGGGTAATTCAACTCATGCTTCTTCAGTTGTCTAGAAGCATAAGCAATTACCCTTTCATTCTGCATTAACACACAACCCAGTCCCACACGGGACGCATCACAGAAAACTGTGAAATCCTCATTGCTAGCTGGCAAAGCTAACACTGGTGCTGACGTTAACCTCTTCTTGAGCTCTTCAAAACTCTCTTCGCACTGGTCAGTCCACACAAACTTCTGATTCTTCCTGGTTAACCTGGTTAGAGGAGCTGCAATCTTTGAGAAGTCCTGAACGAACCTCCTGTAGTGTAACGACCCCAAAATGGACCGTCACCGGCGCTAGGATTCAGGTCGGCTTAAGGCCGCTAGAACCCGTAGCAAGCCTGCTATACTCTCTGTGTACCTGTAAATCTCATACATGATCATATATTTTCTATGAAAATAAAATTTTTTTTCTGAACCAAGGCTTAACCTGTGCATGCACTATCTCTGTACTCTGTACTCTATACTCTGTACTCTGTACTCTGTACTCTATACTCTGTACTCTGTATTCTGTACTTTGTACCCCTGATTAGAGCTTGCTCTAGATGGGTTAACTCATACCTGTTAAGCCTGGTTTTTCACATACTCTGTAAAACATATACATATACAGATCATGTACATAACAAAAGATTTACAACACAAACATTACTAAGTCAAGCACAACTTTAACTATATACACAACTAGTACATCTCGTTAATATTACATGTCCACTCTAAACTATTACAAGTCTCTCTACTCTTTCTGTACTCTGCTGGACTTCCCTTGTACACTGAACATTGAACCTGCAAGACTAGGGTTAAGGGAGTGGGATGAGCTCTATAGCCCAGTGAGTAGAACAGTAAAACAAGTCATTAAAACATGCTCCTATGAAATGCATCAGATCACAGACAATCCACATCAAGGGTAAACCTGTCACCACATAGTCCCGGTAACTTTGCCGTGCCAGGGCGTAGAATCGAGCACCTGGTCTTCATGTTATATATGTATATGTGTATATAACACCTGTGTACTTACCATTGCCAGGGCGTAGTCAAAGGCTCCTGGACTTTACTATACCTGCCAGGGCGTAGTCAAAGGCTCCTGGACTTCTCTATACCTGCCAGGGCGTAGTCAAAGGCTCCTGGACTTCTCTCAGAGACTATTGGATCATTCAGCATTCACCCACATCAACAAATATCTATGCAATGCAACATATTCGTGGATTCTAATGCAATCAACCTACTGCATAACCATGATGCATGATATATGCTAAAAACATTCCATTTCTCAATTAAAAGAATTAAGTTTAGTTCCACTCACCTGTAGCCAATGCTTGGCTAACTCTGGGCCACCTTTAACTCTGATGCAGGTACTACTGCTAAATACCTCGGTTCCTCGGGTCCAATCCTACAATGGAGGACTCAAATGAGGTACCAAACATACTCTATACAACTGATAAACAACTCTTACACAATTTCCCAAAAACCCTCTAAAACCTCCTAGAACAATCATAGAAATCATGCAAAGGGAGGCTGAACAGAGCATCTTCGGCGGCACCTTCGGCGGCCGAATGCTCCCTCCAGAGCCGAACCTCAGGCATGTTCGGCGGCCGAATCCTCCTTCGGCTGCCGAACCTGAGTTCATCCAGAACTCAGCTTCGTGCACAACCTCACCTCTCAATCCTCCAAACTCTCACAACATGCAAAGCTCAAATCCTTAACATACATATACTCTAGTATATGCACAAAGGGGTCCAAAACTACCTTAAAACCCCAACAAACACTACAAAACAACACATATACATGCTTTTACCAAGAAAACACCAAAAAACCCTAAACATGCATATCTACCCATAAACTCTCTTTTCCCTTCATAAAACTCATGTAAAACATCATAAAAACGAAGGATCAACCCTTACCTCTTATAGAACAAAGGCTGGTGTGATCCAAACGTAAAGCTATGGAGGATCTAAGCTCCAAACTTTCCAAAACTTTGCTCAAAGTACAAAACGTTCAAAAAACAATATAAAACTTACTTAACTTTGAAAGATTTAATGAAAAACCATGAAAATCATCTAAGGGGAACAATAACTCACCTCTGGAAGTGAAAAGGAAGCTAATCTGATCCATTTCACCGACTGAGGGTTCTTTATAGGCGGCTGACCGCCTCAGCTTCGGCGGCTGACCGCCTCAGCTTCGGCGGCCAAACCTGCATGCAAAATCATGCAACGTTCGGTGGCCGAACTTGGAATTTCGGGGGCCAAACCTAAGGCACTTTCGGCGGCCGAACATCACTTTCGGTGGCCGAACCCTTACTTAGTTCCCTTGGTCTTTTCTCTTCAAAACTCAAGTCCTTTTCCATTCTAAACCTTTAAAATACTTAAAACATTTAAGAAAACCTTTCTCTTACCCTTTTAGATACCTCTGACATCCTCGAATTCCACCGGACGGTAGGAATTCCGATGCCTGATCTAGTCGGGTATTACATTCTTCCCCCCTTTAAGAACATTCGTCCTCGAATGTTCAAACAAATAAACATACAGGTAAGGAATCAAGGAAAGTCTAAAATCTCCCTTTGAGAAGAGACACAGATATTACTGGAGTAAAAACTCCCAGGTCTTCTAATCACATTTTCCTACTATAGTGATTTCAAAGATCAATCACTACCTGACTTTCTTGACTCTTAACTTTTTGATCTGTGTCCACACTCTACACTAACTGTTTAACACTCCTGCCGGTACACAACCGACTTAATTCTTCTTTCCTTTTTCAGACTACTGACTTTCTTTTCTCTTTGGCTCTTCTAAGCTTTATTCACATTACTCTGGCTACACTAACCTTTGCTTCTCTTTACTCAACCCAGTCATAAGAACAACAACTCTAAGGAAATTCCAGATGAACTTCCTATTACTTCAACTTTCTACTTACTTCAGAAACCTTATTGTGACACATCATGATTCAAACAGACATGCCCCTTAATTGAATTCATATTACAGAACTTGGCCTCTAGACCGTGTTCTCTTAGAGTCTGCAACATCTTCATTAGACAATGGGCATGCTTCTCTTTTTTTCTTCTTCGTTTTTTTTGAACTACTCTATGCATCCGCTGCGCACTCTGGTATTTGTCTTTTTCTATTTATCTCTACTAGACTGACTTTTTCTCTAACTTTCGATATATAGTTCCCGAATCTCAGATCTATCGTCCATAGATCATCAATCCTACATGGGAACATCTGTCCTTGGTAGTGATTTTGTTCAACTGCTCACAGTCGTTACAAAATCTCAAGGTTTCATCCTTCGTTTCTCACAACGATACTGGAACATTCCAGAGTGAGGTACTAGGTCGGATACAACCTTTATCTACCAAGCTTCTCTGAACCACTCTGACTATGCTCTCTCTGCAGGTGCCATCCTGTAGGGTAGGAGGAAAGAAATGGTTCCGCGTCCAGACACCACTCCTATTCCAAACTCAAACTCCTGGACAGATGGTAAACCTGACAGCTCATCTGGGAAAAATATCTAGAACTCACTAGCTACAGGCATTGAGGCTGATTCCCTGATCTGACTACTAAACTCGCTCACAAGAGCTAGAACCCTCTGACAACCTTTCCTGTGTAAATTAGGAGCCTGCTAGGTTGACATCAAACTTCTAGGCACCTATACTCTGTCCCCTCCAAGGACTACCTCTGATCCATCCAGCACTCTGAACTCTCCTACCTTGTCTCTGCAAACATAGATAGTACTATGAGTAGCTAGCCAATCCGCCCTAGAATGACATCAAATAGCCAACTCTAGAACCATAAGGTCAGCTGGATAGCATCTACTCACCACAAACTTTGAACTGAACTGACTGACTGACTCTGTCTCAGATGGATCATACTCGGGTCCACTAACCCAGAGAAAACACTCTAAGCCCAGAAGTCATCAAACCCACTCTATCAACAGCTCACTCAAAGCAACAAGGAAAGAGAAACACTAGGGTTCAATACATACAGTACACATATCTGAACATCCACAAGTGAACGTACCTGACGTCACCGTGTTCGATGTGATAGCCTCCTACTGAGTCAGGGTGAAGATCCGAGCTAAAGCTAACAGAACTTCCCTCGGGAACCTACTAATGGAAAGGCTAACCCTTTCCTCTGCCTCAATCACCACCTAATCCCAGATTAAACTGAAATCTCCTCCTGAACTTACACTTATTCTTACTCTTTTCTTCCTCTGTTTTGCTCTAGTTCATTTACTTTTCTCTTCCTCTTATTCTGATTTATCTCACTTACTTTTACTCTTTTTTTTTTTTTACTCTTCTACCTTTTTATTTTGTTCTCTGAATTATTTATTATACTTGAGGGCTACACTCGGAGATGAGAGATCACTCTCCCTACACCTGGATAAATTCCAAGGCCATAGCATCTCATAGCAATACTCTCGAGCTCTTTCCTGGCTCACTAACCTCTAGTTACTACTCATTTGGCTTTTACTATCTCTCTCACTCTACTGGTACTATCCTGCAGAGAAGACTAGGAATGGTTCTGGGTCTAGACACCATTCCTATATCCCATTCTATTCTCTTAGCAGGTGGTAAACCTGGCGACTTGTCTGGGATAACATCTAAAACTTTTCTCTAGCTGCGGGCACTAAATCTGACTAACTGCTATGCTCTCTGATACGAGTAAGAAACCTCTGATACCTCTCCTGACCAGCTTAAGAGCCTATAGGGCTGATATCAAATTCCAGGCATCTGTACACTGTCCCCTCAACAAACTACCTGTGATCCACCCTGATCTCTAAGCCTGACTACTCTGTCTCTGCTATCTAAGGCAGTATTATGAGTAGCTAGCCCATCCACCCCTAGAATGACATCATACAATCACTCTAGAACCACTAGGTCAGCTGGAAGGCACCTACTCACAACTAGCACTGAACTCAACTGGCAGACTAACTCTGCCGCTGATGGATCACACTTGAGTCCACTAACCCAAAGAGGACATTCTAATCCCAGAAGCTATCAAACCCCTACTCTCTGTGGCTCTCAAGGCCCTAAGGAAAGCGAAACATCAGAGTCTCTAACAGCAGACATATCAAAACATATGGAAGTGAAACATACCTGTCACTGCCATGTCCGATGTGTCAGCCTCCTGCTGCGTCAAAGCGAAGATCCGTGCTGGCACTGATGGACCTTCACCTGAGAAACCTGTGGAAGAAGGAGTGATCTCGCTCCCTCTGCGTCTGCCCTGCACTATGGCTAGCACTCCTGGCTGAGCCACTCTGTCTGAGGCTGTCTGCTGGGACTGTGTTATCAAAGTCGCGGTGGAACACTCACGTGCTATGTGTCCCTCCTGTCCGCACCTGAATCATGCTGTTGTCCCTACCAGACAGACTCCTTTGTGCGGCCTACCGCACCTAAAACATCTGGAGTCGATCAAACCAGAGCTCGACCCCTCACCTATTCCCAGACCAAACTTTTTCTGTGACCTTTTGAGGCTTCTGATTTTCTTTTTACTCTTTACGGCAGCCTCACCCAGAGGGAAAAAATCAATATTCTCTGGGTATTCCTCTACACTCATGTTTTCTGTCTGCCTTAGCGGCTCAAATTCACTCTCCTTACGCTCCCTTGAGCTATCTGGAACAGCCCATCCTACAAACTCATTGGTAATTGCTCCCAGGATAAGCTGTCCACCCTCGGGTCCACATAATGGTTGAACCATTCCCTTGCCTTCTTACATTTCAGTGTGAACCCTGCCATCTGAATGGCTCTACTCTCACTGACTCCCAACTCATCAGTTATCATCTTGACCGTTCTGAGATACTCAAAAGGGTCATCACTTGTTTCAAACTTAGAAACATCTAACCTTAAATAATCCATCATCTTTACCTGAACTCTCTCTTACTCTTCACTTCCTCTTCTTACTTTTACTCTTCTTGAAGGGTTGAACTCAGAAATGAGAGATCAACTCTCACTATACTTGGGGTTATAAAACCCGAGACTATAGCATCTCCTAGCAACTCTCTTATGCTAGAGAAGGGCACATTAACTGCTAAGGATAGGATATAGAGTCCTGTCTGGAGGATGATGTGAAATGCCATGATTGTATGCATGCGCATTTATGTTATGTTGTGAATGGATGTTGGAAGATCCTCTAGCCCTTAGTATGCATGTGATGACATGTATGTGATGAGTAGACCAGGATTGGCTTAGTTGCCCCTAGCATAGAGTAAGAGAAGTCTAGGTGAGGCTTCAGCGCCCTTGGCAGTGGTAGAGGGCTATTGGTGACCAGTTAGTTCATCCATGATATGCTCTGTATGTGATATGGGGTTCATGTATTACTACATGGATCATATTATGATAATATGCCCATATGATACTATGTTTATAGTATGATATGTTGTGGCTTTTGGGTGTATTCTTTTCTAGCAGGCAGGATATGAGGTACTCGTTGATCTACGGATTAACAGGAGTTCCACTTGAGAGGAAAGGTATAGATATTTTTCCCTTGTTCTGCCAAGAGCACAGTAGTGTAGCAGTAGCAGAGAGGGTACATCAAGGGACCCTAGGAGGTCTTTTGATACAATCAGAGCAAGACTGGACCCTAGAGAATGTTAACTGATGTAAGAGAGAATAGAGAATAGAAAGTAACAGAGATTGTGCTTGACTTCCTCTAACCTCTATGAGCCCAACACACTCTATAGGTCCGATCATTTGAACCTAGGGCTCTGATACCAATATGTAACGACCCCAAAATGGACCGTTACCGGCGCTAGGATTCAGGTCGGCTTAAGGCCGCCAGAACCCGTAGCAAGCCTGCTATACTCTCTGTGTACCTGCAAATCTCATACATGATCATATATTTTCTATGAAAATAAAAAAAAATTTCTGAACCAAGGCTTAACCTGTGCATGCACTATCTCTGTACTCTGTACTCTGTACTATATACTCTGTACTCTGTATTCTGTACTCTGTACCCCTGACTAGAGCTTGCTCTAGATGGGTTAACTCATACCTGTTAAGCCTGGTTTTTCACATACTCTGTAAAACATATACATATACAGATCATGTACATAACAAAAGATTTACAACACAAACATTACTAAGTCAAGCACAACTTTAACTGTATACACAACTAGTACATCTCGTTAATATTACATGTCCACTCTAAACTATTACAAGTCTCTCTACTCTTTCTGTACTCTGCTGGACTTCCTTTGTACACTGAACATTGAACCTGCAAGACTAGGGTTAAGGGAGTGGGATGAGCTCTATAGCCCAGTGAGTAGAACAGTAAAACAAGTCATTAAAACATGCTCCTATGAAATGCATCAGATCACAGACAATCCACATCAAGGTAAACCTGTCACCACATAGTCCCGGTAACTTTGCCGTGCCAGGGCGTAGAATCGAGCACCTGGTCTTCATGTTATATATGTATATGTGTATATAACACCTGTGTACTTACCATTGCCAGGGCATAGTCAAAGGCTCCTGGACTTTACTATACCTGCCAGGGCGTAGTCAAAGGCTCCTGGACTTCTCTATACTTGCCAGGGCGTAGTCAAAGGCTCTTGGACTTCTCTCAGAGACTATTGGATCATTCAGCATTCACCCACATCAACAAATATCTATGCAATGCAACATATTCGTGGATTCTAATGCAATCAACCTACTGCATAACCATGATGCATGATATATGCTAAAAACATTCCATTTCTCAATTAAAAGAATTAAGTTTAGTTCCACTCACCTGTAGCCAATGCTTGGCTAACTCTGGGCCACCTTTAACTCTGATGCAGGTACTACTGCTAAATACCTCGGTTCCTCGGGTCCAATCCTACAATAGAGGACTCAAATGAGGTACCAAACATACTCTATACAACTGATAAACAACTCTTACACAATTCCCCAAAAACCCTCTAAAACCTCCTAGAACAATCATAGAAATCATGCAAAGGGAGGCTGAACAGAGCATCTTCGGCGGCCGAATTGTAACGACCCCAAAATGGATCGTCACCGGTGCTAGGATTCAGGTCTGCTTAAGGCCGCCAGAACCCGTAGCAAGCCTGCTATACTCTCTGTGTACCTGTAAAACTCATACATGATCATACATTTTCTGTGAAAAATAAAAACTCTTTTCTCTGTACTAAGGCTTAACCTGTGCATGCACTATCTCTGTACTCGATACTCTATACTCTGTACTCTGTACTCTGTACCCCTGACTAGAGCTTGCTCTAGATGGGTTAACTCATACCTGTTAAGCCTGGTTTTTCACATACTCTATAAAACATATATATATACAGATCATGTACATAACAAAAGATTTACAACACAAACATCACTAAGTCAAGCACATTTCTACCTTTATACACAACTAGTACATCTCTTTAATATTACATGTCCACTCTAAGCTATTACAAATCTCTTTACTCTTTCTGTATTCTGTTGATCTCCTCTGTACACTGAACCTGCAAAACTGGAGTTAAGGGAGTGGGATGAGCTCTATAGCCCAGTGAGTAGAACAGTAAAACATATCATTAAAACATGATCTTATGGAATGCATCATAACACAGACAATCCACATCAAGGGTAAACCTGTCACCACATAGTCCCGGTAACTCTGCCGTGCCAGGGCGTAGAATCGAGCACCTGGTCTTCCTGTGATATATGTATATGTTTATATAACACCTCTGTACTTACCATTGCCAGGGCGTAGTCAAAGGCTCATGGACTTTACTATACCTGCCAGGGCGTAGTTAAAGGCTCCTGGACTTCTCTATACCTGCCAGGGCGTAGTCAAAGGCTCCTGGACTTCTCTCAGAGACTATTGGATCATTCAGCATTCATCCACATCAACAAATAACTATGCAATGCAACATATTCGTAGATTCTAATGCAATGCAACATATTCGTGGATTCTAATGCAATGCAACATATTCGTGGATTCTAATGCAAACAACCTACTGTATACTCATGATGCATGAAATATGCTAAAAACATTCCATTTCTCAATTAAAAGAATTAAGTTTAGTTCCACTCACCTCTGGCTATCTGGACTGACTGACTCTGCAGGCTCTGAAAACTTTGGAGCAGTACTCACTGCTGCTCTCTTTGGTTCCTCTGGTCTGTACCTATACAGATGGACGCAAATGAGGGACCAAACGAGCTGATGACCAACTCTATTAAACTCCCCAAGAATCCCCTTAAACTCACTCTAATATCCATGCAAAGCATGCAAAGGAAAGCTGGACAGGACACTTTCGGCAGCAGGTTCGGCGGCCGAAAGTCCTCTCCAGAGACGAACCTCAAGCACCTTCGGCGGTCGAATCTCTACTTTCGGCAGCCGAACCCTTTCGGGGGCAAGTTTCGGAGGCCAAAAGGCACTCCAGAGACGAAAGTCTCTAACCTTCGGCGGCACCTTCGGCGGTCGAACTTCCCTCCAGAGCCGAAAGTCCAAAAGCTCGGGGGCAAGCTTGGGCAGCCGAAGCCACCTCCTCATGGGTTCGGCGGCCGAATGTACCTTCGGCGGCCGAACCTGAGTTCATCTGCAAGGCAGAAACTTGCTCTGCCTCTCACCAAAAGCACAAAACTGTCCCAATCTCAAACACCTCAATTCCTCAACTTGCATACATCCAAGTATATGCTCAAAGGGGTCAGAAACTACCTAAAAACCCCAACAACACATAACATACAACACATATACAAGCTGTTCTCTCAAAATCACCAAAACCTCAAAAATAACCCTATTCATGCAACTCTCTCCCATAACCTCCTAAAACCTTCAGAAAACATAAAAACAAGCTCAGGATCTTCACTTACGTCTTGAAACCAAGAAGATGAACGAGCCTAACGTGAAGTTTTGGAGCAACTCTCCTTCAAACTCTCCAACATACACAACTTTGAGTTTTTAGCTTAAAACCTTCAAAATAACATAAAAACTAATCAAACCTTTGCAAGATTTGATAAAAACATGTAAAATACTCAAGAAGGACAGAGTCTCACCTCAGAAAGTGAAAAGAATCGGCGAGCCTTATCCTTTCAACCCACTGAGGGCCTTTTATAGGTGGCTGGCCAGACCACCTTCGGCGGCCACACGTGAAACCGAAAGCCATGCATGTTCGGCGGCCGAACCTTAACTTCGGCGGCCGAACCTGGCTTTTCTGCCTTGGTTCATTTCATTCAAAAACTCATTTCCTTATACTTTAACACTATAAAACATACCAAAAACATGTTAGAAAACCATCACTCTAACCCTCTAGAGACGTCCGACATCCAAAACTCCATCGGAAAGTAGGATTCCGATGCCGGACTCTAGCCGGGTATTACACGAATGCTCCCTCCAGAGCCGAACCTCAGGCATGTTCGGCGGCCGAATCCTCCTTCGGCTGCCGAACCTGAGTTCATCCAGAACTCAGCTTCGTGCACAACCTCACCTCTCAATCCTCCAAACTCTCACAACATGCAAAGCTCAAATCCTTAACATACATATACTCTAGTATATGCACAAAGGGGTCCAAAACTACCTTAAAACTCCAACAAACACTACAAAACAACACATATACATGCTTTTACCAAGAAAACACCAAAAAACCCTAAACATGCATATCTACCCATAAACTCTCTTTTCCCTTCATAAAACTCATGTAAAACATCATAAAAATGAAGGATCAACCCTTACCTCTTATAGAACAAAGGCTGGTGTGATCCAAACGTAAAGCTATGGAGGATCTAAGCTCCAAACTTTCCAAAACTTTGCTCAAAGTACAAAA
Organism: Manihot esculenta; assembly: GCF_001659605.2. Classification (NCBI taxonomy): domain Eukaryota; kingdom Viridiplantae; phylum Streptophyta; class Magnoliopsida; order Malpighiales; family Euphorbiaceae; genus Manihot; species Manihot esculenta. The sequence continues at coordinate 37,382,866 of NC_035162.2, read as the reverse complement.
CCTTCAAAAAACAATATAAAACTTACTTAACTTTGAAAGATTTAATGAAAAACCATGAAAACCATCTAAGGGGAATAATAACTCACCTCTGGAAGTGAAAAGGAAGCTAATCTGATCCATTTCACCGACTGAGGGTTCTTTATAGGCGGCTGACCGCCTCAGCTTCGGCGGCCAAACCTGCATGCAAAATCATGCAACGTTCGGCGGCCGAACTTGGAATTTCGGGGGCCAAACCTAAGGCACTTTCGGCGGCCGAACATCACTTTCGGTGGCCGAACCCGCACTTAGTTCCCTTGGTCTTTTCTCTTCAAAACTCAAGTCCTTTTCCATTCTAAACCTTTAAAATACTTAAAACATTTAAGAAAACCTTTCTCTTACCCTTCTAGATACCTCTGACATCCTCGAATTCCACCGGACGGTAGGAATTCCGATGCCTGATCTAGCCGGGTATTACATGTAGTAATCTGCCAAACCCAAGAAACTTCTAATCTCTGTCACTGAAGTGGGTCTAGGCCAGTTAGCCACAGTTTCTATCTTCTTGGGGTCCACCTCTATCCCATTTCCTGACACGACATGCCCCAAGAATGAAATGCTCCTCAGCCAGAACTCACACTTAGAGAACTTGGCATACAAGCCATGTTCCCTCAAGGTCTGCAGAACTAACCTCAGATGATGGGCATGCTCCTCTGCATTCCTGGAATACACTAAGATATCATCTATGAAGACAATAACAAAGTGATCCAGGTATTGGCTAAACACTCTGTTCATGAGATCCATGAATGCTGCAGGGGCATTGGTTAACCCGAACGGCATTACAAGGAACTCAAAATGCCCATATCTGGTCCTGAAAGCTGTCTTTGGCACATCTTCTTCTCTTATCCTCAGCTGATGGTACCCAGATCTCAAATCTATTTTGGAGAAACAACCCGCTCCGGCTAGCTGGTCGAATAGATCATCGATCTTTGGCAGAGGGTACCTATTCTTGGTAGTGACTTTGTTCAACTGCCTATAGTCGATACAAAGTCTAAGGGATCCATCCTTCTTCCTCACAAACAAGACCGGAGCACCCCAAGGTGAGGTAGTCTGTCGGATGAAGCCCTTTTCTACCAGCTCTTGCAACTGTTCTTTCAATTCCTTCAACTCGGCTGGGGCCATCCTGTAGGGAGGGATAGAGATCGGTCTAGTTCCAGGCATCAACTCTATCTCGAACTCTATCTCCCTAGCAGGTGGTAAACCTGGAAGCTCGTCTGGAAAAACATCCTGAAATTCTCTGACAACTGGCACCGAGGCTGGCTCCCTGACCTGACTATCTAGCTCTCTCACATGAGCCAAATACTCCTGACATCCCTTCCTAAGCAACCTACGAGCCTGAAGAGCTGATATCAGACCTCTAGGTGTACCCCTCTTGTCTCCTCTGAAGACGACCTCAGACCCGTTCTGATCTCTGAACCTGACTACCTTGTCTCTGCAGTCCAAGGTAGCACCATGGGTAGATAGCCAATCCATCCCTAGAATGACGTCAAAGTCTATCAAATCTAGAACCACAAGGTCGGCGGAGAGGCATCTTCCCTCAACAAAAACTAGACTGTACTGGCAGACTGACTCTGCCACTGACGGGTCACACTTGGGTCCACTGACCCATAGGGGATACTCCAACCCAGAGACTATCAGACCCAACCTCTCAACGGCTCTCGGAGCAATAAAAGAATGAGATGCACCCGGGTCCATTAATGCATACACATCAGAACACCCAATGATGAGATTACCTGACACCACGGTGTTGGATGTGTTAGCCTCCTGCTGAGTCATGGTGAAGATCCTGGCTGGAGCTGATGGACCTTCACCTCGGGAACCAGAAGAAGAGGCTGCCCCTCTTCCTCTACCTCTGCCACTGCCCTGAGTTGTGGCTGGAGCTGCTGGCTGTGCCACACTACCAGAAGCTGTCTGCTGGGGCTGGCCCATAAAAGGTGCTCTAGGACACTTCCGAGCCATGTGTCCCTCCTGTCCACATCTGAAACATGTATTAGTCCCAGCTCGACACACTCCCTTGTGTGGCCTCCCACACCTTTGGCATTCTGTACCGTCTGAGCCTGAGCTCGAGCCACCGCCAAATCCCAGACCGGATTTCAACTTACTCCAAAACTTGTTCTTCTTCGGCTTCTTGGTGGTGTTATCCCACCTCTTCTTACCTGAGCTCTGAGAAGAGAGACCTGGCCCTCCTCTGCCTGGGGTCTTAACCCCTGAAGACTGGTCACTGACTGCTTCACTGACCCCTCAACTATAGCACTCGCCTCCATCCTTCGAGCCATATCCACCACAGTGTGGAAACTTTCCCTCTCAACTGACTGAATCAAAGAGGAGTACCTAGAATGCAGCTTCATAACATATCTCTTGGCTTTCTTCGAATTTGTATCTAGAGCTTGCCCTGAAAAAGGCAATAGCTCCAAGAATTTATCCGTGAACTCCTCTACACTCATGTGTTCTGTCTGCCTCAGCTGTTCAAACTCAATCATCTTCAGTTCTCTATAACTGTCTGGAAAAGCCCATCCAGCAAACTCATTCGCGAATTCCTCCCAGGTCATACCGTCTAGTCTCGGGTCCACATAACACTTGAACCATTCCTGTGCCTTCTTGCACTTTAAGGTGAACCCTGCCATCTGAATGGCCCTGCTATCATCCGCCCCTAGCTCATCAGTTATTGTCTTCACTACTCTCAGATACTCAAAGGGGTCATCCCCTGACTTGTATTTGGGAGCATCCAGCTTAAGGTAATCTGTCATCTTTACCTTGCTCCCACCGGCTGAGCTAGGTCTAGAAGGTTGAGTAACTGGGGCTGCTGGTTCTGTGGGTAGTGGAGGTGGGGGTGCAGCATTCCCCGAGGTGGGGTTTGCCGGGTTAGGATAGAAGGGTGAGGGTGGATAAGCTGGGTACTGTGTGTAAGATGGATAGAAAGGTGGATAAGGCATGTAGGTAGGGTAGGGGTTAAAGCTGGAGTAATCCAATGTGCCTCCCATCGGATACCCTGAACCCTGTGGGAAGGGTGGATAATGGGGTGGAAAACCATACCTCGAGGCCTGAGCGCCTCCTTGTAACTCCCCTGTCCCTTCTTCTGCCATGCTGACATCCAGATTCCCATCCCTCCTCTGATCCTCTTCCATAATCTCCCTCACATCTGAAGAACTTCCTCCTCTATCAGTCCCTCTTCTGCTAGCATCAAAAGACCTTCTAGGGTCCCTTGACACTCTTTCTCTGTTTGATCTACATGACATTGCCCTAGGCAACGCAGGAGGACGGGCGCTCGTGCCCTCATCCTCAGGTGGTACTCCAGTCAATCTTGCAGATCGACGGGTTCCTCTCATCCTGATTTCTGAAAAACAGTACACATCACACAAACATTAGCATCATATGGTTCATGTGGGAACACATGAACCCGCATCCCATATATATCATTCATATCATAGCATCAATGCACGTGCATATAATCATGGCATTTCACATCATCATGCAAGACAGGACTCAACATCCTATCCTAGTGGACATGATCTCCCTATTGTGCTTGACCTTCTAGAATATCTATGAGCCCGACACTCTAGGTCCGATCCTATGAACCTAGGGCTCTGATACCATTCTGTAACGACCCGAAAATCGGACCGCTATCTGCGCTAGGATCCAGGTCGGCTTAAGGCCGCCGGGACCCGTAGCAAGCCTGACATGCAACCTGAAAACCTGATTAATCCCATACATGATCAACAATATACTTAAAAATTAAAACTTTTCTTTCATTCATACACCAAACTCAACCTGTGCATGCACTGTACATAAACATCATCATAAACTTTGACCCCTCTGTGGGATCTCATCAATGCCCCAATGGGCGATACATCATGAGTTGAGTTGGTTTACATAATCATCATAAAAACATCTAAGATCATGTATTAAAAGGGATACCTTATACATAGAGTCAAGCACAATCTCTAATCCTCAACATCATTACATGACTAAAACTGTACTTTTACATAACATTAATACATTTATCATGTCCACACTATCTATTACATACACATGACTTCATTACTCTTGCGGACCTCCTGGTCTACCCTGTACCTGCAAACCTGGGGAATATGGGAGAGGGGTGAGCTACTAGAGCCCAGTGAGCAGAATAATAAAACATTCAAAACATATGCTAACATGGAATGCATCACATCACAGCTAATCACATCAAGGATGAACTTGTCACCAATAGCCCTCTACATGGTCCAACTGTGCCAGAACGTAGAATGGGTCCTGGTCTTTCCCTTACATAGCATAACATAACAGTCCAACTGTGCCAGAACATAGAATGGGTCCTAGTCTTTCCCTTACATAGTGCCAGCGAACGTAGAATGGGTCCCACTAGTCTTACATTCCGTACCGTACATATCACATCGTCACATCATAGATCGAGGGCTATGGATCATCCAACATTCATCCACATCAACATTTAAATATGCAATGCAACATATTCGTGAATTCTAATACAAACAACCTAATCATCACATGGCATTCATGATGCATGAACATGCTCAAAACTTTACAATTTGATTTACTTTAAAACGTAAAGGTTTATTCTACTCACCTCTGGATAGCTCTAACTAGACACTGGAGCAGCTGACTCACTGCTGGGGTCCTCGGTTCCTCGGGTCCGAACCTACACAGGTGGACTCAAATGAGGGACCAAACAACTAGAACATAACTCTAAAAACATCCCCCAAAAACCCTCTAAAACTCCTCAAAACATCCATGCAAAACATGCAAAGGAAGGCTGGACAGGGCACTTTCGGCGGCAGGTTCGGCGGCCGAAAGTCCCTCCAGAGCCGAAAGTCAGGCAGGTTCGGCGGCACCTTCGGCGGCCGAAACTCCCAGACAGAGACGAAACTCATGCATGTTCGGCGGCACTTTCAGCGGCCGAAACTCCCAGACAGAGACGAAAGTCCTCTTTCGGAGGCAGGCTTCGGCAGCCGAAAGGCTTGCCTCCCAGGCAGGTTCAGCGGCCGAAAGTCCTTCGGCTGCCGAACCTAGTTTCTGCCAAAGGGCAGAAACTTGGTTCCTCATGCACAAATTCCTCTCAAAACCATCCAAACATGCATTTCTCCTAATCTATAACATACATACTCACGCATACAAGTTCCTAGGGGCATCAAACTACTTTAAACCCCATCTACAACACATCAAGCATCCACATTGTTCAAAAACGCATATAAAATCCATAAACCTAACCATGAGCTAAACATGTATTCTACCCCATAGATCTGCTTAAAACTTACTTAAAACATGCAATGAGCTTAAGATCAGCTCTTACCTCGTGGAGATCGAGAGAGAGACGACCTAAACTCGGAGATGGGAGGGGTTGAGTTTCCTTGAACCTCAAAGCTCCAAAACTTGCTCAAAACTTGAAAATCTTCAAAACAAGGCAAAAACTCATGAAAATCTTGAAAGATCTGAAGGAAGAACTCAAAGATTGGTGAGGGACGGCGGAGAGCTCACCTTGGCCGACAATGGGGAGAAAAGTTCGCCCGTTTTCGGCTAAGGGACCCTTTTATAGTGGCTGGCCAGGCCACGTTCGGGGGCCGAACGTGCCTCCGCATGCATGCCATGTTCGGCGGTCGAACTTGAGGTTCGGCGGCCGAACCTGGACTTCCCTCACTTATGCCTTCGGGGGCCTAAGGCACACCCGAAATGCATGCATGTTCGGCGGCCGAACTTGAGTTTTCCTCCAAGGCTATTTTCATGCAAAAACTCATTTTCTTTTTACTTAAAATCATGAAATACATTAAAACAGTTTATGAAAACATGCTTTTACCCTTCTAGAGGTCTCCGACACCCGAGATTCCACCGGACGGTAGGAATTCCAATACCGGAGTCTAGCCGGGTATTACAGGAGAGGTTGGATGCATGTTTTGGGTGTTTGGAAGGTTTGGGAGGCTTGTATGCATAAGAGGCTGAGTTCTAGATGAACTCAGGTTCGGCCGCCGAAGGTAGTTTTGGCTTCCGAACCTGCCTGTGGATGCATGGTTTGGCCGCCTAACCTTGCCCCCGAAAGTTGAGTTTTGGATCTGGAGCAGACTTTCGACCGCCGAAGGTGCCGCCGAAAGTGCCTGACTTTCGGATCTGGAGAGGGGGTTCGGCCGCCGAAGGTACGCCCTGTCCAGCCTTCCTTTGCCCGTTTTTCCATATATGTTTCTGATGTTTTAGGGGGCTTTTGGGGGAATGTTTAGAGTTATGTTAGAGTGGTTTGGTACCTCATTTGAGTCCTCCATTGTAGGATTGGACCCGAGGAACCGAGGAGGCCCACAGAGTTAGCTGGTCCAGAGTTAGCCCAACAGTTGCTAGAGGTGAGTAGAACTGAACTATGTTTTTAAATCAATGAATGTTTTAGCATGTTCCATGCATCACGAATGCCATGTCTATAGTAGGTTGTATTGCATTAGCAACCACGAAGATGACGCATTGCATTATTTATTGTGGATGTGGATGGACAACAGGACAACTCATTAGCCCTCTAGTTTTTATTGCATGTAACAGAAGTCCTGAGGAGCCCCTTGAGGGCCGGGCACAGAGCTATGTATGTCACAGAAGTCCTGAGGAGCTCCTTCGAGGGCCGGGCACAGAGTAGAGGGAGTTTTGAGTCAGTCCATCCTTTATGTGATTTCCATGTGATGTGATGCATTCCATGATGGTATATGTTTTACTGTTTTTATAGTTTTGCTCACTAGGCTTTATAGCTCACCCCATTCTCTTAACCCCATGTTTTTAGGGCCTCAGAGAAAGACAGAGTCAGCAAGAGTAGAGTTTGGCTATGGTTATGGCTATGTAATAGAAGTGTAGTGGACATGATGTAAAGTAAGGTTATGTTATGTAAAGACATGTTATAACATGTAATGTATATAGAGTTATAGTATTGTGCTTGGCCCTAGTGTATGGATAATCCCTTTGTACACGGATCTTTTATATGTTTTATGATGAGATGTGATGAACCAGGCTTAACAGATGATATGTTAACCCAACTGGGGCATTTTATGAGGGCTCCAGTAAGGGGTTTTTTATGTTTACAGCTACAAAGTGGTACCAGAGCAGGTATCGCTTACAGAGTGGTTACAGAGCATGCTCAGGTTAAGCCTAGTATATAGAGAAAAGTTTATAGTTTTTATGTTTATGTTTGATCATGTATGGGATTATGCCAGATGTACAGAGTGTATATCAGGCTTGCTACGGGTTCCGGCGACCTTAAGTCGATCTGAATCCTAGCGCCGGTAGCGGTCCGGTTTCTGGGTCGTTACAGTTAGAATGTTATTTTGAATTGGAAGCATATGCCTTCTTTTGCCACTCTCAAAATGCACGAACTTGTAAGAGTTTATAACCCTATTTACTTCTTCATTTATAGAATATGACTTTCATTTTATAAAATAAAACTCCATTTGAGAGGTTTTCTCTTAAAAAAAAAAATTTGCATTAAACTTGAGAAAAAGTATAAATTTTGAATTTTTTAGACATTTGCATATAAAATTTGTATAATTTAATCTTCATATGTAATATTTGTAAGGTTAATTTTAGACCACTAGATCAATCAATATAGATATAAATCTTAACAATATGTCATAATAAAAAAATTTCAACACATTTTAGTAAAAATGATGTAGTTGTAATTTTCAAAATATTAACTTTAAAAGATATTTAATAAAAAAACATTATTTTAATTTCTATATTCAATGAAATTAACTAAATGATACTCAGTTTCAAAAGCAAAAAATGATACTTTATTTTAAAATATACTTTATATTTTAATCCCATATTTAGTTTAAATAGTAATACTATATTTTAAAATGTCCTTTTTTTTAATCTCCATGCTTAGTTTAAATAAATATATAATCAAAAGAGATTTATAAGACTAAATAGTTAGAAAATTAGAAAAAAATACAAAACTAAATATTTTAAAATTTAAAGAACAAACAGATTGTATAGTTGACTCTTTCTAGAATTTCTAGATAGAGAATCTCTCAATTTTTTATTTTTTTTACAAATTAGTCTGTTTCTTCCTGTTATTGGTGTGTGTGACTGTTCTTTGCCCTTCTAGACAAGAGATGACCGTTTTCTTTTCCAACTTAATAGTAGGTTTACTCCCTCACCACCTCTAGTGGGTTTTGTGGATAAATATGGATTTCTCTTATTTTGCTCTAGATTGATGGTTTAAGATGAGACTTTTTTTGGATATGAATTGGCTGATTGTATTGTTTGTTTTTATTGTGGAAGTTGTTTACATGCAGGTTAAGACTTTCTAAATTTGTTGTTACTCTCTAGATGTCTCGTTAGAGGAAAGGCTTGTGAATTAGAAAGTTGGGGGCGTGAATGGGTTGCTACGAGTATACCTCTATTATCCATTAACGTTTTTGTATTAAATGTGGCCTCCCCTCATCGTGAACTTTTTGTTTATTGCAGCAAAATAAGATATTTTTCACTCTTGCAATGATAAATTTTAGTTGTCTTATCAGGCCCAGGCCCAGGCCCATATAAAAAAAAAAAGAGGAAAGAGAGCATTAAAGCTCTGGTTTCGGAAATGTCCCGAAACATTCCCGAAACAGAGCCCGTCTTCCTCCTCCAGAAACAGAGCATTTGCTCTGTAAGTTTTTTTTTTAAAAAAATCCTCTTTTAATCCAAATCTCCTCCTTCTTAACCCAATCAACCCATAAACTTCTGAAATCCTCCGCTAGATCCTGATTAAACCTACATCCTGTTCAGAAATTCAATAATTTCTTCTTGAGGCTCCAAAATTGGGTAAGTGAGTTTTGTCCCTTTTATTCAAATTTTTACGATATAATTTACTTTCTCTACCTTTTAATAATGATTTTTGTGATTTGAGGATATCAATGGGGTTTTATATTTCTTTTTGGAGTAATGATTTTCATAGGTTGATTTAAATAATATTTACAGCTTATTGAGTATTTTTGTTGAGTTTGGGTATTTTTGGGAGGACTAACTATGCCGAAATACTGCCCAAATTTTCTTAAAAATATATATAAAAATATTTTAAAATTTCGTATTTTACGTTTTATATTATTGTTCTAGAGCATTTTTATTATTTGATTCTCATAGATCCTGGTTCTACTCACTCTTTCATATCTCAATCCTTCTCTAAGCATGCTGATAGAGAATTCAAATCCTTAGACTGTGGATTAGCTGTGAGTACTCCAGTTGGGGATTCTGTAGTATGTGAATATGTGTGCCCAGGCCCAGGCCCATATAAAAAAAAAAAAAGAGGAAAGAGAGCATTAAAGCTCTGGTTTCGGGAATGTCCCGAAACATTCCCGAAACAGAGCCCGTCTTCCTCCTCCATTTGCTCTGTAAGTTTTTTTTTTTTTAAAAAATCCTCTTTTAATCCAAATCTCCTCCTTCTTAACCCAATCAACCCATAAACTTCTGAAATCCTCCGCTAGATCCTGATTAAACCTACATCCTGTTCAGAAATTCAATAATTTCTTCTTGAGGCTCCAAAATTGGGTAAGTGAGTTTTGTCCCTTTTCTTCAAATTTTTACGATACCATTTCCTTTCTCTACCTTTTAATAGTGATTTTTGTGATTTGAGGATAAAAATGGGTTATATTTTAGTTAGATCCAATCAATGGGGTTTTATATTTCTTTTTGGATTAATGATTTTCATAGGTTGATTTAAATAATATTTACAGCTTATTGAGTATTTTTGTTGAGTTTGGGTATTTTTGGGAGGACTAACTATGCCGAAATACTGCCCAAATTTTCTTTAAAATATATATAAACATATTTTAAAATTTTGTATTTTACGTTTTATATTATTGTTCTAGAGCATTTTTATTATTTGATATATTATTTTCTTTTCTTTTTAATTCTAGGAGAGGATCCAGCTTCCAGGATAGATAATAGGGGTCCTCCTGCGACCTAGGTCTTTTGTCCCAAGTATTCTGGTGAGTGGATAAATATATAACATTGATATTTTTCTTAAATATATTTATATGTGTATATGTTATTTTGTTTATTTAAAATGGGAAAGGATACAGTTAATTTATATTTCTTGAATAAATGGAAATTGAATTTAAAGCACAGCTGAATAAATAGCCGATTACACTCTGTATATGCACCGAACAGATAACACCTTGATGACAGGTGATTTATTTTCAGCATGATATATATTTATACTGTCTTTGGGACAGCACTTGATATACAGACAGCCTTTGGGGCGTATGTCAGGTGGTCACCCTTTGGGAGTAGCTCTGCACATATGTATGACCAATATTTTATTTGCTCTTGGGCCAAATTTGTCATTATAGAGCTTAAGATGCCAGCATTGCTCTCAGGCTGTTATTATTTTATTATACCTGAGATGCCAGCATTATCTGCAGGGAACATATTATGAGTGTATGCGGATTCTATTTTTCACAGTTATTTTATATTGATTGAATTAAATTGTATTTATTCAGCTGACTTATTTTAGCTAAATATTTGGTACTATTAAGTACCTAAACTTTATCTTTTCCCCTTTGTTATTTATTTATCCGCTCACTGAGTAGTTTGTACTCACCCTTATATTTCTTTTAATATTTCAGTTCCTTTTTGGTGATCTGCTCAGCAGTCCTCATCTTCTTGTTTGTCCTTCCTTCCACATCGTCCACTCAGAGTCTAGAGGAGGTCGGACCAATCCTAAGTCTTTTGTCATATCCTTTTGTAATTTTGTCAGATCATGTATAGATTATACAGCCCAGTGGAAAAAGTATTTTGTTGATTGTAAATATTTAATGAATTGACAGGTCCAACTATCAGTTTTTCTCTTATATGCTTAATGTTTTGAAATTATAGCAGGTTATATGTATAAATTTCAGGGGAAGTTCTGTCAGTTTTCCTGGTCATATCCATCTCTATAGTTTTGGGTTGGGTGTGACATGTCTTCAACCATAACTTATGTTGCATGTATTTTCTAAAGTTGAATTTTTGCACTTCATTAATCTTGGTTCTCTTATGAACTCCAATATGTTTTGCTCATGACCGTGTTTTAGCTGCAATTGTTGGAGGAATTTCTTTTTCTGCCTTATCTCTTTTCGATGTTGGAATCTCCTATAGCAAAGGCGGCTTGAAAAGTGCAAAATATTTAATTTTCACGAATCAAGATTTCTATTTTTTAGAATTTATATATTTCAGTGGATTAATTTTCTTTTTTGAACTCTAAAAATCTAGTCTTAGATTTGTTTTGGTGGGTCTTAGACCTTATATCTTTTTTAAATTATAGGCATTGCTTTTTTAGTTGCAACGTGTACCCTCTATGGTTCAATGAATACTCAAATTAATAAATAAAATCCCTAAAGAGACTAAAGAATAAAGAAACAAAAATATATGGATTAACTGTATTTTTCAAAAAAGGAGGGATCGAAAAGTCAGTTTTGTTACATTAAAGGACTAAATAATTATTTTTCCAAAATACCATCCCATTCCCTAAACGACACAGTTTCATCTACCAGCCAAAACAGAGAACCAACACCTTTTTCTCTTGTTCCTTCCTCTTCCTTTACTTCTTCTTCTCGGACCTCACTCCCTCACGCAAACTGCAAATCCCCTGTTTTCACAGTCTAAGCCTTCCTCTCCCTCACCTGAATCCAACTCTCACGCTCCCACCACATGTCCTTCTCCATCATCATACCTTCTCCCTCCAACGCCGGCAAAAGCCCTCCAACCTAACGCTGCTCCTTTTCTCCGGTAAACCCAACTCCAGCAACCTTTGCTCGGCTAATTTCCAATTGCAGACCCACCTCAGGCCATATCTACTTACCAACCCAAAAACCCATACAGCAGATCCATTCCCAAAGGCCCATATTGAACACCACACGGAAACAAGTCCCTCTTCTGTAACACCTAACCTCCCATATACTAGGTCAATAGACCACTGATTTACAGCCGCCTTATCTCCCCTTTAAGTCCACTATACGGAGCCTAGTCGTGGTGCCATAGCTCAACCAGATTCTGAGCTTCCTTGTTCATATAGCCTCCAATTATCGTGGGTGAGGAGGGGGAATTTTTAATAACTTGTTATATCTGTTTATTAACATTGTGCTTTAGATCGGTACTCTAGTTGGTTTCAGTCATTTTCTGAAACTCCTGCATTAACATCCTTTATGGGTGGTACAATTGGTGATTTTAGTTGATGGCAACTAGGAATCTGTGGAACGAGTTTTGGATGGAGATTGATTGAACTATTGATTCAAAATTGAGTTTATGGCAGTGTTGCAAGCAAATTGGGCAAGTTTTGGGGGTCATTCTGTTGAAAGACGAGTAAACAAGTTCATGAAACACAAATACTAAACTCAAAAATACCCATCAGTGAGATTATACATTGGTCATACATTTGAATCGGATATTGTTGGTTGACTATGGCGAGTGGGCAAGTGACAAAGCGAGTGAAATACAAGACCTCAGTGAAGGACCCTGGCACTCCTGGTCGTCTATTATTGGTATTGTCTTTCTACAACTCTACCTTTTTCCCATTTGAAGCTGAAAAAAGAAGAAAGGGATTAGATTGAGATTAAATTGTTGAAGTTTTTAATGGAGGATTAGTAGTAATTGGGCAAATGTGATGCTTTTCAATGTATTGCTGTGATTTTTGTCAATTGACCCTACTTGAGCTATTTGGAAGTTTTGGTCTCGTATGGGGTTGGTTGATCCTGTTCTTTTTGGTAAATAATTTCGATGCAGATTTATTTTATTTTGTGTCTGAAACATGGGTATTTCTGCTGATATAAAAATTTGTTATTTTTGCTTTGTACAGACTATGGAGAAATTAGCATTCAGGCCTAATAATCCTAACTCAGCTTCAAAGCTTGACATGGAGTTTATATACGTTAAAAGTACTGCCTTTCCCCTTACATTTTTCTGTTTAAATATTTTTCTATGGAGATTATCATGTAAATGGAATGTGCAGACCACAAATACACCAAGGAGGGATCAAATAAAGCACCAATGCTTAATCTCACCTCAAATCAGGTTAACGTTTTGCTTCCATATTTTTCACTTTCCTAAATGGAATGTGCAGAGCACAGTTTCACTTCTGTATTTTTCACCGGTTTGAGTCTATACTCAAAGTTTCTTCTTTCTCCTACCTACTTCATTTTGTTGCAGGGTGCAAGTTACATATTTGAGTTTGAAAATTACAGTGATCTTCAAGTTTGCAAAGAATTTGTGGGTAAGTCCTGTGTCTCAAGTTTTTTTGATCGATTGAAAGTCTCTGCAGTTGATGACAACTGCCAGCTATTTGGCTTTCAGAATTCTTTTTGTTTTGTCTTGGATAAAATTTCTCTGTTTTGATTTTTATGGAGCTACTTATAAGATCACTTTTGGTATGCCATAGTTTAATTATATTTCTTAGTTACCTTCTCAACTTGTAATGGAAGAACAAATATAGAAAAAACATATTTCAAGTGATATAGTGATTGTTTAATTACAAAAGATAGTAAATAAAAATAATGAGAAGATAATCAGCATGAATGAACAACTCCAGTGACATTGGTTCCATATCAGTGAAAAATCTTGTGATCATATTAAAAAAATTACAATCATGATTTTCCCTTAAAATACATTTATATATTATTCTTCTTTTCCTGCTGCCACCCTTTTGAAGAATGAGTACTAAGCATGCTGAGCAATGCATTATTGTTTCTAGTTGATTCATAATGTAGATATGGAGGATGAAGTAGTATGATCATTTTGATGAAATTTAGACATTTCATCATATAGTGGGATTTATGAAACTTTAGAGAAGTTCACTTGCAATTTTTACTAATGTTTCATTTGCAAATATGTAATGCACCAGTTGATTGCTTGCGTTTATGTGTGTTTGGATTGGGAAACTATGCTTGTACATTTCATTGTAGGAATTTGTTGATTATTAGTAGGTTTTGTTGAAGGGGATGTCTGGAATTAGAATCGAGGGGTATATGATTTTTTAAAGAAAATAAAAGGTCTTATTCCAATCCACATATGATTGCATGGCCCATGATTAGCTACTCGATTAGTTTTGTTCTCTTTTAGTATGATATAGTAATTAGTAGTCTAACTTCTAGAAGGTATTAAGGATTAGGTGATGGAGAATCAAAACGTCAACCAATAATAAACAAAAAAATAAGGAGAAGAGAATATGGAGAGGAATGTCTGTGATTGTATTAATCAAAATGGAATTACAGCAGTTAGGGAAAGCTGAGAATGGACAAAAGATAAAGATAATGACTGGTGTAAGCCAGCCCTCAGGACAAGCCTAAGCAGAGGAAATTCTGAGGAAATTCTGCTGATACAATGGATTACAAAAGATGCCCTCCTCTCTCATACATACTATTTATACTGACATTTCCTAACTAACTTGGTGGTGATGTGTCCCTTCCTTTTTCTTGATTCTCAAGGGTGATTCTCTTGGCAGCTTTACCTCTTCCCGTGTATACCCAATATACCCCTGGAGTTGTAGCTGGATTCCTATCATTAGGATTTAGGAGTCGATATCCTGGGTTTGAAGTTATTTGGAGTTTATATATGCCTGTGCTTGTATCCTTCAAAGACAGATTCTATCTATAAGGTTAGGGAGGATGTCCAGCTACTTTGCTTCTTCGGACTATTTGATGCAATTCTACCTTAGATGTGATGCTTATGGAAGCCTAATTATAGTTTTGGGTTGATTCTAATGCTAGAATCATATCAATTTTCTTTTGGTTTCACAAGGTAATCACATTTTAATTCCCTTCAATTCAACTCAAACAAATGATCGTCTTAAAGTTATCGTGTCATGTCTCAACCCTGGATTGCCAACAATTGCTAAAATTTCCATACATTATTTTGCTTTGTAAGGGTACTCTTTCACAAGCTAATGAGTGCAAATTCTTAATCTTTCTGGCTCCTATACCAACCCAAAACCATTTCTATTCAATCATCTATTGTCTTGCATTGGATATACCTTCTTAGTGTCATTTAATTTGTTCCTGTTGGAATTTGCTGATGGGCCCCGTCCAAGTCTGAGAGTGGAGAGAGTGCTGGGTCTCAAAATGGGGCTTGATTGGATTTGTTGTGGTGGCCTTCTCCAAAATGCCCTTAGCCATTTTGGATTGGCCCCATTTCACTTTATTAACTTTTCCTTTCTCATTCTTTTTACCGACATGGGATTCCCACTTCTCCTACACTCCCCTGGCCCAGTTGTGACTTACCTTCGTTTTTGCTCATCTTGGGCTTGTGTTCTTTTGAGTCTAAGAGGTCTTAAGTCTCTCTCTCTCTTTTTTTTTCCTGGACTTGTATTCCTCTCTCATCTTGGGCTTGTGTTCTTTGAGTCTCAGAGGCCTTAGGTCTCTCTTCTAATTTTTTTTTCCTAGATTCGTATTCCTCTCGAACATCAGAGGCCACAGGTCTTCCAAAATTTTGAACTGGATCTTCTTCGTTGAGCCTTCATTCTTGGGCTTCGGTCTTCAATATGCTTGGGTCTTCCTCGTTGAGCCTTCATCTTTGGGCTTCAAATCTTAGGCCGCAGGTGTTGAATATTTTTTATCTTCATGGGTCGTGAGGCCATTGGGTGTTGATACCATGTTAAAATTTACTGATGGGCCCGGTCTAAGTCTGAGAGCGGAGAGAGTGTTGGGTCCCAAAATGGGGCTTGATTGGGCTTATTGTGGTGGCCTTTGGATTGGCCTCATTCGCTTTATGAACTCTTCCTTTCTCATTCTTTTTACCAATGTAGGATTCTCATTTCTCTAACATGTTGAATCCCACGTCAATTTGGAATAGAGATAATATGCCCTTATAAGGGTTTTTGGCATTTTTTTCTCTAGAGCTAACTTTGAGGTGAGTTAGACTTGACCCAAATTTAACATAGTATAAGAACCTCCTCATCGATGTTGGGTCTCTCGTAAATATTTCAAACTCCAGTAGTACTGGATGTGAGAGGTGTGTTGAATTCCACGTCGGTTTGGAATAGGGTAATATGTCCGAGTTAGGCCTGGCCCAAATTTAACAGTTCCATGTGCTATTTTTTTTTTATAACTTCTATTGGTATAAAAATTATATAACTAGATTGACCTTTAATTTTTCTTTTTCCCTCAACTGTTGAGGTTTTGTTGAAAAATTTTGAATATTTCTATGCATTCTTGATAATGGGTTAGTTCAGAAAGAACCTCAATGGCCATTTGTAGATATGTTTGAAGAGTTGACTTCTAGTATCAGTAACAGTAGGACATGATGATGAGTATCTATGCCTTTGCCTTCTTTCTTTTTCTTCTGCTTCTTTTTTTTTTTTTTTTTTTTGGAAAAAAAAACATTGTTTCTTAATGGTTGCATATTAGTATTTATAATAATATGGATTTCCATTTGGCTTCTCTTAAAAATGTGTCATTTGATCTTTATAAACAGGAAAAGCCCTTTCCAAGCCTGGAGAGACTCCAAAACCTGCTGATACTTCACAATCTCTTTCTGAACAACCTAGTACAGAAGAACTGCTTCTTCGAATGAACTTGCTGCGAGAAAATAGGTAAACTTACTTTCTTAAACTTGTGTACTTTTCTTATTGTTGAGCAATTATGGGACCTTGTATACCCCTTTGGTAATTGATTTGTACTTGGCTAGCTTCATCTGTTATTGGTCTCTGCATTTGGAAAATGCTTTCTGCATTTTTTTCTATTGTTTGGGACACTAAGGAAAGTTGGTGAATAATGGCTTTCTTGGTCAAAAGGAAAACCATATTACTTAGAGTAAAATGGCTTCCTCTTTTGAGAAAGGAAACATATTTCCTAAATTTTGATAGACTCGTTGAAAAGAACATATAATAAAACTATATAATCCAATGGTCACTAGTTGATTGACTATCACTATTTATTCTTGTGTATCACCTATCACCAGTCACAACCATGTTTTTAAAACGCAGTCCCGACCACATTTGGGGTTACGGTTGTGGGTAACAAAGCATGCTTATAACGACATAATATTGGCGTTACACAAATTTTTTTGAAAAATTTACAAAGTTTATGAAATAAATAAATATCGGTAGATGTAAGTAAGATCAAAATACACAACTATATGATAATCATAACACGTCAAATAAAGACGACAAGTCTATCTTTTTTAAATGTCATTATTATTAGTTAATTAATAGCTAAAATAATTATGTAGATAATAAAGAAATTGAAGAGGTGAATTGTTGGTAATGGCATTACTGTTACATAACGGTCGGTAACGGCAATTACACCTGCAAATTAACGGTGAAACAGGTAGTGGAACGGCCCTTTAAATCCCATTACATAACGGTTTTTACATTACATAATGACCGTTATTTGATTCTATGGTCTCAACCACAATTTATTATTTATTTTCTCAAATTCAACAATAAATATAAATATGTGAAGTTCTTACATGGTTAATTGTTTTCACAGTCAGATATTGAATTTATTTTTATTGTTCCAAATGCCAAAAAGTCATACTGATTTTCAGTATCACAACCAAACAATGATAAATAATTTCTCAGAAAACTTTTTTGTATGAAGATAATATCCAGAGAAGTTTTTTCTGCAGAATAAATAGAGCCATATCTATTCCAAATTCCAAAATTTCCTTATTTAAGTCTGCGACGCATTTTGCCTTGTCTTGCTTTGTTTCGTGCTCAAATTGTGGAAGAAACAGCTAGCTGTGCTATTGTGTGTCGTAATCTTCTGCTGCTGTTGCTTATTTCATTGGCAACTTGCACTCTCCATATACTTGCTTTTAACAAGTAATGTATGAATGTTAAACAGAAAACAAGAAATGTTATCGAGGAAATTTTGCTTTAAATTGAATTCATGAGCTATGCTTTCTCACAATCAAGATTTTGAATTGCATTGTGTTCATGGATATGGTTGTGTTATTTTGTTGTTGTGTCCCAAGTTCAGGGTCGTGGTTGCTGTTACTGTCAAATGAGAAACAGTTCTTAGAAAGTTCCTGCATTAAACATTTAAATTTTACAAGTCATGAGTTATACTCTCCCATAATCTAGGTTTCAAATTGCAATTGCATTCACATACATGATTGTATTAGGGCACCATGGCCAAAGTGTAACCATTATGATTGATGCAACTATAGATTTTTTTTCTTTCTTTCTATTTTTTTAAATGAGCTTGTATGAAGAGTATATGTAGTGCAATGGCTTGAATGGCAAAGAAACAGATTGATGAAATGCCCATAAAATCAAATAACTCTTAACTCTCCTGAATTGTCTGTTCCAGATTCCAATTAACTTTAAAACTAAGATCATAGTGACTAATAAAGGATAAAAAAATCAGTAGACAACATAGAAACTTAAGTGCCATAACTTTGAAGATTTTGTGATGAGCAAGGCATATTGTGAATCTGTTATATTTGAAAGATAGCTATTGTTGAGTAATTAATTGGGATTAAAGTCCCACATTGTAAATCTATGAGGTGAAACCATAGTATCTAAATCGTTGCACTGCAATATTGACTTGTCTAGTCATTTGATGTGTAAAGCAACTCAACTCACTTATATACGCCATGTTAAAGTGAACTGAATTGCAATCTGCCTAGCATTCTGTTCAAAGACAGCTATATAGAAAGATTGTTGACCTTCTAGTATTTTCTCTATTATGATCGAGTATTTTGTTTTGACATGGAAACTTTAAGTAATCGATACTTTTCATGTTGATTGTACACTGAAAATCTGTACCAGCGTTAGACACTCCTACTTAGGATCCAATACAAATGAAGTCTTGGCTGCAAAATGGATTATTTTTCCTCGAGCTGATAATTTTCTTGAAATCCTGTTAATTTTTCTAAACCTTGCATCAGAAGTGAGTTGCAGAAACTTCATAAGTGGTTTGTGAGGGATGGTTACAAATGAATTCTTGTCTGCTAAATGGATTATTTCTCCTTGAGATGATAATTTTCTTGAAATCCTCTTAATGTTACTAAACTTTGTATCCACAGTGAGTTGCAGAAACTTCATAAGCGGTTTGTGAGGGATGGTGTGTTGACAGATACTGAATTTTGGGCAGCAAGGAAGGTTAGCTGTTTTCATCTATTTAATTATATTGCTTTTATGACCTTGCATTTCTTTTAGTCTTAGAAATTGGAGCTTCTTCTTTGTTTTTGACCTTTTTTTACCCCTTTAATGAGAAAACATCTGCCAAGAAGTTGTTTTGTTCATTGAAACTGAATGAGTTATTGAAGCGCATGTAATATCTACTGTTCCTATCTGATTTTAATTGCAGAAGTTGCTCAATGGGGACTCAGGTAACAAATCAAAGCAACGGGTTGGTCTTAAAACTGTTATGCTTTCAGATTCCAAGCCACTGATTGATGGACGGGTATAATATAGTTCTTTGTCGCTCTCTCTCTCTCTCTCGCTTCTCTGTGTGTGTGTGCGTGTGCGCTTGCGTGTGCACGCGCATGTTTAGATTATTTTCATGGATTTTATCTTTGCTATTGAGCTTCTCTTATCCTTCCCTTCTCAATTTGATGAGCAAATAGATTAAAATGTAATCTATATGGCCTACAGCATGTTTGAGCTTAAAGATGTCTATGGAACTTTAAAAAAAAGAAAAAAAAAGTACCACTAAACATCATGAATTCATGCTATGGGTAACCATGGTTTTAAATCGCGGTTGTGGCTGTTTTTGTGGTCACAGTCACAAGAAGCAGAAATGGGCCTATAACGGCCATATTGTAATGGTAACAGTGAGGCGCTACACAAATTTTGAAAAAAATTTGCAAAATTTAATAAATGAGTAGATATTGGTAAATACATGTAAAATTAAGATGCACAACTATATAACAAGCATAAAAACATCAAATATAGGCATCATATACATGTAGTACTTATATATTAAGCATAAGATACATTTAATAATGAAAAGAAATTGCGCAATATAGAAAATAACTCACTTTTCGCAAGAAACTAGTTGTGGAAAATAAAGATATTTATGATGACCTAGGCTTAAAGGGAGAGACTTGTAGTAGGAAGAAGGAGAAATTTAGGTGAAAGTTTGAGATAATGTGATAGAAATAGTTGGTGCGAAAGGCTGGAACATACAGAGAATCAAAAGAAATGAAGAAAATATTATTTTATGTGACTTGCAGAAGTTGCATTATTAGGACAATGGCCGTTACTATTACTTGATAGTAAGTAATGGTCGTTACCCATACAACTCAAAAAATGCCTATAAATGATGGAGTAACGGATAATGGGGACTTGGTAGTAACGGCCATAGGAATTCTTTTCACTCTGACACTACTTTTAAAGTAGTTTGGTATATGGTTCTACTTAAATAAATAAACATAATTAAAGTATCCACAGTCTAGTCCTGAGCTTGAGGGGGTCTATTAAGTACCTCTTCGGCTGAGTGCTGGGAAAAAGTGTTGCCTATATGACTATAATCCTCCTCCCAAGCGTTGTCTCTTGAGGTGGAGTTTGGTCCAATCTGTTATTATACCCTTTAATAAATTATTTATCATTCACTACTGCATTTGAGCAGTATGCGCGATTGCATGCGTGTGTGTGTATGTATATATAAAATCACTAGCCAAATGTCGTTTTATATTATTTTATTGAATGGAATTGCACCCTAATTATTAAAATTTATTTTGGGATGATGATGAGAATTCTTCACTCTGACAATAATTTTGAAGTGGTTTGGTATGTGGTTCTACTTAAATACATGTACAGTTTATAATTATAATTATCTATAAAAATCTGCAATCATTTAACTAGTCATCATTGAAATAAATTTTTAATATTGAGATTCTTTTATCTTTCCATGTACTCTTCTTTGTGATCTTACACAATTAGTTTTATGATCAGTATGTTGTATTTCCAGACAAACAAGGTTACATTTAATTTGACACCAGAGATTGTACGTGAGGTATGTCATCTTTCTTGACTTGTAGTATTTTTTTCTGTAAACTGTCATTGATTTATTGAACGGCAATTGCCAGATGAAAATTATTGGAGAACTACAATAATGTTTTCTAAGTATTGGTGCCGGACTGCCAGTGCATGCTATTGTATTAGTTCAAATAATAATTGCCTTTTCATGCCTGTTATTCTAGTTTTTATGTTTGCCTATAGTGGCTGTAGGTTAATATAACAGTGTTGTTCTTTTAGTTATGTCCTTTTCTAGGCTGTGGAGTTTAGGATGCTTTGAATTTATGAGTTGTGCTATTTTAGGTTTCTCATATTTTTTTCTTGGCTTGGTCACCACTTCATCTGTTTTATCTTCTTCCACACTAGAGCATGTTGAGCGCTGACACATATCTGTAATAAAACAATATTAAGCACCCGTGTTTATAATTTTATTTAGAGCAACATGTGGCTTTTTATGCATGTTGTAGTTCCTTGAAAAAATTATATATGTGTATTATAGCTGTATTTCAAGTCTTATTTGTTCTCCCTATGACACAGCATACCTATATAGTGTATCAGTTTGATGCATGCAAGTCCTGTTGTGTTTATGGTTAAATCGTCTTTCAGATTTTTGCAGAGAAACCAGCAGTTCACCAGGCATACTTGAATATGGTTCCTAATAAGGTAATCAGGGAACCACATTTTTAAAAAATTTTTAAGTCTATTTTCCATGTCGATGATGGTTCTTTCTCTTATGTGATATCATTAAATGATATCCACAGATAAGGTGTTTATTCATATTCTAGCTTTTATGAACTTCTAAGCATCTTCTTGTTTGAGCCCCAGATGACGGACAAGGATTTCTGGACCAAATATTGTAGAGCTGAATATCTCCATCATTCAAGAAATGCTCATGCTGCTGCAGCAGAGGCTGCTGAAGATGAGGAACTAGCTCTTTTTCTGAAACCTGATGATATTTTGGCCAGCGAAACTCGACGGAAGGTGCTCTTTCTTGAACATCATTTAGATTTATTTTTCTTGCTGAATCTTTCAATTTGCATTCTTTTCTCTTATTAATCCCATTATGAGATATCCTTGAATGCCTTAAAGTTTGTACTTCTCATTGTTCCAGATCAGATGTGTTGATCCAACTCTAGACATGGAAGCTGACCAGGGAGATGATTATACACATCTTCCAGTAAGTTGGATGACGCCATTCTTTGTTTTGGGTTCTAAATAATTTTTTAATATCTTAGGATGTTCTCATCTTAGACTCACAGTTTCAAGATATTTGTATGACTAGAAACTTGTTTGTGGTCAAACTGGACATGTTATGTATGCTTGCTTGGGAACAGTTTCAAGTGTAGTGAATTTTGTCATTAGAGGCAGCCACTGTAGTTTATCCTGAAGGGATCGACAGACTTGCAAACAATTTGTCAAAATAAAGGACATTAAAGCAGGACAACTCTATTAAGAGGTTTAGCAGTAGCTTTTGAAGCATGTGCGCTTGAATGTGCATCAAATGACTCATAACTCATAATTGTTATATTATTAGAATTATTATTGAATATCTCATGCAAATGGAATTATTTCTGGAGTAGGATTTCTAATAAGGTGGTATGTTAAATGATATTATTGATGCTAATTAATATTTATAGGGTTAACATAATTTTGTAATATATTTTGATTTTTTTATATTATTTAATGAGATACATTTTTATGGTGTATAAGTCATATTATAAATGAGCCATATAATTTGTGTAATATGTCAATTATATTGTGATTTATCTGAAATTAGTTGGATTATTATAATTATGCGACATCTTCAAATAATATCTTATGCATAAATGCATGGTCTAATCAATGGTTGTATGCTAATAAAAAACAAAAGGTTGAAAGGATCTTATAACCCCTAAAACTTTACTTGAAAATGACTTGGCACCTCAGCTTCAGTCATATCCCATTTGATACTTGAACTTTATAAAGTGTAACTATTATGATTCATGAATGCGTACATGACTTTCATATAGAATTCCAGGGTCTAGTAATTACATTTATGAGTTTAAGAATTTGATAGTTATATTTTACTATAAGTTTTATGCATCAAATGTGAGACAACTATAAAGTTGTGGGTGCCAAAAGCTGTTCATGCAAAATTCAGAGGTCAAAAGATGCGTTTGGCAAAAATGAAATAATTGTTTTTGGTTTGAGTAGGGAACCAAATTGTTTATTGGAGGACAATTCAATATGCAAATATATGATTTTAGAAAACAAAACTTTTATATGCCATTATTGTTGTGCATTTTGATTTATCGAAATTTTTAGTTTTTTTAATTTTATTTAAAATGATAAAATTAGAATTTGTTTCATCTAATTGATGTAAATTTATCAAAGTTGAAATGAAGTATTAATATTTTTATTAATCTTCAATACGTTAAATTTTATGTTTTATACATAAAATGAATTTCGAAAATAAAAATATTTTTATGCTGATTATAGTAATTAAAATTGTTTTTGTGATTATTTTATTTTTATTCTATCTATTATCAATTTCATTAATTTATCTTCTTAATTATTAATAAAAAATTTATTTTATAAAATAAAATTATGATTAATTTTTAAAATTAAATTATTATTTAAAATTTTTAATGAAGGGATTGTTAGCCTTAAATTTTTCTTTAATAATAAGGAAGTATGTTACAGGGACTCATTTGTGTTTTGCAAAAGAGAACAATAGCATGTTAATGTTTCATAATTTAATTAACTAAAAGAAATACATCTATATTTGAAGTGGAAATTGCAACTGTCTTGCAATTTCATCAATTTGGGAATGTATTTCTGTCATAAAAGTGTTAGAATTAAAATTTTATACTTCCTCCGTCCCATAATTTTTGTCTATTTTTCCTTTTTTGGTTGTCCTAAAATTATTGTCCACTTTCTTTTTTTAGACTATAATAACATATAAATTGACTATTATAACTCTATTTAATTTTATTTTATTTCCAAGAAACTTTCTAAAATATCTCCTAGTATTTAATAAAGTTTAAGTCCCTTAATCTTAGGGATTGTATAATTATAGGCTTGATTTTCCTTCCTGTTTAGATGCCGTCTATCATATATAAATAGGTTGTAATCTCTATTGTGAAATACAACAAAAATATTATATTTCTACATAGCATCAGAGCCTCACCCATAGAGATTTAAATTTTGGAGATTTAGGACTGTTTATTTGGGTGACTCATAAAAGGTAACATTTGGAGACTTAGGGCGCTGCTCATTTGGGTTACCATAAAGGGTAACATTTGGAGACTTAAGACACTGTTTATGGGTTACTCATAAAGGGTAACATTTGGAGACTTAGGGCTCTGTTTATTTGGGTTACCAATAAAGGGTAACATTTGGAGACTTAGGGTTCTGATCATTTGGGTTACTTATAAAGAGTAACATTTGGAGACTTAGGGCTCTGTTCATGGGTACCGTTCAAGGGTACTGTTCATGGGTACCGTTCAAGGGTACTGTTCATGGGTACCGTTCATCGAGTACTGTTTTTGATTGTTTTGGGTTGGTTGTCCTTATGGCTGAAGTTAAAACCACCGTAACTGATGTGATTCTTGTGATGACTAAAATCATGGAACACAAATTAAATAGATTTAATTTTTTGGATTGGAGTAAGACTATTCGTATTTATTTACAAATATTGAAATGGATGATCAGTACCAAGGATCCTCCAACTGATGAAGCTCGTAGAAATTGGTTGAGGGATGATGCTCGTTTGTTTATGCAGATTCAAAATTCTATTTATAGTGAGGTGATTAGTCTTATTAATCACTGTGAATTTGTTAAAGAATTAATGGAATATTTGGAATTTCTATATTCTGGTAAATGGAATATTTTTCGAATTTATGATGTGTGTAAGGCATTTTACCGAGCTGAGAAAATGTGGTCTCCCATTTTAGTGCTGAACCTGAATGTCGAGTCATGGCATAAGCCGTTTATGAAGTCTTGTGGGTACATCAACTATTGGAAGAAGTTGGGTTCAAAAATTCAGTGCCTGCTAAGTTGTGGTGTGATAATTAAGCAGCTATCCACGTTGCCTTCAATCCAGTATTTTACGAGAGGACTAAACACATTGAGATTGATTGTCATTTTGTTCGTGAAAAGGTCCAACAAAAGATAATATCAACAGGACATATCCGAACTAGAGAATAATTAGGAGATATTTTCACTAAAGCTCTAAATGGGGCTCGAGTTGATTATATATGTAACAAGTTGGGCATGATTAACATTTATACTCCAACTTGAGGGGGAGTGTTATAGATTATAGGAGGTAAATATGTTAATATAGGAAGTAAATATTGATAGATGGGTCAGTTGCTTAATTTTAGGGATTGTATAATTATAAGCTTGATTTTCCTTCCTGTTTAGATACCGTCTATCGTGTATAAATAGGTTGTAACCTCTATTGTGAAATACAACAAAAATATTATCTTTCTACAAATAAAGTTTAATGTATTTAAGATGGGTATAATTAAAAAGTTAAAAAAAATTATATTTCTTAATATGTGTGAAAAAGCAAAGTGGACAAAAATTATGGGACGGATGGATTAATATAAATAGATAAATAATATAAATTTTATAATTATATTAAGTTTTTTTTTTGTCCTTTCGTTAGTTTGCCCCCTTATTCTTACTTTTTTATATACTATAGATATTGTAGAACATAAATGTGTTTTTCTTGCCTTTGTGTGTGCTCCATTTGGTTAATTGAACTATAATGCGTTTCTTTAACCATCGGTCAATTCCAACTAAGCTGACCCCTACTAGTTTGTGACTAAGCCTTTGTTTTTGTTGTTGTTGATGTCAATTATGTCAACTGTTTTCATCTGTTCGGTTTTTTTTTTTGGTTGACTCCTGCTAAATGAGCCAAATTCAATTTACATTAATCAATTTATACTTCAGGTTTAAGAACGGTCATTTTGTTGCTCAAGTTTATATTGTAAATATTCATTACTATTATTGTAGAGAAGATATAAAAATATATATTTTCATTATATTGAGTTTTTCTAAATTTGTTGTGTAATATGTGGCATTTGTAAGATTAAATCGACAAATTGCAAGGAATTTTCAGTTTAGTTTAATTAATTTTTCTGGATCAACTTCTGTCTTTGGGTTGTCATCTTTTTTGCTTTTCTTTCCTTTCCTTTTCCTTTTTTTTTTTGCTACCTCTACTTTTGATGATTTGTCCCTCCTCACAAAATAAAGTGTGTATCATTCACAATTTCTTTTCTTTATATATTTTTTCATGTATACATTTGTCGAAAATTACTAAAATTTCCCTTTATGTATAAATTTTCAATCTTATTATTTCAACATTAGGCATTTTAAGGTCTGGTAAGAATTTAACATTTTAGTCATGAAGGTACAGTGCTACAAATAATTAACATACTTTAGTCTCTTAAATTTATTGTTTGACTTGGGCAATGAAATTGTAACATTGTTCTCACTTTTATGCATAAATAAATTTTCAATTCTATTGTCTCAACATTAGGCATTTTAGAGTCTGGTAAGAATTCAACATGTTAGTCATGAAGGTACAGTGCTACAAACTAATTACCATACTTTAGTGCCTTAAATTTATAGTTTGACTTGGGCAATGAAATTTTAAAATTGATCACACTTTCATCTTTGATCTGTTATATTATAAAGTTGTATTTATCTGAATATAAATATTTTTTTTTAAAAAAAAATCCTGCGAACTTTGAGACAGATATCTAGTTAATTAACAAGGTTACAAGATAACGTTACCGTTATCTTTCCAGTAGATATATTAATCAGTTACCTGCTTGTAAATTACCTTTTCTTTGATGATAAAGCATATTTTGTAACTCCTCACTGAGATGTGGATAATTATTGTTGAATATTATCAGCTTAGGCAGAAGGTCTTCGGTTATCCTAATGGAATATTCTGATTTTTAAGTTTCTCAAGCCCCACTTTATAGTTTTAGAAGAGGAAAAAATTTTTTGTGTTTAAGCTGTTTTGTGTTTGCTGTAGAACCATTCCATTGTTCTGTCTCTGGGTTGATTTTGTGGCATTTCTATCGATATTTTGTAATTCTGGTTTCATCTTTGAATTTGCAGGATCATGGAATTGCCCGTGATGGTAGTAAGGAGATAACAGAATCACAGAATGAACCATACATAAGGACATTGTTACATGACCTTAACCGCCATGGAGCTGTTGTTCTTGAAGGAACAGCAATAGGTAAGACTATTTCATGAATCTGTGTTCTCTAACTAATTTATAAGGAAATGAAAAGATGTTTTATTCTATCTATTTGTTGAATGTGCTGCAATATGTTCCGCATATAAAGCATGGACATCTGACTTTAAGATGTTTGACCATTTCTTTAAATCTTTTTATTTATAAATTTATAGATGAAGAGCAGTTGAAAGACACACAAACTGTAGCAGAGGCACTTATTCAGTCAAAAAAGGGTTAGTGCAATGTATTCTTGCATTCTTTTCTTTTCCTTCTAGCTTGTACTTGCATAAAACTTGCCTTTATGTTTTGCTGTTCTTAGGAAATAAAATAGCTAATGAAGAAGCTGATGGAAATGCAAACGAGGAGAAATTGAATAGAATTTCCAAAATGATGGAAATTGAGGATCTTCGAGGATCAAATGATCTTCCTTTAGCACCTCTCTCCATTAAGGTTTGGTTTTCTCATTATCATGTGCTTGCAGGAGATTGTATCTCTTCGTACATATTATGTTATATTTGTGAAACCAGGATCCACGGGACTATTTTGATTCTCAACAAGCTTGTGCACTTAAAACTTCAAGAGATGCACCTACTGGAACTGAAGCATTGAATTGCAGCTTGAGCGCTCAGGAAGCTTATGGTTCTTTGAGGGACTCAATTTCTCAGATTAAAGTTGTGGGATTGAATGATCCCATAGTAACACCTGAAGTTGCTATGAAGGTAATAAGAATACTAAATTGAATTGTAAAGTGGACATTATTTTTTTTATGCTCAAGTATATTGTGAACTTTATGATGTAGGTTCGTTCTGTATTGACACATAATATCACAAGCACCAAATATCACCTTGGAAAGAATCCTAGGGAGAGTGTTTTGGATGGTTTCCCAAACAAAATAAAGGAGGACCTGCTCCATGTGAGTGAAACTTCTCCTTTTTTGTCCTGTGCATCTGTTTAAATTTCCTGCAGTCTTGTTTTTTGATGATGCATGAGTTTCTGCACTGGACCATATATTACACTATATCACATTTTTGTGTATTGTTAAATATTGCTTGATTTCCGTGTAGTTTCCACTGACATCATGTTCATAATGAAACTTGTCTCCAGCACTGGAT
Source organism: Manihot esculenta (assembly GCF_001659605.2). Lineage (NCBI taxonomy): Eukaryota > Viridiplantae > Streptophyta > Magnoliopsida > Malpighiales > Euphorbiaceae > Manihot > Manihot esculenta. Next base: position 37,354,593 of record NC_035162.2, on the reverse strand, counting down.
GGCTGTTGAGGAGTTGTTGAGACATTTCTGGTCATCATATCCAATCACTACTGCATATCTTTATGCGAAGGTATTTCGCTGAGATTCTCTCACTTTTGAGTTACCTTACTTGAAAGAATAAGGAAGTTGTTTTTTGGAATTATGGAAGCTTAACCATGATTCAACATGCCAGGAAGTAGCCTGATATCTAAATATAAAGTTCTATTTTTGGGGCTGAGACTGAGATAAAGAGAGGACAACAGAAGAGTCAGTTAGTCATAGGCTTCCTGATCAGATTTTTTTTTTTGTGATTGGTGATTAGTTAAAGCCTAACCTTTTCCTTTTATTTTTTATTTTTAATGTAAGAAGCTTTTATGCTGCCAAAAAGTGGACCAAAGGTGCTGTCTTCAGAGGTTCAAAGCTATATCACCCTGAGAGCTATTTTGACCAAAAACTGAGGATGTATAAAGCACAATATAGTGCCTGTCAGGATTAACTTAGTTGGTTTCCTGCATCCTTTAGGGGGCGCAGGGAAGGGAGGAAGGTTTGGAGTTAAAAGTCACCCCCAATGACTGAATGGCGGTAGATGTCAAGAAATGGACTGGGGGGTTAGGCAAGAAGGAGTACTAGCACCCATTGTGTAGTCCAAGTCCTATTGGATCTCCCAATGAATAAAATAATCACTTAATGAACCTGTTCTATTCAATCCAATTTTTTAATATGCTTGACCTTTTTGAGTGCCATGTTATAGTGTTCCAGTTTCCTCACGTCAGCGATTGCATTTGCAGGTAAATCGACTGAAGGATGAAATGTCAAAAATTGATTCTCAGCTCCAGGTAATTTGTGGCTGTAAGCCTGGTTCCCCCCTTTTCTGTTTTGGTTCCATCCTCCCTGTCTGCTTATTTTTTCCCGTGGTCATGCATAGGGTTAACTGCCTCTAAAGGAGCAGTGTTGATATATATATATATATATATATTAAATGGCTCTTTATTATGACCTTAAGTTCTTGCATGCATCGTACCCTCACTTGCAGTTTTTACCAGGAGGATCCATAGACATGCATGCCTTTTAGCTTCTAGTATCTTACTCTCTATGGTTTCTAATCCTTTTTTTCAAGTCGTAAGATGTGATAGTTTCTCAACCTTCTATTCTTGCCTGTCAGCTTTATTGAAGCATGAAGACTAACTACTTGTGAAATGACAATTGATTCATGTATCTTGGTTGCTTATTGTTGATAAAGTGGATGGAGTCTAACTCCACCTTTAACTGCACCTTGTCGGGAGAGGATTGCTTAAGTCATATATAAACATTATTCCTAATACTTTTAGTCCATATGGGAGTTAACCCTTCCAACGCTGGGTACTGGACAACTGGAGCATAAAGTTTGTAGAATTGGACATTGGTGCGTGGCCGAATATTGAGACTGGGGTTGGCTATACCATGTTGATAAATATGGATCTAGCCTAACTCCACTCGAAAGGCACCTTGATTTGGAGCCCCATACACTGGGACTCCACGCTTGGCAGGAATTCACGGATATTCTTGTATTCTCTGAATGACCAGTACAGTATTGATTAATTTTAACTGTATGCCTCCTTTGATGGGTACCTTTTGAGTTGGGCTGCTAGTATATAGTGCATAAATAAGAAAGCTGACAGCCAAGCCAGTGTAGGTGATATACCTTTGGCTTGGTTGTTTTGATCTAGTCACCCATCTTTTACCCCATATATGTTAGTTTGCACAAGTAATTGAAAGTTTGTATAGCAAACTATGCAGTGACTGGAGGTCACCTTTCCTATTGACTTTTCTGCATCTTACTATAATTATTGTTGAGGAAATGGATCGTCCTAATTGCACCCTAAAAAGCTAGCTCAAAGGAGAGATTGCCAATGTCTTTGTATATAGTATTAAATCCATGTCCCAAACCAATATAGCACGACACACCCCCTCGCGCCTAGGCATAAATATCTGTAGTATGAAGTTTACAAGCATAAGCATTTGTGGGTGTCTCAGCATTGAAGCAGGGACATGCTTTGAGACTATATTTAGAAAATAAACTGAGAATAACTCCACCCTAAAATCTAGCTTATAGAGGAAGGATTACCTAAGTCCTTATATTTAGTATTAAATCTGTATTTGAAACAAATGTGGAACAACAATTATGCATCCGTTGACAGTACTCGTCATCTTCTACACAAAATTAGATGACAATAGAGTTGGTGCATGCTTGGTTAGCAGCATACATATATGGGGGGAATTGGGTAGCACTGTGCTCGTATACAAATGTTCCACTACTCCTTGGCACCTGCTGGGCTGGGGAATTCAAGTGTTGCATCTCCTTTGTTATTCATCTCCTTTGTTTTTCCACGGCAATTACACAATCCATTGAAAATTGCATCTTTTTGTGCTTTTTCCCAATATTATGTCCCAGGAGATGAAGGAATCTGTGCAGTCAGATCTTCGAAATCAGCTTACACTCCTTATACGTCCAATGCAACAGGTAAACAATTCTTTCACCAGTTGAATTCAACTATAATTATTGGGATGTTATGCAGTTAACTAAATGTGCTCTTCCATGGAACCAGAATAGAAATATTTGTTATTCTGGAATGAAGCTTGGAGACAAATTGATCAATCATGTTTTTCTGAATGCATTCAAAGCCAATGGCTTGTGAATATGTTACTGTAATTTTGTCAGGTTATACGAATTATTGACACTCCTGCAGGCTCTTGCCCAACGATCCTTTTCTCGTTAAATGGTACTAATAAATAAATGAATGTAAGCAGCATAGATTCTCTGATGGGAGTGAGAAACTATTTGAATTGGTTTTTGTAGAAACATCTTTGTTAGGATTGGAACTGATGGGCAAATACTGTTGCAGGCTGTTAAGGATTCAATCCTTGAGCAGTCAGAAAGTGAGGAAAGGGGAGAGAAATAGAAGAAAGGGGAGAATTGCAGAGTAGAGAGAGAGAGACAGAGAGATAGTAGAAAGAAACATGGATTAATATTGATAATTCTTGGAATGCCAATACAAGAGATAATATCTGATTTGTATGGCAGACTTAGTAACTAAATTCAGCTACTTGACAACAATCTAATTTCTTCAGCTAACTGCTTCATTCCTTTGCAGATGCCACCTCATCAATCTTTTGTCACTTAATAACTCTTCTTCTCTCTTACAAAACACAGGCTCTAGAGGCAGCCATGCAACATTATGATGCAGACTTGCAGAAGAGATTAGCAAAGAGTGGAGAGAGACCAAATGGATATGTCTAGATTGTTTTTTTTTTTTTTTTTTTTGGGTGGATCAAATCAATTTTGTTGTGAGATATTTAAGGTTTCACATTGCGATTTGTAAAAAAGTTAACAAGTGCTGTACAAATTATTATTATTATTCTAATCATAGTGTTGCTTCTTGCCATCCATTTCTGCTTATGCTACACTTGGGTTATAACTTAATTATAACTCAATAATCCCACGAAATCAATAAAGTTCAGTTATTTGGAGTTTAGTCTGATTATCTGTTAATAATTTATAAAAAATTTAATTTGATGACTGAAATAATCGAATTTGTATCCATTAATATGTTTAATTATAATTTTATCAATAAAATATATTTACAAGTATTTTATATATAATTTATTGATTAATAATATAAAATACAAATTTTTATTTTATTTTGATTAGTTGGATTATAACAGAGAATCGATCAAATATTTTAGTTTTGACTAATATATATATATCTTTTTTTTTAAAAAATTGAGTTGATTCGGTTAATATTTTAAGAGTTATTAAAACTTTTATTAGGTAATTTACTTTCAGTCTTTTAATTTTAGTCGTATTTCACTTAATATAATTTTGTTTCAATTTTATTATCATAAAACTTCCTATTACCTGTTATTACAAGTTTTTAGATTAAAAAAAAAATAAAAATTTTTCTCTTTTCTTCTAATAATCTTTATTTAAATTCTTTTTGCTCTCTTTTAAAAAATATATATTAATAGTTTTAACACCAAAAGTATTTAATTGTTAAATTTTAAATTAAAATATTATTTATTAAATATATTATTAAGTTTAAGGAATTTGAAGAGAAATTTATTCATTCTGGCCATTTCAGTTGTTGTCCAATTAATTATATTATAAATATTCTCCAATGTATTTCAATATGTGAAAATGTTTTTAACCATATTAATTGCTAATATTTAATAAAGCATGTAAATAAAGAAAAAACAAGAAAATTAGGGCATTAAATTAATTTATTTTTTTGTTATTCATTCATTACTTTATTTTTGTTTATTTTATTTTAAATATCAATACTAAATAATTATAATAATAATTATATTTAATAAAATAAAATTGAAATTAAAATTAATAATATTGATAGTAATACTTAAAACTCCATGTATTACTACAATTTAGTTAAATATTTGAACATTTATTTATTATTTAAATTTACTGAAAAACAAATAAATAAGAAAAGTAAAAAATTAATTCTATTTAAAATAATTAAGTTTATATTTAATAATTGAAAATAATAAAAATTAATTCTATATATGAGGTTGTTGGTGTAAACATATTATTACTAGTGGAGATAGAAATTATGTAAAATGTAAGGAAAAAAACAATATTTTAATTGAATTAGCCTCAAACCTTATGATAGAAAATAAGAGAAAGTTTAATATTATTTAAATAAAAGTTAAGAAATTGAAAAAAAAATTAAGTGATCAAATTAAAAATATAATAAAATTGAGAGACTGCAAATAAAAATTACTCAATTTTTATTAATTAAAATTTTGAACTAGTACGGTTAACGGAATCCTGATCCAATTTATTGGCCCTAACTGTGTCTCTTTAGAGTTGCTCATCTCAAAGGCTGAGTGCAATGTGTTATCCTCTAATTTTGAGCTTCTGCAAGTTTTAAGGAGGTCATTTTTAAAGTTAGTATTATTGGGCAAAAAATAGGAAAGTCATATCAATCGCTAACAATAATTAGCAATTGGAGTGTTTGATTGGCCAAAATTATAAAGGAATTAATTTTCCCCAAAATGGGTACCGGCGATAGCATTGCAGAGAAATTGGCTGTCTGGTATTGAATTGATAGGTCTATGGGGAATTAGCAGGAGACGTAGGTGTAGGCGTAGCGCACAGTCTTACGGGCAGTTGGACATGCAACACGCGGCGTAGCGCACTCCCATAGGCCTACGGAGGCATGTGTTAGGGAGAAGCGCAGATAGAGCTGTGAGGACAGGCTCGCCGGCGGGTGCAAGCAACGCAGGGACACACGCAGTAGCAGTGCACAAGCGTCGCGATTGGTACATGCCCGCTACGAAAATGAGTACAATCAACACGCCCGTGTGAACTTACATGCTCGAGGGCGCACTGATGGTACCTATAGAGCATCGGTGGGTGCTGATTGGTGTACAGTGAACGCGTAGTAGGCCTACCAACTCTCTTTCGGAGCACCCAATGGGCAAGAAAAATTAGACAATTTTCTAAAAATTTTCCACCGACCAGCTTAACTCTCACAAAGTCGGTAAAACTGGATTTTCATGTGGAGGATTTTTATGGTCCATTTGGATGGACACTTGTGTGGCTCTCGTAATTTCTTATAAAATCCAACAATTCTAAAACTTTTCAACCGCATTCAATAGAGGTGGAGTTTGCCTATAAATGACTCACTTTCCTTCCATTTTGGGTACATGGCAGAAAATCTGTAACAGTCCGGAAATCGGACCGCTACCGGCGCTAGGATCAAGATCGGCTTAAGGCCGCCGGGACCCGTAACAAGCCAAACATACATCCTGTGAACCTGTTTAATCCCATACATGATCAACAACATACATAAAAATTAAAACTTTTCTTTCATTCATTCTCTCATACACCAAACTCAACCTGTGCATGTACTAAACATAAACATAACCATAAACATTGACTCTTCTTTGGGGATCTCATCAATGCCCCAATGGGTGACATAACATGTGTTGAGTTGGTTTACATAAACATCATAAAACATCTGAGATCATGTATTAAAAGGGATAACAATACTCTATGGTCAAGCACACCTCTAACAATCATGAACATCTTTACATTACATTTCTATACTGTACTTATACATGACTGTACTAAACATAACATCTCAACATTATTCATGTCCACACTATCTATTACATAACCAAGACTTCATTACTCTTGCTGACCTCTTGGTCTATCCTGTACCTGCGAACCTGGGATTTAAGGGAGAGGGGTGAACTACAAGAGCCCAGTGAGCAGAATAATAAAACATTTAAAATATATGATAACATGGAATGCATCACATCACAGCTAATCACATCAAGGATGAATTTGTCACCAATAGTCCTCTACATAGTCCAACTGTGCCAGGGGCGTGGAATGGGCCTCACTGGTCTTTCTCTTTCATAACATAACATTCCGACTGTGCTAGGGGCGTAGAATGGGCCTCACTGGTCTTTCTCTTACATGGTGCCAGGGGCGTAGAATGGGCCTCACTGGTCTTCCGTACCGTATCATCATCATATCGTAACATACGAGGACTAAAGGATCATTCAACATTCATCCGCATTATCAACATATTATGCAATGCAACATATTCGTGAGTTCTAATGCAAACACCCTAGTATATCACATGGCATTCATGATGCGTGAATCATGCTAAAATTGATTTATTTATTTTAAAGAATAAAGAGTTATTCCACTCACTTATGGCTAGCTCTGACAGACACAGAAGCAGCTGAACTCACTGCTGGGGTCCTCGGTTCCTCGAGTCCGAACCTACACAGGTGGACTCAAATGAGGGACCAAACATACATGAATAAGACTCTGAAATACTCCCCAAAAACCCCTTAAAAACACCTCAAAACATCCATGGAAAACATGCAAGGGAAGGCTGAACAGGGCACTTTCGGCGGCAGGTTCGGCGGCCGAAAGTCCCTCTAGAGCCGAAAGTCAGGCAGGTTCGGCGGCACCTTCGGCGGCCGAAACTCCTAGACAGAGACGAAACTCATGCATGTTCGGCGGCACTTTCGGCGGCCGAAACTGCCCTCCAGAGACTAAAGTCCTCTTTCGGGGGCAGGGTTCGGCAGTCGAAAGGCTTGCCTCCCAGGCAGGTTCGGCGGCCGAAAGTCCTTCGGCTGCCGAACCTGGTTTCTGCCAAAAGGGCAGAAACTCGGTTCTTCATGCACAAAAGCCTCCCATTCCATTCCAACATGCATAAACCTGATCTACAACATGCATACTCAAGCATACAAGCTCCTAGGGGCTTCACACTAACTTAAACCCCAACTACAACACATCAAGCAACCACAAACATCATACATTGCTCAAAGACTTAACATAACCCATAAAACCAACCAAAACCTAAACATGCATTTCTACCCCATAGATCAACTTAAAACTTGTTTAAAACATGCAATGAGCTCAAGATCGGCTCTTACCTCTTGAAGATCGAGAGAAAGATGACCTAAACTTGAAAACCCAAGGAAAAGAGCTCCTGTGTATTCCAAGCTTCAAAACTTGCTCAAATGCTCAAAATCTTCAAAATAAAGTGAAAACTCATGAAAATCTCAAAAGATCTGAAGGAAGAACTCAAAAATTGGTGAGGAACGGCGGAGAGCTCACCTTGGCCGAAAATGGGGAGAAAAGCTCGCCCATTTCGGCTAAGGGACCCCTTTATAGGTGGCTGGCCAGGCCACATTCGGGAGCCGAACGTGCCTCCACATGCATGCCATGTTCGGCGGCCGAACCTGGTTTCTCTCACTTATGCCTTCGGGGGCCTAAGGCATACCCGAAACACATGCATGTTCGGAGGCCGAATTTGAGGTTCGGCGGCCGAACCTGCATCTTCCTCCAAGGCTGTTTTCATTTAAAATTCAACTTCCTTTTCACTTAAAATCATAAAATACATTAAAACATTTTATAAAAACATGGTTTTTCCCTTCTAGAAGTTTTCGACATCCGAGATCCCACCGGAAGGTAGGGATTCCGATACCGGAGTCTAGCCGGGTATTACATTCTTCTCCCCTTAAGAACATTCATCCCCGAATGTTCACCAAACAAACACAAGCATGGCATACACATAACATACATACTAAGCACATAAAAATCACCTTAGAAGAGATGAGGATATTGCTGGAGCATGAACTCCCGTGTCTCCCAGGTACACTCTTCGATGTTGTGGTGATTCCAAAGGACTTTCACCATCGGGATTTCCTTGTTTCTTAGCTTTCTGATCTGGGTGTCCAGGATCCGTACTGGCTGCTCAACATAGGTGAGATCCTCTTGGATCTCCACATCAGGCTCACTAAGAACCTTGCCCGGATCTGACACGAACTTTCTTAACATAGAAACATGGAAAACCGGATGGATTCTTTCCATTGAAGCAGGCAAGTCCAGCTTGTACGATACATTCCCAATCTTCTGCAAGATCTCAAAGGGTCCGATGTACCGTGGAGCTAGCTTACCTTTCTTCCCAAACCGAATCACCCCTTTCATTGGAGACACCTTGAGCAATACCAAATCCCCCTCCTGAAACTCTACTTGCCTTCTGCGGATGTCTGCATAACTCTTCTGTCTGCTTGCAGCAGTCTTGATCCTTTCTCTGATTATGGGTACTACCCTGCTGGTGATCTCTACTAGCTCAGGCCTTGCCAAGGCCTTTTCTCCAAATTCTTCCCAGCAAACAGGTGATCTGCACTTTCTTCCATACAAAGCTTCATATGGAGCCATCCCGATGCTAGCATGATGGCTGTTATTGTAGGCAAACTCCACCAAAGGTAGATGCTGCCTCCAAGAACCGCCAAAGTCCAGCACACACATTCTGAGCATATCCTCTATTGTCTGGATGGTCCTCTCTGACTGTCCGTCCGTCTGTGGATGGAAAGCAGTGCTAAAATCCAACCTGGTACCCATGGCATTCTGCAGACTCCGCCAAAACCTGGAGGTGAACTGGGGTCCTCTATCAGACACTATTGAAACCGGAACCCATGCAGCCTGACGATCTCATCAACATACACCTGCGCCAACTTGTCCACAGAATAGCCACTCCTGACAAGGATAAAGTGAGCAGATTTGGTGAGTCTGTCCACAATCACCCATATGGAGTCCAATCTATTGGACGTCGCCGGTAACCCCACCACGAAGTCCATAGCTATATTCTCCCATTTCCACTCTGGAATAGGTAGTGGGTTAAGCATTCCAGCCGGCTTCTGATGTTCCAACTTCACCCTCTGACATACTTCGCAGGCTGACACAAACTATGCCACTTCTCTTTTCATAGCTGGCCACCAATAAACCTTCTTCAAATCTTGGTACATTTTGGTGGCTCCGGGGTGAACGCTGTATCTTGCATTATGAGCCTCTCTCATAATGTCTCCTTTTAGCCCTATGTCGTCTGGTACACACAATCTGCTCCCATAGCGGAGGATCCCCTTGCTGTCGAATCTGAACTCACTATCTTTGCCTGACTGAACAGTCTTGGCAATCTTCACTAACTCTGGGTCCTCATGCTGTTTCTGAGCCACCTGCTCCAGAAACACGGGTGCAACTCTCATTTGGGCTACCAAAGCACCTGTACCAGACAACTCCAACTGTAGACCTTCATTCATGAGCTCGAAGAACTCCCTCACTACTGGCCTCCTCTCTGCTGAAATATGGGACAAACTGCCAAGTGATTTCCGGCTTAAAGCGTCTGCCACAACATTCGCCTTACCCGGATGGTACTGGATCTTGCAATCATAGTCACTAAGCAATTCTACCCATCTCCTCTGCCTCAGATTCAGATCCCTCTGACTCAAGATGTACTGCATGCTCTTATGATCGGTGAAGATCTCACATTTAACCCCATAAAGGTAGTGCCTCCACATCTTGAGTGCAAAGATCACCGCTGCCATCTCTAGGTCATGTGTAGGGTAATTCAACTCGTGCTTCTTTAGCTGCCTAGAAGCATAAGCAATCACCCTTTCGTTCTGCATTAGCACACAACCCAATCCCACACGGGACGCATCACAATAGACTGAGAAGTCTTCATTACTAGATGGCAGAGCTAACACTGGTGCTGAAGTCAACCTCTTCTTTAGCTCCTCAAAGCTTTCCTCACACTGGTCGGTCCACACAAACCTCTGGTTCTTCTTAGTCAGTCTGGTCATGGGAGCTGCAATCTTAGAGAAGTCCTGAACGAACCTCCTGTAGTAACCTGCCAAACCCAAGAAACTCTTGATCTCTGTCACCGTAGTGGGTCTAGGCCAGTTAGCTACAGCTTTCACTTTCTTGGGGTCTACATCGATTCCATTTTCTGACACCACATGCCCCAAGAAAGAGATGCTCCTCAGCCAGAACTCACACTTAGAGAACTTGGCATACAAGCCATGTTCCCTCAAGGTCTGCAGAACTAACCTCATATGATGGGCATGCTCTTCTGCATTCCTGGAGTACACTAAGATATCATCTATGAAGACAATAACAAAGTGATCCAGGTACTGACTAAACACTCTGTTCATGAGATCCATGAATGCGGCAGGGGCGTTGGTTAACCCGAACGGCATAACAAGAAACTCAAAATGCCCATATCTGGTCCTGAAGGCTGTCTTCGGCACATCCTCTTCCCTTATCCTTAGCTGATGGTACCCCGATCTCAGATCTATTTTGGAGAAACAACCTGCTCCGGCCAGCTGGTCAAATAGATCGTCGATCCTTGGCAACGGGTACTTATTCTTGGTAGTGACCTTGTTCAACTGCCTGTAGTCGATACAAAGTCTAAGGGATCCATCCTTCTTTCTCACAAATAGCACTGGAGCACCCCAAGGTGAGGTACTCGGTCGGATGAAACCCCTATCTACCAATTCTTGCAACTGTTCCTTAAGCTCCTTCAGTTCTGCTGGTGCCATCCTGTAGGGAGGAATAGAGATCGGTCTGGTTTCAGGCATCAATTCTATCTCGAACTCTATCTCCCTAGCAGGTGGTAAACCTGGCAGTTCGTCTGGGAAAACATCTAAGAACTCTCTGACCATTGGCAATGAGGCGGGCTCTCTGACATGACTATCTAGCTCTCTCACATGAGCTAGAAAACCCTGACAACCCCTCCTGAGGAGCCTACGAGCCTGTAGGGTTGATATCATACCTCTAGGTGTACTCCCCCTGTCTCCTCTGAAGACAACCTCTGACCCATCCTGACATCTGAACCTGACTACCTTGTCCCTGCAGTCCAAGGTAGCACCATGGGTAGATAGCCAATCCATCCCTAGAATGACGTCAAAATCTGTCAAATCTAGAACCACAAGGTTGGCAGATAGGCATCTTCCCTCCACAAAAACTGGACTATACTGGCAGACTGACTCTGCCACTGACGGGTCACACTTGGGTCCACTGACCCATAGGGGACACTCTAACCCAGAGACCATCAATCCCAACCTCTCGACTGCCCTCGGAGCAATGAAAGAATGCGATGCACCAGGGTCCAATAAGGCATAAACATCAGAACACCCAATGATGAGATTACCTGACACTACGGTGTTGGATGTGTTTGCCTCCTGCTGAGTCATGGTGAAGATCCGTGCTGGAGCTGACGGATCCTCACCCCTGAAACCCGCTGAAGAAGAGGCTGCCCCTCTTCCTCTGCCTCTGCCACTAGCCTGAGTCGCGGCTGGAGCTACTGGCTGAGCCACACTGCTTGAAGCTGTCTGCTGAGACTGTGCCCCAAAAGTTGATCTAGGGCACTCCCGTGCCATGTGTCCCTCCTGCCCACATCTGAAGCAGGCTGTCGTCCCAACCAGACATACTCCTTTGTGCGGTCTCCCATATTTCTTGCATACTGCATTATCTGCACCAGAGCTTGAGCCACTCCCTAATCCCAGACCTGACTTGATCTTATTCCATAACTTGTTCTTCTTTGGCTTCTTGGTGGTACTGCTCCACCTCTTACTACCTGAACTCAGAGAAGAAGGGTCTACTCTTCCCCCACCTGGGGTCTTGGAACCAGAAGGCTGTGCTACAGACTGCTTAACCTTCCCCTCAATGATCGCACTAGCCTCCATCCTCCGAGCCATATCCACAATGGCATGGAAGCTCTCCCTCTCTGCTGACTGAATCAAGGAGGAATACCTGGAATGGAGCCTCATGATATACCTCCTTGACTTCTTCGGATCTGTATCCAGATTATGCCCAGCAAACGGCAACAGCTCCAAGAATCTGTCTGTATACTCCTCCACACTCATCTCCTCCGTTTGCCTCAGCTGCTCGAACTCAATCATCTTCAATTCTCTTGAACTGTCAGGGAAAGCCCATCCTGCAAACTCATTGGCAAACTCCTCCCAGGATAGACTATCCAACCTCGGGTTCACATAGTTCTTAAACCACTCTCGGGCCTTCTTGCATTTCAATGTGAACCCAGCCATCTGAATGGCTCTACTGTCATCAGCTCCTATCTCATATGTAATTGTTTTGACCCTCTCAAGATACACAAACGAGTCATCACCGGTTTCATACTGGAGAGCACCCAGCTTCATATAATCGGTCATTTTGACCTTGCTCCCCCCAGATGAGCTAGGCTTGGGGTCTTGGGTCATAGGGACAATAGGTGCTGCTGGTGGTGGAGGAGGTGCAGCATCCCCTGGGGTAGGGTTTGCTGTACCTGGATAGAAAGATAGGGGTGGGTACATAGGGTACTGTGGATACTGTGGGTAGGGCATCTGAGAGTGATAGGGGTTAAAACTGGGGTACTCTGATGTGCCTCCCATCGAGTACCCGGGATTATGTGAAAAGGGTGGGTAGTAAGGTGGCTGAACAAATCCCGAGGCCTGAGTACCTCCTTAAGACTCTCCCACATCCTCTTCCGACATACTCACTCCAAGACTGCCGTCCCTCCTCTGATCTACATCCATACTATCCCCCACATCCTCTGACATGCCTCCTTGAACTGTTCCCCTCACTGATCTGCTTCTACCCAAATCCAAAGACCTTCTAGGGTCTCTTACTGCTCTGTCCCTGCTGGACTTGCTTGACATTGCCCTAGGCAATGCAGGAGGACGGGCATCAGTGCCCTCGTCCTGAGGTGGTACTCCAGTCAATCGTGCGGATCGACGAGTTCCTCTCATCCTGTTTTCTGAAAAACAGTACACATCACATAAACATTAGCATCAAATGGTTCATGTGCAAACACATGAACCCACATCACATACATCACATACATAGCATATCATTAATGCACATGCATAAAATCATGGCATTTCACCTCATCATACAAGACAGGACTCAATATCCTATCCTAGTGGACATGATCTTCTTATTGTGCTTGACCTTCTATAACATCTATGAGCCCGACACTCTAGGTCCGACCATATGAACCTAGGGCTCTGATACCAATCTGTAACAGCCTGGAAATCAGACCGCTACCGGCGCTAGGATCAAGATCGGCTTAAGGCCGCCGGGACCCGTAGCAAGCCAAACATACATCCTGTGAACCTGTTTAATCCCATACATGATCAACAACATACATAAAAATTAAAACTTTTCTTTCATTCATTCTCTCATACACCAAACTCAACCTGTGCATGCACTAAATATAAATATAACCATAAACATTGACCCCTCTTTGGGGATCTCATCAATGCCCCAATGGGTGACATAACATGTGTTGAGTTGGTTTACATAAACATCATAAAACATCTGAGATCATGTATTAAAAGGGATAACAATACTCTATGGTTAAGCACACCTCTAACATCCATGAACATCTTTACATTACATTTCTATACTGTACTTATACATGACTGTACTAAACATAACATCTCAACATTATTCATGTCCACACTATCTATTACATAACCAAGACTTCATTACTCTTGCTGTAATGACCCGGAACCGATACCCCTCTGTAACTGTCCGAACCCGCTACCGGCGCTAGGATCCAGATCAGCTTAAGTCCGCCGGGACCCGTAGCAAGCCAAACATACATCCTATCACCTGGTCAAATCCCATACATGATCAAAACTTTAACATAAAAACTTAAACATCTGATGTACAAACCGAACCTGACCTGTATGCGACATATCTGAAAACATAAAAGGACCCCCCTACTAGAGCCCTCATCAAAACTCTAGCTGGGTCTACATAACATACATCAAGCCGGAGTCACATTCAAAGAACCAAACCTAACCTGTGCATGCATCAAACCACAACACAAGACCTCCACTAGGGTCCTCATCCATTACCATAGCGTGGTACACAACACATGCCACAAGTTTAGTTCAAACATAACTCAACATCTAGCATAACATACATCATGTATTAAACAGGGACTAACCAAGTCTCAGGGCCAAGCACAGTACTAATCCATAAACATAACTCCACTTACTTTACATTACATTCTCTTACAAATCATTATATGAATTTATAATACATGTCCACACTAAAAGTACTAAGCTAATACTATTACATAAGCAAAACCTTTACTCTTGAGACTTCCCGATCAACCTCAAACCTGCAACACTGGGGTTAGGGGAGAGGGGTGAGCTAAAAAGCCCAGTGAGTAGAAACAAAGAAAACAGTTCATTAATTACATGCTTTCATGAAATGCGTCACAGCACAAACAAATCATATCACGGATTGGACCTAACCCCAAAACATCCCTTCCAGTCTCAGTATGCCCGGCTCGGCCGGGTCTCACAACCTTCGTATGCCTGGCCCGGCCAGGTCTTACAACAATTGTATATGTATGCCTGGCCCGGCCAGGTCTCACAACATCTCTAGGGCTAGTGGGGTCATCCTTGGTCCAATCTCCATCAACAGTAAATAATGCAATGCTTCATATTCGTGTAACTAGTGCAATCAACCTATACATATAAACATGATGCATGAGCATACTTTAGGCATTTGATTTCATAAAATAAAAGATTAAGTTTAGTTCTACTCACCTCTGGCAGACGCTGGACTGTCTCTGCAACTACTAACACTGATGGCCTCCTTGATCCCTCGGGTCCGATCCTACACAGGTGGACTCGAATGAGGTGCCAACACACTCTAAACAACTCATAAACAACTACCCAAAAACCCCTTAAAACATCACTTAAACATGCATAGAAAACAACCTTGAAAAGGCTGGACAGGGCACTTTCGGCGGCACCTTCGGCGGCTGAACCCTCTCTCCAGAGATGAAACTCGGGCACTTTCGGCGGCACCTTCGGCGGCCGAAAGTCCCACTCCAGAGATGAAAGTCAGACACTTTCGGCGGCCGAATCCTTCCTTCGGCGGCCGAAAGTCTACTTTCAAGCCAAAACTCAGCTTTCGGGGGCAAGGTTAGGCGGCTAATCCATGCATCCAAAGGCAGGTTCGGCGGCCGAAGCTACTTTCGGCGGCCGAAGCTGAGTTCTTCCCAGAAGGGCAGAACTCAGCTTCTCATGCATTGAAGCCTCCCAAACCTTCCAACACCCTAAAACAAGCACCAACTTAACCAAAACATGCATAAACCCTTAACCATGCACAAATGAGCTTAAACAAGCTTAAACTCCAACAAAGAACATCAAAAAGCATACTTAAATGGCTTATGACCCACATAAGCCAAAACCAACAAAACTATCCAAAACTTCACTTGCTCTTTCCCAATCATGCATACACTCTCCCACATGCATAAACTAGCTTAAACATTCAACATAGCATCATATAAACATACATGAGCATCACATAACATACATTGGGCATAAAACCCACATAAATCCTAACATGCATATCTACCCATACTCTACCATTAAAACCTTCATAAAACTTCAAAAGACACTAGGAAAGCAAAGATCTACACTTACCTCTTGAAGATCGAGGGTTGCGTGATCTCTAACTCGGAGGTGTGGAGAATCCAAGCTCCAAAAGCTCCAAGCTCCCAAAACTTCGATCTAAGCTTTAAAACTCTTCAAAATAACCATGGAACTCATGAAAACATGAAGGAGATGAAGAAAAACATGAAAACGGCCAAGGGAGGACAAAAACTCACCTGAGCTCGAGAAAGGGGGAGAAAACTCGCCCATTTCCGATCTGAGGGCCCTTTATAGGTGGCCTGGTCGAAGACCTTCGGCAGCCTAACGTGCCCCCTAAACTCATGCATGTTCGGCGGCCGAACTTGACTTTCGGCGGCTGAACCTTGGCTCGTTCAAACAAGACTTTCGGAGGCCAAAGGCACTCCCGAAGCCTTTCCATGTTCGGCGGCCAAACTTCACTTTCGGCGGCCGAACCTGGCAAATGCCTCCTTGGTCTTTTCTTTTCAAAACTCTATTCTTTTTCATTTAAAACCATGAAATCAGTAAAAACCCTTTTTGAAAACACATTTTACCCCTCTAGAAGCCTCTGGCATCTTCAGAAATTCTAGATTCTAATGGATATTCCGCCAGAAGGTAGGGATTCCGATGCCGGAATCTAGCCGGGTATTACACTTGCTGACCTCCTGGTCTACCCTGTACCTGCAAACCTGGGGTTTAAGGGAGAGGGGTGAGCTACAAGAGCCCAGTGAGCAGAATAATAAAACATTTAAAACATATGATAACATGGAATGCATCACATCTCAGCTAATCACATCAAGGATGAATTTGTCACCAATAGTCCTCTACATAGTCCAACTGTGCCAGGGGCGTAGAATGGGCCTCACTGGTCTTTCTCTTACATAACATAACATTCCGACTGTGCCAGGGGCGTAGAATGGGCCTCACTGGTCTTTCTCTTCCATGGTGCCAGGGGCGTAGAATGGGCCTCACTGGTCTTCCGTACCGTATCATCATCATATCGTAACATACGAGGACTAAAGGATCATTCAACATTCATCCGCATTATCAACATATTATGCAATGCAACATATTCGTGAGTTCTAATGCAAACACCCTAGTATATCTCATGGCATTCATGATGCGTGAACCATGCTAAAACTGATTTATTTATTTTAAAGCATAAAGAGTTATTCCACTCACCTCTGGCTAGCTCTGACAGACACAGAAGCAGCTGAACTCACTGCTGGGGTCGTCGGTTCCTTGGGTCCGAACCTACACAGGTGGACTCAAATGAGGGACCAAACATACATGAACAAGACTCTGAAATACTCCCCAAAAACCCCCTAAAAACACCTCAAAACATCCATGGAAAACATGCAAGGGAAGGCTGAACAGGGCACTTTCGGCAGCAGGTTCGGCGGCCGAAAGTCCCTCCAGAGCCGAAAGTCAGGCAGGTTCGACGGCACCTTCGGCGGCTGAAACTCCCAGACAGAGACGAAACTCATGCATGTTCGGCGGCACTTTCGGCGGCCGAAACTGCCCTCCAGAGATGAAAGTCCTCTTTCGGGGACAGAGTTCGGCAGCCGAAAGGCTTGCCTTCCAGGCAGGTTCAGCGGCCGAAAGTCCTTCGGCTGCCGAACCTGGTTTCTGCCAAAAGGGCAGAAACTCGGTTCTTCATGCACAAAAGCCTCCCATTCCATTCCAACATGCATAAACCTGATTTACAACATGCATACTCAAGCATACAAGCTCCTAGGGGCTTTAAACTAACTTAAACCCTAACTACAACACATCAAGCAACCACAAACATCATACATTGCTCAAAGACTTAACATAACCCATAAAACCAACCAAAACCTAAACATGCATTTCTACCCCATAGATCAACTTAAAACTTGTTTAAAACATGCAATGAGCTCAAGATCGGCTCTTACCTCTTGAAGATCGAGAGAAAGACGACCTAAACTTGGAAACCCAAGGAAAAGAGCTCCTGTGTATTCCAAGCTTCAAAACTTGCTCAAATGCTCAAAATCTTCAAAATAAAGTGAAAACTCATGAAAATCTCAAAAGATCTGAAGGAAGAACTCAAAAATTGGTGAGGAACGGCGGAGAGCTCACATTGGCCGAAAATGGGGAGAAAAGCTCGCCCATTTCGGCTAAGGGACCCCTTTATAGGTGGCTGGCCAGGCCACATTCGGGAGCCGAACGTGCCTCCGTATGCATGCCGTGTTCGACGGCCGAACATAAGGTTCGGCGGCCGAACATAAGGTTCGGCGGCCGAACATAAGGTTCGGCGGCCGAACCTGGTTTCCCTCACTTATGCCTTCGAGGGCCTAAGGCATACCCGAAACACATGCATGTTCGGCGGCCAAATTTGAGGTTCGGCGGCCGAACCTGCATCTTCCTCCAAGGCTGTTTTCATTTAAAATTCAACTTCCTTTTCACTTAAAATCATAAAATACATTAAAATATTTTATAAAAACATGGTTTTTCCCTTCTAGAAGTTTCTGACATCCGAGATCCCACCGGACGGTAGGGATTCCGATACCGGAGTCTAGCTGGGTATTACAAAATCCATCTCTAAGAAATCCTTAGTAGCCAAGAGCCCTCTTCTTCAATTTAGTTTTTATAGTCTTTGTAAAATTATTATTTATTCTTTGTAATTTTTCTTTTTTGAATAAAAGCTTCCCTTTTTGCATTCTTGTCCAAATATCCTTCCTCTTTTATTTTAGTTATCCCACTTAGCTTCCATTTTGCTACTTTGTATAGTCCATTAATTTAATTGGGCTACTTGGTGGTGTTAAGGTTGACTTAGCCCTATGAGAGGACTAAGCACCGCACATTGACTTTAAAATTGAACAATTTAATTAGCTAATTGCTAGTGACGTGACAATTGGTATTAGAGTCTGGTTGCTTTTAGTGGAAGCTATGGCCGAGTCAATTAAAATAGCTGCTCAAGTGGGCCGTTGTAGTAGAGAGGAGCAAGTTCCCACAATGCAACAAGCTGCTACATGCAAGAAGAGTGCAAGGGGTAAGTTCCGCGAACCCGCTCATAGGAGAGATGAGTTGAGAGAGGTGGACACTAGGCTAGCCAACATTGAGTTTAAGCTTATAGATGACGAGGAGAGACTTAAGGAGATAGAATTGCACTTAGAGGAGCTCAACACTGGGATGGATGAGTTTCGTGGTGAAGTGCAAGATACCTTAAATGCCACCATCGATAAGTTGGCTAGTGAAGGGAAACAATGCGCCATGGTCTTATGGAGGAAGTGGCTGCAGTAAAGGAGGAGAATTGGTTTCTTTGTGAGGAATTGGATTGGGTTTTGGCTAGAGTAAGGGAAGTGATTGATGAAATGGCAGTGTTGAAGAGGGCAGTAGCACAAGAAGTCGCATCAAGCCCTTCCACTTCGGTAAGTACTTTTCCTTCGACTCATAAGGTTGATGTTCCTAAACCTCCATCCTTTAAGGGTTCTAGGGATGCCAAAGAAATAGATAATTTTCTTTGGAGCCTAGAACAATATTGTAGAGCCGTGGGAGTAACTGAAGAGGTAGCTAAGAATGATCATGCTTCTTTGTACCTCGTGGATACCGCTATGGTTTGGTGGTGTAGGAGCCATGCTGATATTGAGAAGGGTCTTTGTACCATAAACACATGGAATGATTTCAAGAGAGAGTTGAAGAAGCAATTTTATCTTGAGAATGCTACTCATGAAGCACGAGCAAGGTTGAGGAGGCTTACTCATTGAGGGAGCATTCAAGATTATGTCAAGGAATTCACCGAGGTAATTCTTGAAATCCTTGACTATCCTGACAAAGAAGCTCTCTTTGCTTTTATGGATGGTTTGCAACATTAGGCTAGACTTGAGATTAAAAGGCATGGAGCCCAAGATATTGCCATTGCCATCTCCATTGCTGAGTCTTTGACTGAGTTTCAGAAAGGCGACAAAGGTAAGAGTAATGAGCAAATTAAGGGCAAGAGTGGTGGCGACGTTTATAAAAGCAAGGAGGGGAGTTCAAGACCGTGAAAACCAAGGGAAGGGATGTCCAAGGGATGGAGAAAGCTCGAAGGTGAAAAAGGGAGGCCTCTACTTAATTGCTTCTTGTGCGATGGACCACATCATATGAGGAACTGTCCGAAGTGCAAAGCCTTGTCTACTCTTGTAGTAGCGGAGGAGGTGAGCATGCAGCAAGGGGAAGTGCAAGTATAGGTGCCCTTCAATTAGCCGCGACTAATGTGAAGTTGAAAGAGATTGTGAATCAGCGCAAAGGTCGCTTGTTTGCACCAATGGAGGTTAAAGGGCAATTGATGTATGCTTTGGTGGACACTAGTACTTTGCATAATTTCATGAATCTCGAGGTAGCCAATAAGCTTAGAGTTTGCCTTGTTGGCAAGGAGGGTTGGTTAAAGGTTGTCAATTTTCATCCAACCTCAACATATGGAGTTGCGAGGAGTGTCCAAGTAAAAATTGGTGAGTGGATGGGATCTTTTGACTTTTCTATTATTAATTTGGATGACTATTATTGTGTGCTAGGTATGGATTCAATAGATAAGGTAAAGGCAATGCTTCTCTCCTATGCCAATGACATGTGCTTAGTTGAAGTTTTTTGAAGGCTGTGAATTTGGTGAAAGGGAAGGATGCTACTGGAACACTTTCTAGTCTTTAAATGGTGAGTCCAAAGGAGTTGCTCAAGGAGACATTGCCACCTAAGGAAAAGATGGATTGTGAAGAGCCAAATATGATGAAGTAGAGAGTGAGGATAGCTGTTGATGCGATGGGTCCAAAGTATTCCTTGTTAAGGCACATCAAGGAGGCCACGATGCATGATGTGCAAGCCAAGCAATTAATGAAGTTGGCTCACAATGGTGAGACAAGGAAGTTTGTATTTGATAATAAGTTCATTAGAATAAGGCGTGATATCATCTTTGTGCTGAGATGGCGCAAT
Source organism: Manihot esculenta (assembly GCF_001659605.2). Classification (NCBI taxonomy): domain Eukaryota; kingdom Viridiplantae; phylum Streptophyta; class Magnoliopsida; order Malpighiales; family Euphorbiaceae; genus Manihot; species Manihot esculenta. Next base: position 37,333,914 of record NC_035162.2, on the reverse strand, counting down.
CTTTGTGAGAAGGTCATGAAGTGGTTTTATGACTTCATGCATGGTGGCTGTCCAAGTATGTGAAAGATGATGGCGATACTTGGACGTATGTTTTATTGGCATCACATAGTGATGGATGTCAAATGGCATATGAAGACTTTCATGGAGTGTTAAGGATCAAATTGTCATTTTCTAAGGAAGGCAAAGTTTGAGGTACGTTCTCCATTTGCACTATGGGAGAGTAGACCATAGAGGTCGAAGGTGTGATGTAATACCCGGCTAGATTCCGGCATCGGAATCCCTACCTTCCGGCGGAATCTCCGTTGGAATCTGGAATTCTGAAGATGCCAGAGGCTTCTAGAGGGGTAAAATGTGTTTTCTAAAAGGTTTTTATTGATTTCATGGTTTTAAATGAAAAAGAATTGAGTTTTTGAAAAGAAAAGACTAAGGAGGCATTTGCCAGGTTCGGCCGCCGAAAGTGAAGTTCGGCCGCCGAACATGGGAAGATTTCGGGAGTGCTTTTGGCCTCCGAAAGCTTTGTTTAAACGAACTAAGGTTCGGCCGCCGAACATGCATGAGTTTAAGGGGCACGTTAGGCTGCCGAAGGTCTTTGACCAGGCCACCTATAAAGAGCCCTCAGATCGGAAATGGGTGAGCTTTCTCCCCATTCTCGAGCTTAGGTGAGTTTTTGTCCTCCCTTGGCCGTTTTCATGTTTTTCTTCATTTCCTTCATGTCTTTATGAGTTTCTTGGTTGTTTTGAAGAGTTTTCAAGCTTAGATCTAAGTTTTGGGAGCTTGGAGACCCAAGGAGTAGTTTCCTCCTATCTCCAAGTTAGGGATCACACCAACCCTCGATCTCCAAGAGGTAAGTGTAGATCTTTGCTTTCCTTTAGGTTTTAATGAAGTTTTAAGAGGTTTTAATGGTTGAGTATGGGTAGATATGCATGTTTAGGTTTATGTGGGTTTTATGCCTAATGTATGCTTATGCCTGTTTATGTATGTTTACGTGATGTTATGATGAAGGTTTAAGCTAGTTTATGCATGTGGGAGAGTGTATGCATGATTGGGAAAGAGCAAGTGAGGTTTTGAGTAATTTTGATGGTTTCGGCTTATGTGGGTCATAAGCTCTTTATGTATGCCTTAGGATGTTCTTTGTTGGAGTTTAAACTTGTTTAAGCTCCTTTGTGCATGGTTAAGGGTTTATGCATGTTTTGGAAGGTTTGGGAGGCTTGAATGCATGAGAAGCTGAGTTCTGCCCTTCTGGGAAGAACTCAGGTTCGGTCGCCGAACCTGCCTTTGGATGCATGGATTGGCCGCCTAACCTTGCCCCCGAAAGTGGAGTTTTGGCTTGAAAGCAGACTTTCGGCCGCCGAAGGAAGGTTCGGCCGCCGAAAGTGCCTGACTTTCGTCTCTGGAGAGGGACTTTCGGCCGCCGAAGGTGCCGCCGAAAGTGCCCGAGTTTCGTCTCTGGAGAGAGGGTTTGGCCGCCGAAGGTGCCGCCGAAAGTGCCCTGTCCAGTCTTTTCATGGTTATTTTCTATGCATGCTTTGGTGATGTTTTAGGGGGGTTTTTGGGTAGTTGTTTATAAGTTGTTTGGAGTGTGTTTGGCACCTCATTCGAGTCCACCTGTGTAGGATTGGACCCGAGGGACCGAGGAGGCCATCAGTATGATGTATGTTCTAGTTCTTTGGATGTGATCCCAGCTTGATGTATGTTATGTTGACCCGCTAGAGTTTTGATGAGGGCTCTAGTAGGGGGTTCCTTATGTTTTCAGTTATGTCGCATACAGGTCAGGCTCAGGATATACATCAAATGTTTAAGTTTTTATGTTAAAGTTTTGATCATGTATGGGATTTGACCAGGTGATAGGAGGTATGTTTGGCTTGCTACGGGTCCCGGCGGCCTTAAGCCGATCTGGATCCTAGCGCCGGTGGCGGTTCGGACCGTTACAGAGGGGTATCGAGTTCCGGATCGTTACAGAGTGGTATCAGAGCTTTGGGCCTCGAGAGTACGGTGTGTTGCACATCGAAAAGAGGTTAGTTTAGAGGTCATAGAAGGGCAAGCACAATAGGAAAAATCATGTCCACTAGGATAGGATGTCAAGTCCTGTCTTCTATGAATGATGATGTGAAATGCCATGATTTTATGCATGTGCATTAATGTTATGTATGTTATGCTATGTATGCTATGTATGTTGTAGGTTCATGTGTTTTCATATGAATCGTATGATGCTAATGATGCTAATGATTGTTTGTATGCTTGTGTGTTGTTCTTAAGAGGAGCCAGAATGCGAGGTGCTCGTCGATCTGTGGAATCGACTGGAGTTCCATCTGAGAGGGAAGGTATGGACACCTTTCCCCCTGCTCTGCCAAGAGTGCAGTCGTGGGGAGTTAGCAGATGGGGAACATCAAGGGACCCTGGAAGGTCTTTTGATGTAAGCAGAGAAGGAATGGCTCCAAGAAGGATGTCAGCTAGTGTGAGGGAAGTAGAGATGGATGTTCAGAGAAGAGATGTCAGTTTGGGAGTCAGAGTGCCAGAAGAAGGTATGGGGAATCCTCAGGAGGATGCTCAGACTCAGGATTCCAGGATCTCAGGATCAGGAGGGATTGATCCCTCCACTCCGAGTACAGCTGCCTCAAGAGATAAAAGGTGGGGAAACACCACTAAGAAGTGGGGCAGAGGCCTCAGAAGGTCGAAGAAGAAGTTCTGGAAGAATTTGAAGGCTAGTTTGGGTTTTGGTGGCTCAAGCTCTGGTTCAGGCAGTTCGAGGTGCTTGAGGTGTGGAAGGCCACACAAAGGAGTCTGTTGGGTTGGGACGACAGCTTGTTTTAGGTGTGGACAGGAAGGACACATAGCACGTGAGTGTCCTACTATGCCCCGGGTAGCACAGTCTCAGCCAGCAGCTTCAGCCATGTTTCAGGTTAGTGGTCGAGGCAGAGGAAGAGGGTCAGCCTTTTCTTCTGAGGGTTTCCGTGGAGAAGGTCCGTCCGCCCCAGCTCGGATCTTCACCCAAGCTCAGCAAGAGGCAGACACATCAAACACAGTGGTGCCAAGTATGCTCACTTTTGAATGTTCTGATGTGTACGTTTTGTGAACCCTAGTGTTTTTCTCTTTCTTTAGTTACTCTAGGAGCCGTCGAGAGGTTGAGTTAATAGCTTCTGGGCTAGAGTGTTCTCTTTGGGTTAGTGGACCCGAGTGTGATCCATCTGTGGTAAAGTCAGTCTGCCGGTCCAGTTTTGTGTCAGTTGAGGGTAGATGCCTTCCACTCGACTTTGAGGTCCTAGACTTGATTGTCTGGACGTCAATCGAGGGATGGATTGGGTTTTTCTACTTGTGGTACTATCTTGGTCTGCAGAGACAAGGTAGTCAGGTTCAGAGGACAGGATGGGTCAGAGGAAGTCTTCTGAAAGGACACAGTAGGGATGCCTAGAGGTTTGATGTCAGCCTGTCAGGTTCGTAGGGTACGTAGGAGGGGTTGTCAGAGGGTTCTAGCTCTTGTTTGAGAATTTAGCAGTCAGGTCCGGGAACCAGCCTCAGTGCCAGTTGTAGAGAGAGAGTCTTAGATGTCTTCCCAGGCGAGCTGTCAGGTTTACCATCAGTTAGGGCGATAGAGTTTGGAATGGAAGTGGTACTTAGTACCAGAACCATCTCTATCTATCCCTACAGGATAGCACCTGCAGAGTTATAGGAGCAGTAGAGTAGTGGCGAGAGCTTGGTAGAAAAGGAGTTTTATCCGACCTAGTACCTCACCCTGGAGTGTTCCAGTGTTGTGGTGGGAAACGAAGGATGGATCCTTGAGGTTTTGTAACGACTGTAAGCAGTTGACCAAGGTCACTACCAAGGGCAGGTATTCCCATGCAGGATGGATGATCTATTGGGACAGCTAGTAGAAGTTGTTTGTTTTCCATGATAGATCTGAAATCCGGGTACTACCTGTGAGAGTTAGAGTTAGTTTTGGGTTAGTAGTGAGAAGAAGCCAGTTAGTAAAGATGAAGAGAAAAAGGGAAGGGATCAGAGTAGCGCTTTGGAAGCGTGTTGAGTTTCAGGAGAAGGTTGGGTATTGCTAAGGTGTCTCCAATGGAGGGGGTGATTTTCTATGGAGAAAGTCCATTCGGATTTCCATGTTCCTGTGTTATGGAAGCTCGTGTCAGATCCGAGTGAGGTTCTTAAAGAACCAGAGGTGGAGATCTCAAGGGATCTCACCTATGTTGAGCGGTTAGTGCGGATTATGGATACATAAGTCAGGAAGTTGAGGAACAAGGAATCATGTTGGTGTAAGTCCTTTGGGATCACCACAGCATGGAAAGGTGCGTTTGGAAGACCCGGGAGTTTATACTCCAGCAAGTACTTGTGTCTCTTTTTTAGGAGAGAGGTTTTTAAGTTTTTCTTGCTTGTTGCTTGCTTGTTTATGTATGCTTGATGCTATGTTTTATGAATGCCTGTTTGTTTGTGGAACATTCGGGGATGAATGTTCTTAAAGGGGGGAAGAATGTAATACCCGGCTAGATTCCGGCATCGGAATCCCTACCTTCCGGCAGAATCTCCGTTGGAATCTGGAATTCTGAAGATGCCAGAGGCTTCTAGAGGGGTAAAATGTGTTTTCTAAAAGGTTTTTATTGATTTCATGGTTTTAAATGAAAAAGAATTGAGTTTTTTAAAAGAAAAGACTAAGGAGGCATTTGCCAGGTTCGGCCGCCGAAAGTGAAGTTCGGCCGCCGAACATGGGAAGGTTTCGGGAGTGCTTTTGGCCTCCGAAAGCTTTGTTTAAATGAACCAAGGTTCGGCCGCCGAACATGCATGAGTTTAGGGGGCACGTTAGGCTGCCGAAGGTCTTTGACCAGGCCACCTATAAAGAGCCGTCAGATCGGAAATGGGTGAGTTTTCTCCCCATTCTTGAGCTCAGGTGAGTTTTTGTCCTCCCTTGGCCGTTTTCATATTTTTCTTCATTTCCTTCATGTCTTTATGAGTTTCTTGGTTGTTTTGAAGAGTTTTCAAGCTTTGATCTAAGTTTTAGGAGCTTGGAGACCCAAGGAGTAGTTTCCTCCTATCTCCAAGTTAGGGATCACACCAACCCTCGATCTCCAAGAGGTAAGTGTAGATCTTTGCTTTCCTTTAGGTTTTAATGAAGTTTTAAGAGGTTTTAATGGTTGAGTATGGGTAGATATGCATGTTTAGGTTTATGTGGGTTTTATGCCCAATGTATGCTTATGCCTGTTTATGTATGTTTACATGATGTTATGATGAAGGTTTAAGCTAGTTTATGCATGTGGGAGAGTGTATGCATGATTGGGAAAGAGCAAGTGAGGTTTTGAGTAATTTTGATGGTTTTGGCTTATGTGGGTCATAAGCTCTTTATGTATGCCTTAGGATGTTCTTTGTTGGAGTTTAAGCTTGTTTAAGCTCCTTTGTGCATGGTTAAGGGTTTATGCATGTTTTGGAAGGTTTGGGAGGCTTGAATGCATGAGAAGCTGAGTTCTGCCCTTCTGGGAAGAACTCAGGTGTAATACCCGGCTAGACTCCGGTCCCGGAATTCCTACCGTCCGGTGGAATCTCGGATGTCGGAAGCCTCTAGTAGGGTAGAAACATGTTTTCTTAAAATGTTTTAATGTATTTCATGATTTTAAGTAAAAAGGAAATGATTTTTTGCATGAAAACAACCTTGGAGGAAAACCCAGGTTCGGCTGCCGAACCTCAAGTTCGGCCGCCGAACATGCGGGCATTTCGGGTGTGCCTTAGGCCCCCGAAGGCACAAGTGAGGAAAGTCCAGGTTCGGCCGCCGAACATGGCATGCATGCGGAGGCACGTTCGGCCCCCGAACGTGGCCTGGCCAGCCACTATAAAAGGGTCCCTTAGCCGAAATGGGCGAGCTTCTCTCCCCATTTTCGGCCAAGGTGAGCTCTCCGCCGTTCCTCACCAATCTTGAGTCCTTTCCTTCAGATCTTTCAAGTTTTTCATTAGTTTTCACCTTATTTTGAAGATTTTCGAGTTTAAAGCAAGTTTTGGAGCTTTGAAGTTCAAGAACTCAAATCTCTCCCATCTCCGAGCTAGGGTCGTTTTCCTCTCGATCTATAAGAGGTAAGGGCCGATCTTGAGCTCACTACATGTTTTTAACAAGTTTTAAGTTGATTCTTGAAGTAGAAATGCATGTGTAGGGTTTTATTAGTTTTTGGGTTTATGTTGGTTTATGGACAATGTATGTTGGATTTGTGTTGTTTGATGTGTTGTAGATGGGGTTTTAGATAGTTTGAAGCCCCTAGGAGCTTGTATGCTTGTGTATGTGTGTTGTAGAATAGGTTTATGCATGTTTGGATGGAATGGGAGGCGTATATGCATAGAAGAGCTGAGTTTCTGCCACTAAGGGAGAAACCAGGTTCGGCAGCCGAAGGAACTTTCGGCCGCCAAACATGCTTATGGAAGCAGCCTTCGGCTGCCGAAGCTTGCCCCCGAAAAGAGACTTTCATCTCTGTCTGGGAGTTTCGGCCGCCGAAAGTGCCGCCGAACATGCATGAGTTTCGCCTCTGTCTGGGAGTTTCGGCCGCCGAAGGTGCCGCCGAACCTGCCTGACTTTCGGCTCTGGAGGGACTTTCGGCCGCCGAACCTGCCGCCGAAAGTGCCCTGTTCAGCCTTCCTTTGCATGTTTTTGTATGATTGTTTCATGATGTTCTAGGGGTTTTTTAGAGTTATGTTCTAGTTGTTTGGTCCCTCATTTGAGTCCACCTGTGTAGGTTCGGACCTGAGGAACCGAGGACCCCAGCAGTGAGTCAGCTGCTTCAGTCATTGTCAGAGCTATCCAAGAGGTGAGTAGAATCAACCTTTACGTTTTAAAGCGAATAAATTATAAAGTTTTTAGCATGTTCATGCATCATGAATGTCATATGATGAATTAGGTTGTTTGCATTAGAATTCACGAATATGTTGCATTGCATTTATGATGTTGATGTGGATTGGTTATTGGATGATCCTTTAGTCCTCATATGGTATGATGATGTTACGGCATGATATGGTATGGAAGTCCAGGTTGTACCCATTCTACGTCCCTGGCACTATGTAAGAGAAAGTCCAGGTTGTACCCATTCTACGTCCCTGGCACATTGGAATGTTATGATATGTTATGTTAAGAGAAAGACCGGTTGTACCCATTCTACGTCCCGGCACTTTGGAATGTAGAGGACTATTGGTGACAATACCATCCGAGATGTGAATTGTTGTGATGTGTTGCATTACATGATGGCATGAGATTTTTAAATGTTGTTTTCTATTATTCTGCTCACTGGGCTCTAGTAGCTCACCCCTTTTCCCTAATCCCCCAGGATTGCAGGTACGGGCTAGACAGAGAAGTCAAGAAGAGTAAAGTCATGTGTTTGTAATAGCTAGAAAGTGGACATGATAAATTTGTAAGATGATGTAAAATTGAATAGTCATGTTATGTATAATGATATTGAGGATTAGAAGTAGTGCTTGACCCTATGGATGTTGTTATCCCTTTTATTACATGATCTTAGATGTTTGATGATGTAGATGTAAACCAACTCAACACATGTTATGCCACCCATTGGGGGCATTGATGAGATCCCACAGAGGGGTCAAGTTTATGATTATGACTATGTTCAGTGTATGCACAGGTTGAGTTTGGTGAATGATAGAATGTATGAAAGAAAAGTTTTAATTTTTATGTATGTTGTTGATCATGTATGGGATTAATCAGGTTTATAGGTTTAATGTTAGGCTTGCTACGGGTCCCGGCGGCCTTAAGCCGACCTGGATCCTAGCGCCGGTAGCGGTCCGATTTTCGGGTCGTTACAGAATGGTATCAGAGCCCTAGGTTCATATGGTCGGACCTAGAGTGTTGGGCTCATAGATGTTATAGAAGGTCAAGCACAATAGGAAGATCATGTCCACTAGGATAGGATGTGGAGTCCTGTCTTGCATGATGATGTGAAATGCCATAATTATATGCATGTGCATTAATGATATGTGATGTATGTGATGAGGGTTCATGTGTACCCACATGAACCATATGATGCTAATGTTTACTTGTTATGTGCTGCCTTTCAGAAAACAGGATGAGAGGAACTCGTCGATCTGCACGATTGACTGGAGTGCCACCTGAGGATGAGGGCACGAGCGCCCGTCCTCCTACATTGCCCTCCTCCTACATTGCCTAGGGCAATGTCTAGTAGGTCTAACAGAGAAAGAGCAGTAAGAGACCCTAGAAGGTCTCTGGATCTGGGTAGGAGCAGATCAGTGAGGGGAACAGTTCAGGGAGGAATGTCAGAAGACATGGGGGATGATATGGATGTAGAGCAGAGGAGGGATGGCAGTCTGGGAGTTAGCATGTCAGAAGAGGGAATGGGAGAGTCCCAAGGAGGCACTCAGGCCTCGAAATTTGTTCAGCCACCCCACTACCCACACTTCTCACAAAATCCCGAGTATTCGATGGGAGGTACATCGGATTACCCTAGCTTCACCCCTTATCCCACACAGATGCCATACCCACCATATTCACAATACCCAATGTATCCACCCCCACCTTACTATCCAAATCCAGCAAACCCTACCTCAGAAAATGTTGCACCACCTCCACCACCTACAGAACCAGCAGGCCCAGTTACTCAGCCTTCTAGACCTAGCTCAGCCAGTGGGAGCAAGGTCAAGATGACCGACTACATGAAACTGGGTGCTCCTCAGTATGAAAAAGGGGATGACCCATTTGTGTATCTTGAAAGGGTTAAGGTGATCACAGATGAGATTGGGGCTGATGACAGTAGAGCCATTCAGATGGCTGGGTTCACGCTTAAGTGCAAGAAGGCACGTGAGTGGTTCAAGAATTATGTGAACCCGAGAGTAGACAGCATGTCTTGGGAGGAGTTTGCAAACGAGTTTGCAGGATGGGCTTTCCCAGATAGTTCAAGGGAGCTGAAGATGATAGAGTTTGAGCAGTTGAGGCAGACTGATGAGATGGGTGTAGAGGAGTTCACAGACAGATTCTTGGAGCTGTTGCCATTTGCAGGGCAAAATCTTGACTCAGACCAGAAAAGGTCAAGGAGGTATATCATGAAACTCCACTCCAGATATTCCTCCTTGATCCAGTCAGCAGATAGGGAGAGCTTCCATGCCATAGTGGATATGGCCCGAAAAATGGAGGCCAGTGCCATCGTTCAGGGAACAGTCAGACAGTCAGTGGCACAGCCTTCTGGTTCCAAGACCCCAGGCTCTTCTTCTCTGAGTGCAGCAGCTTCAGGTAGCAAAAAGTGGAGTAATACCACTAGGAAGCCCAAGAAGAACAAGTTTTGGAACAAGGTCAAATCTAGTTTGGGACTAGGGAGTGGCTCGAGCTCTGGTGCGGATAATGCAGTTTGTGCAAAGTGTAGTAGGCCACACAGGGGAGTTTGCCGGGCTGGGACAGCAGCCTGCTTCAGATGCGGGCAAGAGGGACACATGGCTCGGGAGTGTCCTAGGGCAGCTTTTGGAGCACAGTCTCAGCAGACAGCTTCTGGCAGTGTGGCTCAACCAGCAGCTCCAGCCATGACTCAGGCCAGTGGCAGAGGCAGAGGGAGAGGAGCAGCCTCTTCTTCAGCGGGTTTCAGAGGTGAAGGTCCATTAGCTCCAGCACGGATCTTCACAATGACTCAACAGGAGGCAGATGCATCTAACACCGTGGTGGCAGGTAATTTAGTCATTGGTTGTTCAGATGTGTATGCCTTGATGGACCCTGGTGCATCTCATTCTTTTATTGCTCCGAGAGCCGTCCAGAGGTTGGGGTTGATGATCTCTGAGTTAGAGTGTCCTCTCTGGGTCAGTGGACCCAAGTGTGATCCATCAGTGGCAGAGTCAGTCTGCCAGTGCAGTCCAGTCTTTGTTGAGGGAAGATGCCTTTCCGCCGACCTTGTGGTTCTAGACTTGACAGATTTTGACGTCATTCTAGGGATGGACTGGTTATCTACCCATGGTGCTACCTTGGACTGCAGGGACAAGGTAGTCAGGTTCAGAGGTTAGGATGGGTCAGAGGTTGTCTTCAGGGGAGACAGGAGGGGTACACCTAGAGGTCTGATATCAGCTCTTCAGGCTCGTAGGTTGCTTAGGAAGGGATGTCAGGGGTATTTGGCTCATGTGAGAGAGCTTAGCAGTCAGGTTAGAGAGCCCGCCTCGGTGCCAGTGGTTAGAGAGTTTCTAGACGTCTTCCCAGACGAGCTGCCAGGTCTACCACCTGCTAGGGAGATAGAGTTTGAGATAGAACTAATGCCTGGAACCCGACCGATCTCTATCCCTCCCTACAAGATGGCTCCAGCTGAGTTGAAGGAATTGAAAGAACAGTTGCAAGAGCTGGTAGAAAAGGGCTTCATCCGACCGAGTACCTCACCTTGGGGTGCTCCAGTCTTGTTTGTGAGAAAGAAGGATGGATCCCTTAGACTTTGTATCGACTACAGGCAGTTGAACAAAGTCACTACCAAGAACAAGTACCCTTTGCCAAGGATCGACGATCTATTCGACCAGCTAGCAGGAGCGGGTTGTTTCTCCAAAATAGATTTGAGATCTGGGTACCATCAGCTGAGGATCAGATATGAGGATGTGCCAAAGACGGCTTTCAGGACCAGATATGGGAATTTTGAGTTCCTTGTAATGCCGTTTGGGTTAACCAACGCCCCTGCAGCATTCATGGATCTCATGAACAGAGTGTTTAGTCAATACCTGGATCACTTTGTTATTGTCTTCATAGATAATATCTTGGTGTATTCCAGGAATGCAGAGGAGCATGCCCATCATCTGAGGTTGGTTCTGCAGACTTTGAGGGAGCATGGCTTGTATGCCAAGTTCTCCAAGTGTGAGTTCTGGCTGAGGAGCATCTCTTTCTTGGGGCATGTAGTGTCAGAAAATGGGATAGAGGTGGACCCCAAGAAGGTAGAAGCTGTGGCTAACTGGCCTAGACCCACTTCAGTGACGGAAATCCGGAGTTTCTTGGGTTTGGCAGGTTACTACAGGAGGTTCGTTCAGGACTTCTCGAAAATAGCAGCTCGTCTGACCAGGTTGACCAAGAAGAATCAGAAGTTTGTGTGGACCGATCAGTGCAAAGAGAGTTTTGAAGAGCTTAAGAAGAGGTTGACTTCAGCACCAGTGTTAGCTCTGCCATCTAGTGATGAAGACTTTACAGTCTTTTGTGATGCGTCCCGTGTGGGACTGGGTTATGTACTAATGCAGAACGAAAGGGTAATTGCTTATGCTTCTAGACAGCTGAAGAAGCACGAGTTGAATTACCCCACGCATGACCTAGAGATGGCAGCAGTAATCTTTGCACTCAAGATGTGGAGGCACTACCTCTATGGGGTAAAATGTGAGATCTTTACAGATCATAAGAGCCTGCAGTACATCCTGAGTCAAAGAGATTTGAACTCGAGACAGAGAAGGTGGGTAGAGCTGCTGAGTGACTATGATTGCAAGATTCAGTATCATCCGGGTAAGGCGAATGTCGTGGCAGACGCCCTAAGCCGGAAGTCACTAGGCAGTCTATCCCACATTTCGGCAGAGAGGAGACCAGTGGTGAAGGAGTTTTACAAGCTCATTGATGAAGGTCTACAGTTTGGAGTTGTCTGGTACAGGTGCTTTAGTGGCCCAGATGAGAGTGAGACCTGTGTTTCTGGAGCAAGTGGCTCAGAAACAGCATGAGGACCCAGAGTTAGTGAAGATTGCCAGGACTGTTCAGTCAGGCAAGGACAGTGAGTTCAGATTTGACAGTAAGGGGATCCTTCGCTATGGGAGCAGACTTTGTGTACCAGATGACATAGGGCTAAAAGGAGACATTATGAGGGAGGCTCATAATGCAAGATACATCGTTCACCCTGAAGCCACCAAGATGTATCAAGATCTGAAGAAAGTTTATTGGTGGCCAGTGATGAAGAAAGAAGTGGCACAGTTTGTGTCAGCCTGCGAAGTGTGTCAGAGGGTGAAGCTGGAACATCAGAAGCCGGCTGGAATGCTTAACCCGCTACCTATTTCAGAGTGGAAATGGGAGAATATAGCTATGGACTTCGTAGTGGGGTTACCGGCGACGTCCAACAGATTAGACTCCATATGGGTGATTGTGGACAGACTCACCAAATCTGCTCACTTCATCCCTGTCAGGAGTGGCTATTCTGTGGACAAGTTGGCGCATGTGTATGTTGATGAGATCGTCAAGTTGCATGGGGTTCCTGTTTCAATAGTGTCGGATAGAGGGCCCCAGTTCACCTCCAGGTTTTGGCGGAGTCTGCAGAATGCCATGGGTACCAGGTTGGATTTTAGCACTGCCTTCCACCCCCAGACTGACGGACAGTCAGAAAGGACCATCCAGACCATCGAGGATATGCTTAGAATGTGTGTGCTGGACTTTGGCGGTTCTTGGAGGCAGCATCTACCTTTGGTGGAGTTTGCCTATAATAACCGCCATCATGCGAGCATCGGGATGGCTCCATATGAAGCTTTGTATGGAAGGAAGTGCAGGTCACCTGTTTGCTGGGAGGAAGTTGGAGAGAAGGCCTTGGCAGGGCCTGAACTAGTAGAGATTACCAGCAGGGTGGTACCCATAATCAGAGAAAGAATCAAGACTGCTGCAAGCAGACAGAAGAGTTATGCAGACATCCGCAGACGGCAAGTAGAGTTCCAGGAGGGGGATCTGGTATTGCTCAGGGTGTCTCCAATGAAAGGAGTGGTTCGTTTTGGGAAGAAAGGTAAACTAGCCCCACGATACATTGGACCCTTTGAAATCTTGCAGAAGATTGGGAATGTGTCGTACAAGCTGGATTTACCTGCTTCAATGGAAAGAATCCATCCGGTTTTCCATGTTTCCATGTTGAGGAAGTTCGTGTCAGATCCGAGTAAGGTTCTTAGTGAGCCTGATGTAGTGAGCCTGATGTGGAGATCCAAGAGGATCTCTCCTATGTTGAACAGCCAGTACGAATCATAGACACCCAGATCAGAAAGCTGAGAAACAAGGAAATCCCGATGGTGAAAGTCCTGTGGAACTACCACAATTTGGAAAAATGCACTTGGGAGACACGGGAGTCCATGCTCCAGTAGTGCCCTTATCTTTTCTAAGGTTAGTTCTTTGTGAGTTTTATGTGCTTTGTATGTATGATATGTGTATGTCATGCTATGTGCTAGTTGAGGAACATTAGGGGACGAATGTTCTTAAGGGGGGGAGAATGTAATACCCGGCTAGACTCCGGTCCCGGAATTCCTACCGTCCGGTGGAATCTCGGATGTCGGAAGCCTCTAGTAGGGTAGAAACATGTTTTCTTAAAATGTTTTAATGTATTTCATGATTTTAAGTAAAAAGGAAATGAGTTTTTGCATGAAAACAACCTTGGAGGAAAACCCAGGTTCGGCCGCTGAACCTCAAGTTCGGCCGCCGAACATGCGGGCATTTCAGGTGTGCCTTAGGCCCCCGAAGGCACAAGTGAGGAAAGTTCAGGTTCGGCCGCCGAACCTCAAGTTCGGCCGCTGAACATGGCATGCATGCGGAGGCACGTTCGGCCCCCGAACGTGGCCTGGCCAGCCACTATAAAAGGGTCCCTTAGTCGAAATGGGCGAGCTTCTCTCCCCATTTTCGGCCAAGGTGAGCTCTCCGCCGTTCCTCACCAATCTTGAGTCCTTTCCTTCAGATCTTTCAAGTTTTTCACTAGTTTTCACCTTATTTTGAAGATTTTCGAGTTTAAAGCAAGTTTTGGAGCTTTGAAGTTCAAGAACTCAAATCTCTCCCATCTCCGAGCTAGGGTCGTTTTCCTCTCGATCTACAAGAGGTAAGGGCCGATCTTGAGCTCACTACATGTTTTTAACAAGTTTTAAGTTGATTCTTGAAGTAGAAATGCATGTGTAGGGTTTTATGAGTTTTTGGGTTTATGTTGGTTTATGGACAATGTATGTTGGATTTGTGTTGTTTGATGTGTTGTAGATGGGGTTTTAGATAGTTTGAAGCCCCTAGGAGCTTGTATGCTTGTGTATGTGTGTTGTAGAATAGGTTTATGCATGTTTGGATGGAATGGGAGGCGTATATGCATAGAAGAGCTGAGTTTCTGCCACTAAGGGAGAAACCAGGTTCGGCAGCCGAAGGAACTTTCGGCCGCCGAACATGCTTGTGGAAGCAGCCTTCGGCTGCCGAAGCTTGCCCCCGAAAGGAGACTTTCGCCTCTGTCTAGGAGTTTCGGCCGCCGAAGGTGCCGCCGAACCTGCCTGACTTTCGGCTCTGGAGTGACTTTCGGCCGCCGAAAGTGCCCTGTTCAGCCTTCCTTTGCATGTTTTTGTATGATTGTTTCATGATGTTCTAGGGGGTTTTTAGAGTTATGTTCTAGTTGTTTGGTCCCTCATTTGAGTCCACCTGTGTAGGTTCGGACCTGAGGAACCGAGGACCCCAGCAGTGAGTCAGCTGCTTCAGTCATTGTCAGAGCTATCCAAGAGGTGAGTAGAATCAACCTTTACGTTTTAAAGCGAATAAATTATAAAGTTTTTAGCATGTTCATGCATCATGAATGTCATATGATGAATTAGGTTGTTTGCATTAGAATTCACGAATATGTTGCATTGCATTTATGATGTTGATGTGGATTGGTTATTGGATGATCCTTTAGTCCTCATATGGTATGATGATGTTACGGCATGATATGGTATGGAAGTCCAGGTTGTACCCATTCTACGTCCCTGGCACTATGTAAGAGAAAGTCCAGGTTGTACCCATTCTACGTCCCTGGCACATTGGAATGTTATGATATGTTATGTTAAGAGAAAGACCGGTTGTACCCATTCTACGTCCCGACACTTTGGAATGTAGAGGACTATTGGTGATAATACCATCCGAGATGTGAATTGTTGTGATGTGTTGCATTACATGATGGCATGAGATTTTTAAATGTTGTTTTCTATTATTCTGCTCACTGGGCTCTAGTAGCTCACCCATTTTTCCCTAATCCCCCAGGATTGCAGGTACGGGCTAGACAGAGAAGTCAAGAAGAGTAAAGTCATGTGTTTGTAATAGCTAGAAAGTGGACATGAGAAATTTGTAAGATGATGTAAAATTAAATAGTCATGTTATGTATAATGATATTGAGGATTAGAAGTTGTGCTTGACCCTATGGATGTTGTTATCCCTTTTATTACATGATCTTAGATGTTTGATGATGTAGATGTAAACCAACTCAACACATGTTATGCCACCCATTGGGGGCATTGATAAGATCCCACAGAGGGGTCAAGTTTATGATTATGACTATGTTCAGTGTATGCACAGGTTGAGTTTGGTGAATGATAGAATGTATGAAAGAAAAGTTTTAATTTTTATGTATGTTGTTGATCATGTTTGGGATTAATCAGGTTTATAGGTTTCATGTTAGGCTTGCTACGGGTCCCAGCGGCCTTAAGCCGACCTGGATCCTAGCGCCGGTAGCGGTCCGATTTTCGAATCGTTACATCAGGTTCGGCCGCCGAAAGTAGCTTCGGCCGCCGAACCTGCCTTTGGATGCATGGATTGGCCGCCTAACCTTGCCCCCGAAAGTGGAGTTTTGGCTTGAAAGCAGACTTTCGGCCGCCGAAAGAAGGTTCGGCCGCCGAAAGTGCCTGACTTTCGTCTCTGGAGAGGGACTTTCGGCCACCGAAGGTGCCGCCGAAAGTGCCCGAGTTTCGTCTCTGGAGAGAGGGTTCGGCCGCCGAAGGTGCCGCTGAAAGTGCCCTGTCCAGCCTTTTCATGGTTATTTTCTATGCATGCTTTGGTGATGTTTTAGGGGGTTTTTGGGTAGTTGTTTATGAGTTGTTTGGAGTGTGTTTGGCACCTCATTCGAGTCCACCTGTGTAGGATTGGACCCGAGGGACCGAGGAGGCCATCAGTATTAGCTGTTGCAGCGTCAGTCCAGCGTCTGCCAGAGGTGAGTAGAACTAAACTTAATCTTTTATTTTAAAGAAATCAAATGCCTAAAGCATGCTCATGCATCATGTTTATTTGTAATAGGTTGATTGCACTAGTTACACGAATATGAAGCATTGCATTATTTACTGTTGATGTGGAGGGACCAAGGCGACCCCACTATCCCTATGGATAAGACCTGGCTGGGCCAGGCATTACGAAGTCCTGTGGTGCCCTTTATGGGGGCCGGGCAAATAGCTTAGGGAGTTTTGGGGTGAGGTCCAATCCGTGACGTAAATTGTTTGTACTATGACGCATTTCATGAAAGCATGTAATTAATGAACTGTTTTATTGTTTCTACTCACTAGACTCTTTAGCTCACCCCTCTCCCCTAACCCCAGTGTTGCAGGTTTGAAGTCGTTCGGGAAGTCTCAAGAGTTAAGGTTGTGCTTGTAATAGATTAGAGTTGTGTGGACATGTATTATAAATTGTTATAATATATTGTAAGATAATGAAATGTAATGTAATGCAAGTAAAGTAGAGTTATGTTTATGTATTAGTACTGTAACGACCCGGAAATCCGGACCGCTACCGGCGCTAGGATCCAGATCGGCTTAAGGCCGCCAGGACCCATAGCAAGCCTAACATACATCCTGTACATCTGGTATAATCCCAAACATGATCAAACATAAACATAAAAGCTGTAAAACATAAAATTTGTAAACTTTTTCTTTCTTTCATACACCAAGCTTAACCCGTGCAAGCACAAACTCATAATCATAAACCCCAACACTAGAGTTCTCATCATTAACTCTAATGGGGCAACATAAAATAAGCTTGGTTTTCTTGTCTCATTAAAAACATACATAAGGACTATATACAAGGGATTAACCACACTTCTAGGGCAAAGCACAACTCTATCTATTACATTACATTGATTTACATCATAACATTTTACATTTCATTACATATCTTTACCTTACATCATGTCCACTACTAATCTATTACATGAATCTGACCATAGACATAACCTGCTGATCTTCTGACTATCTCTGACCCTGCAAACCTGGGGTTAGGGGAGAGGGGTGAGCTATAAAGCCCAGTGAGCGGAAACCACACTAGCAGAACAGTTCATTTACAAGTATGCCGTCATGGAATGCAACACATCACAAACATATCACATCAAGGATGAACTTGTCACCATTAGCCCTCTACATATCAAATATGTCCAACTATACCAGGGGCGATGAGGCCACACCTAGTATTCGCTTACATAACTCACATCATAACATGTCCAACTATGCCAAGGGCGATTAGGCCACACCTGGTCTTTCCTTACATATACATGATGCCAAGGGCGATTAGGCCACACCTGGGCTTTCTATATTATACCATGTCATCTCATATCATATTGTCTCACCTCATACTGAGGGCTAAGGATCATCCAATATCCATCCACATCAACAACATATTATGCAATGCATCATATTCGTGGATTCTAATGCAAGACAACCTAATACATATCATGGCATTTCATGATGCATGGATCATGCTCTAAAAACATTTAATTTCTTAATTTAAAGCATTAGGTTTTTGTTCCACTCACCTTTGACTAGCTCTGGGCCGACTCTGAAACTGCTGACACTGCTAAACACCTCGGTTCCTCTGGTCCGATCCTACACAGGTAGACTCTAGTGAGGTGCCAAACACACCCTAAACAACTCATAAACAACTCTCCAAAAACCCCTTAAAGCATCAAGGAAACATGCATACATAACACTCATGAAAAGGCTGGACATGGCACTTTCGGCGGCACTTTTGGCGGCCGAAGGCCCCTTCCAGAGACGAAAGTCATGCAGGTTCGGGGGCACCTTCGGCGGCCGAACCCTTTCTCCAGAGACGAAAGTCATGCACTTTCGGCGGCCGAACATCACCTTCGGCGGCCGAAAGTCTGCTTCAGCTCTAAAACACAACTTTCGGGGGCAAGGTTTGGCGGCCAATTCATGCATCCATAGGCATGTTCGGCGGCCGAAACCACCTTCGGCGGCCGAACCTGAGTTCTTCCAGAACTCAGCCCTTGTGCATACAAGCCTCCCAAACCCCCAAAACAAGCATCCAATCTTTTAAAACATGCATAAACTTCTCAAAACCATGCATAAACCCTTAGTCATGCATAAAGGAGCTTAACAACTAGATTAAACCCCAAAAACACATCAAAAGCATACATAGATAGTTTATGACCCACATAGGCCAAAACCATCAAAACAACCCATAATCTCACTTGCTCTTTCCCAATCATGCATACACTCTCCCACATGCATAAACCAGCTCAAACCTTCAACATAGCATTACATAAACACACTTTGGGCACAAAACCCACATAAACCCTAGCATGCATATCTACCCATACTCAATCATCAAAACATCATTAAACTTACTAAAACTTCATTAAAAACAGTAGGGAAGCAAGGATCTACACTTACCTCTTGAAGATCGAGGGGTGGTGTGATCCCTAACTCGGAGGTGTGGAGGATCCAAGCTCCAAAAGCCTCCAAGCTCCAAAACTTCTATTTGGGTTTCAAATCTTCAAAACAAGGGTAGATCTCATGAAAACTTGAAGGGTGGGTAGAGAAAACAAGAAAACGACCAAAGGAGGACCAAGACTCACCTGAGCTCGAGAATGAGGAGAAAACTCGCCCATTTCCGATCTGAGGGCTCTTTATAGGTGGCCTGTTGAACCACCTTCGGCAGCCTAACGTGCCCCCTAAACTCATGCATGTTCGGCGGCCGAACTTGAGGTTCGGCGGCCGAACCTGGTTCATTCAAACAAGGCTTTCGGAGGCCAAAGGCACTCCCGAAACCTTCCCATGTTCGGCGGCCGAACTTTACTTTCAGCGGCCGAACCTAGCAAATGCCTCCTTGGTCTTTTCTTTTAAAAACTCAATTCTTTTTCATATAAAATCATGAAATCAATAAAAACATTTTAGAAGCACATTTTACCCCTCAAGAAGACTTTGGCATCATCAAAATTCCAGATTCCAACGGAGATTCTGCCGGAAGGTAGGGATTCCGATGCCGGAATCTAGCCGGGTATTACATTCTTCCCCCCTTTTAAGAACATTCGTCCCCGAATGTTCAAACAAACAGGCGCATGCATATACACAACATAAGCACAATCATAACAACACATAAACTCTAGTCTATAAAGAAACACGGTATCACTGGAGTAGGAACTCTCGGTCTCCCTGGTGCACTCTTCATCTTAAGGTGATTCTAAGGGACTTTCACCATCAGGATTTCCTTGTTTCCACACTTTCTAACTTGTGTGTCTGCGGTCCGTACTAACTGCTCAACATAGGTGAGATCCTTTATGATCTCCACCTCTGGTTCCTTTAAGAACCTCACTCGGACCCGACACGAACTCATATACCGTGGAAACATGGAAAAACGGATGGAGCTCTTCCTTTGAAGTAGGTAAATCTAACTCGTGGAATACATTTCCAATCCTTTGCAGGATTTCAAGGGTCCAATGTACTTGAGAGTTAATTTACCTTTTTGCCCATAACGAATCATCCTCTCTTTAGGAGACACCTCCAGCAACCTCAAGATGCTTCCACGGCGCACTCTGACAAAACTCTTCTCGCTTCTAAAACCTTACATGCCTCTTGCGGACAACTTCATAACTCCCCTGCTGACTCACAGCAGTTCTGATTCTTCTCATTCTTTGGTTACTGATCTTCTTCTTACTGCACTAAGGGATGGGATAGCTGCCAAGTGGTTTCCGGTTGAGGGCATCTATTGAAATATCTGCCTCAGCCGAAAATACTGAACCTTGGAGTCATAAACACCACGCAGTTTTTACCCATCTCCTCTGCCTTCGGTTTTTCTCCCTTGACTCAAGATGTATTGCAAGTTCTTTTGATCTGTAAGGATTCGTCCTCATACCTTATACAGGTACCGCCTCCACATCTTGAGTGCAAGGATTACCATTTCCATCTCTAGATCATGTGTAGGATGACTCAACTCATGCTTCTTCAGCTATTTAGAAGCATAAGCAATCATCCTGCCATTTTACATTAACACACAATCTAGTTCCACCCGGGACGCATCACCGGACACTGTGACATCTTCATTACTGGCGGACAGAGCCACTACTGGTGCTGTCATCAACATTTCCTTCGGCTCTTCAACGCTTTCTTCACGCTGAGAAGACCACACAACCCTCTGGTTCTTCTTGATCCATCTGGTCATAGGAGCGGCAACTCTAGGGAAGTTCTGGATGAACTTTCCAGTAGGTAACCGGCCCACCCCAAGGAGCTCTTGATCTTTGACATGATAATGGGCCTGGGCTAGTCAGCTACAACTTTAACTTTCTCGGGTCTACCTCACTTTTCTCTTCTTTCCCGACATATCATGACCCAAGAAAGGTATGCTCCTCGACCGAAACTCACATTTGGAGAACTGGGCATCCAAGCCATGTTCTCTCAGGATCTGCAATCCTGATTTCAGATAATGGGCATACTCCTCTGTATTTCTGGAACTCACCGAGGTACCATCGATGAAGACAATAACGGAGTGGTCCAGAAACCAACTGAAACTTTGCTTATGAGATCCATGAATGCTGTAGGGGCGTTCATTAACCCGAACGACATTCCTGGAAACTCATAGTGCCCATATCTGGCTCTAAACACTGCTCTCTGAACATCTTCTTCCTTGATCTTAACTGATAGTACCTGGACTTCAGATCTATCTTGGAAAGGCAACCAACTCCTGCTAGCTGGCTTAAATAGATCGTCAATCCAAGGTAACAAATACTTACTCTGGGTAGTGACTTTGTTCAACGACTTGTAGTCGATACAAAGTCCTTGGGATCCATCTTTCAACCTCGCAACAACACTGGAACACCCCAAAGTGAGGTGCTCAATTAGATAGGAACCCTTGTCTACCAACTCTTGCAACTGATCCTTACAACTTTTCAACTCTGTTGATACCATCCTGTGGGGAGAGATAGAGATTGGTCCAATTCCATGCATTACTTCTATTTTGAACTCTATCTCCCTGACAGGTGGTAGTCCTGGGAACTCATCTGGGAAACATCTACGAACTTTTCTGATTACGGGCACTGAGGCGGCTCCCTGACCTGACTGCTATACCTTCTCACATAAACTAGAAACCCCTGACAACCTCTCCTGAGCAACATACGAGCCTATAAGGCTGATAACAAACCTCTAGGTATCCCTACTCTGTCCCCTCAAAGGACTACCTCTGATCCATCCTGACCTCTGGACTAGACTACCTTGTCTTTGCAGACTCAGGTAGCACCACTAGTAGAAGAACCAATCCAACCCTAGAATGACGTCAAACAGTCAAATCTAGAACCGCTAGGCCAGCTGGAAGGCATCTACGCACAACATACTCTGAACTATACCGGCAGACTGACTCTGCCACTGATGGATCACACTTGGGTCCACCGACCCAAAGGGGATACTCTAACCCTTAAGCTATCATGCCCAACCTCACAATGACTCACAAGCAAACAAAGAAAGAGAAACATCAGGGTTCATAAAACATACACATCAGAACATACTAGAGTGAGATTACCTGATCCCATCGGGTTCGATGTGTTAGCCTCCTGCTGGGTCATAGTGAAGATCCGTGCTGGAGCTGATGGACCTTCACTCGGGAAACCTGCTGAAGGAGTTATCCCTCTTCCTCTCCCTCTGCCCTGCGCCATGGATGGAGCTACTGGGTGAGCTACACTGCCTGAAACTGTTTGCTGGGACTGTGCCAACAAGGTTGCAGTGGGACACTCACGTGCCATGTGCCCCTCCTGTCCGCACCTGAAGCATACCGTAGTCCCAATCAAACAGACTCCCTTGTGCGGCCTACCGCACCTCGTACATCTGGAGTTACCCGAACCCGAGCTCGAACCATCACCTAATCCCATACCAGACTTTAACCGGTCCCAGAACTTGCTCTTCTTCGATCTTCTGAGGCCTCTGCCTCCCTTCTTATTCTTTGTGACGGCCTCGCTCAGAGGGGAGAGATTAACATCACTTGTCCCCGGGACTTGGAGACCGGAAGACTGTGCCACAGACTGCTTAACTGTCCCTCGGATGATGGCACTAGCCTCCATTCTCCGTGCCATATCCACTATAGCATGGAAACTCTCCCTTTCTGCTGATTGAATCAACGAGGAATACCTGGAGTGAAGCTTCATAACATATCTCCTAGACTTCTTCAGGTCTGTGTCAAGACCTTGTCCTGCAAACGGCAGCAACTCCAGGAACCTGTCTGTAAACTCATCTACACTCATCTCTTCTGTCTGCCTTAGCTGTTCAAATTCAATCATCTTCAGTTCTCTGGAACTATCTGGAAAAGCCCATCCTGCAAACTCATTGGCAAACTGCTCCCAGGATAAGCCTTCCAATCTTGGGTCCACATAGTTTTTGAACCATTCTCTTGCCTTCTTACATTTCAATGTGAACCCTGCCATCTGAATGGCTCTACTGTCACTTGCTCCCAACTCATCAGTTATCATCTTCACCGTTCTGAGGTACTCAAAAGGGTCATCACCTGATTCAAACTTGGGGGCATCCAACTTTAGGTAGTCTGTCATCTTTACTTTACCCCCAACTGATGAACCAGGTTTGGGTATCTGGACATCAGGGACAATTGGCTCTGCTGGTGGAGGAGGAGGTGCAGCATTCCCTGGATTAGGGTTTGCTGGACCTGGGTAGAAGGATGAGGGTGGAAACATGGGGTACTGTGGGTATGGTGGGTAAAAGGGTGGATTGGGCATAAAGGTGGGATATGGGCTGCAATGAAAGAAATCTGATGTACCTCCTATCGGATACCCTGGCCCTTCGGGTAGGGTGGATACTGTGGTGGAACAAAGCCCGAGGCCTGAGTGCCTCCTTGGGACTCTCCCATATCCTCTTCTGACATACTCTTGCCCAAACTGCTATCTCTTCTCTGATTACCCGCCTCAGTTCCCATCACATCTGCAGACATATCATCATGAACTGATCTCCTCCGACTTGCATCAAAAGACCTTCTAGGGTCCCTTGATGTACCTTCTCTGCTTGTTCTACAAGATCTTGCCCTCTGCAGAGCAGGGGAATGGGCATCCATGCCCTCATTCTCTGGCGGAGCTCCAGTCAACCTTACAGATCGACGAGTTCCTCTCATCTTGACTTCTGAAAGCACAACATAACGCATAAACATTAACATCAAATGGTTCATGTGCAAACACATGAACCCGCATCACATACATAACATATCATTAATGCACATGCATAAAATCATGGCATTTCACATCATCATACAAGACAGGACTCCACATCCTATCCTAGTGGACATGATCTCTCCTACTGTGCTTGCCCTTATATAACATCTATGAGCCTGACACTCTAGGTCCGACCATATGAACCTAGGGCTCTGATACCATTCTGTAACGACCCGAAAATCCGGACCGCTACCGGCGCTAGGATCTAGATCGGCTTAAGGCCGCCAGGACCCGTAGCAAGCCTAACATACATCCTGTACATCTGGTATAATCCCAAACATGATCAAACATAAACATAAAAGCTGTAAAACATAAAATTTGTAAACTTTTTCTTTCTTTCATACACCAAGCTTAACCCGTGCAAGCACAAACTCATAATCATAAACCCCAACACTAGAGTTCTCATCATTAACTCTAATGGGGCAACATAAAATAAGCTTGGTTTTCCTGTCTCATTAAAAACATACATAAGGACCATATACAAGGGATTAACCACACTTCTAGGGCAAAGCACAACTCTATCTATTACATTACATTGATTTACATCATAACATTTTACATTTCATTACATATCTTTACCTTACATCATGTCCACTACTAATCTATTACATGAATCTGACCATAGACATAACCTGCTGATCTTCTGACTATCTCTGACCCTGCAAACCTGGGGTTAGGGGAGAGAGGTGAGCTATAAAGCCCAGTGAGCGGAAACCACACTAGCAGAACAGTTCATTTACAAGTATGCCACCATGGAATGCAACACATCACAAACATATCACATCAAGGATGAACTTGTCACCATTAGCCCTCTACATATCAAATATGTCCAACTATACCAGGGGCGATGAGGCCACACCTAGTATTCGCTTACATAACTCACATCATAACATGTCTAACTATGCCAGGGGCGATTAGGCCACACCTGGTCTTTCCTTACATATACATGATGCCAGGGGCGATTAGGCCACACCTGGGCTTTCTATATCATACCATGTCATCTCATATCATATTATCTCACCTCATACTGAGGGCTAAGGATCATCCAATATCCATCCACATCAACAACATATTATGCAATGCATCATATTCGTGGATTCTAATGCAAGACAACCTAATACATATCATGGCATTTCATGATGCATGGATCATGCTCTAAAAACATTTAATTTCTTAATTTAAAGCATTAGGTTTTTGTTCCACTCACCTTTGACTAGCTCTGGGCCGACTCTGAAACTGCTGACACTGCTAAACACCTCGGTTCCTCGGGTCCGATCCTACACAGGTGGACTCTAGTGAGGTGCCAAACACACTAAACAACTCATAAACAACTCCCCAAAAACCCCTTAAAGCATCAAGGAAACATGCATACAGAACACTCATGAAAAGGCTGGACAGGGCACTTTAGGCGGCACTTTTGGAGGCCGAAGGTCCCTTCCAGAGACGAAAGTCATGCAGGTTCGGGGGCGCCTTCGGCGGCCGAACCCTTTCTCCAGAGACTAAAGTCATGCACTTTCGGCGGCCGAACATCACCTTCGGCGGCCGAAAGTCTGCTTCAGCTCTAAAACACAACTTTCGGGGGCAAGGTTTGGCGGCCAATTCATGCATCCATAGGCATGTTCGGCGGCCGAAACCACCTTCGGCGGCCGAACTTGAGTTCTTCCAGAACTCAGCCCTTGTGCATACAAGCCTTCCAAACCCCCAAAACAAGCATCCAATCTTTTAAAACATGCATAAACTTCTCAAAACCATGCATAAACCCTTAGTCATGCATAAAGGAGCTTAACAACTAGATTAAACCCCAAAAACACATCAAAAGCATACATAGATAGTTTATGACCCACATAGGCCAAAACCATCAAAACAACCCATAATCTCACTTGCTCTTTCCCAATCATGCATACACTCTCCCACATGCATAAACCAACTCAAACCTTCAACATAGCATCACATAAACACACTTTGGGCACAAAACCCACATAAATCCTAGCATGCATATCTACCCATACTCAATCATCAAAACATCATTAAACTTACTAAAACTTCATTAAAAACAGTAGGGAAGCAAGGATCTACACTTACCTCTTGAAGATCGAGGGGTGGTGTGATCCCTAACTCGGAGGTGTGGAGGATCCAAGCTCCAAAAGCCTCCAAGCTCCAAAACTTCTATTTGGGTTTCAAATCTTCAAAACAAGGGTAGATCTCATGAAAACTTGAAGGGTGGGTAGAGAAAACAAGAAAACGACCAAAGGAGGACCAAGACTCACCTAAGCTCGAGAATGGGGAGAAAACTCGCCCATTTTCGATCTGAGGGCTCTTTATAGGTGGCATGTTGAACCACCTTCGGCAGCCTAACGTGCCCCCTAAACTCATGCATGTTCGGCGGCTGAACTTGAGGTTCGGCGGCCGAACCTGGTTCATTCAAACAAGGCTTTCGGAGGCCAAAGGCACTCCCGAAACCTTCCCATGTTCGGCGGCCGAACTTTACTTTTGGCGGCCGAACCTGGCAAATGCCTCCTTGGTCTTTTCTTTTAAAAACTCAATTCTTTTTCATATAAAATCATGAAATCAATAAAAACATTTTAGAAGCACATTTTACCCCTCAAGAAGACTTTGGCATTATCAAAATTCCAGATTCCAATAGAGATTTCGCTGGAAGGTAGGGATTCCGATGCCGAAATCTAGCCAGGTATTACAAGTACTGTGCTTGGCCCTAAGACTTGGTTAGTCCCTGTTTAATACGTGATGTATGTAATGTTTCAAATGTTGAGTTGAGTTTGAACCAAACTTGTGGCATGTGTTGTTTACCACGTTAGAGTATTTGATGAGGACCCTAGTGGAGGTCCTATGTTTTTGGTTTGATGCATGCACAGGTTAGGTTCTAGTTCTTTAGATGTGATCCTAGCTTGATGTATGTTATGTTGACCCGCTAGAGTTTTGATGAGGGGTCTAGTAGGGGGTTTCTTATGTTTTCAGTTATGTCGCATACAGGTCAGGCTCAGGATATACATCAAATGTTTAAGTTTTTATGTTAAAGTTTTGATCATGTATGGGATTTGACCAGGTGATAGGAGGTATGTTTGGCTTGCTACGGGTCCCGGCGGCCTTAAGCCGATCTGGATCCTAGCGCCGGTGGCGGTTCGGACCGTTACAGAGGGGTATCGGTTTCCGGGTCGTTACATGTGAGGTTGTGTTGGAGCTGTAAGAAGAGTGTCGCGAGATTGAGTGGGGACAAAAGCAGGAAGACCATGCTAATCACTTAAAATAATTAGCAATTGGAGTGTTGGATTGGCTAAAATTGCATGGAAAGCAATTCTACTCAAAGTAGGTACTAATGGTAGCATTGCAAAAAAATTGGTTGCCTGGTGCTGAATTGATGTAGCATGCGGGCACTCGGCAGGCGTAACACATGCCTATAGACCTACGGAAATGGATATCGTCACATGCCCATATAAACTTACACGATCGAGGGCACACGCCTCTCTCTGGAGCATCGATAAGCACTGATTGGTGCGTAGTGGACGTGTGGTAGCCCTACTAGCTCTCCCCTAGAGCACCGACTGGACAGGCAAAATTGGCCAACTTTCTAGAAATTTTCCACCGACGAGCCCAACTCTCACAAAGTCAGCAGAATTGGATTTTTCATGGCAGAATTTCACGTGGAGGATTTTTATTGGCTCATTTAGATGGAAACTTGTGTGGCTCTCTTAATTTCTTATAAAATTCAATAATTGTAAAAATTTTCAACTATATCCAATGGACGTAAGGTTTGCCTATAAATACCACATTTTCCTCTCATTTTAAGCACGCGATAGGAAACCCATCTCTAAGAAATCCTTAGTAGCGAGCTCTCTTCTCCAATTTAGTCTTTGTAATCTTTGTAAAATTACTATTTGATTCTTGTAATTTTTCCATTGTGAATAAAAGCTTCCCTTCTTAAATTCTTGTACAAATATCCTTCCTCCTTTATTTTAATTGTCCAACTTAGCTTTTATTTTGCTACTTTGTATAGTCCATTAATTAAATTAGGTTATTTGATGCTGTTAAGGCTGATTTAGCCCTAAGAAAGGATTAAGTACCGCACGTTCACCTTGAAATTAGGCAATTTAATTAGCTAACTTGCAAGGAACGTGATAAATGTGTCCCATTCTCCTTGCAACTGTCTATGAGGATAGCTAATCTGGTGTGGTTCCAGCTCAATCCAATTGGCCAATTATGGATTGAGTTGCTTGATAAAAAAAAAAAAAAACACTTGTCCACCTTTGATTATCTAAATTAAAGACACAATAACTATGATGAAATTAAAAAAAAAAAACTCATACATCTTTGTTTTAACTTTATTATAAATTAGGTTTATGTCAGAATTACTAAAGAATGTCGTAAAATATGATGAAAAACTGTATAATATTTTATGAAATATGTGTAGCTATAAAGTTTGTTATACACTATGGTATGTAAGTGGTAGATTTCTAAAGGTAAAAAATACATATAAACCAAAACCTCAAACCAAAAAGCCAGGAAGATTAGCAATGAGGAAAGTTCAAGGTGAGTCCAAAAGAGTTGCTCAAGGGGAAAGGAAAGTTCATTCATAAGAAGGCTAAAAAGCTCAGAACTAACATAAACTAGCAGGTACAAGTTGCAGACCTGAAACAAAACAAACTCCTAACTGAAAATTAAGCTCAGTCTAAGAAATGACAAAAACCAAACAATAAATCTTAGGTTAAACTAAGAACTCGACCCGCGTGAAGGATCCAATAGAAGGCATAAAGTCTTTGCACATTAAGGGTCACAGTCAGGAGAAGCTAAAGAACCACGTGGGCCTAGAAACATCACCGGAAAGCCGAGAAGCCCAAACAGAATCTCAAGTCACTGATAGTGTTGGTAGAATAGAAGATATCAATATGGAAGCACATAAGGTTCTTCTCAAGAGACCCATAAAGGAGCATGAAAAATACCCAGGAGCATTAGCAATGAGGATAGGCCAGATTTGTTGTATCAGCGACAGTGGACATGAGCATGGGCCGATTTTCAGGCCGATTCTTATTCAGAACTGATGGTTCGATTTATTTTTTGAACTGAATCGAAATTGGCTAAATTTAAGAATAGTTCAAGACGGTTTCGGTTTTTTAACGTTCATAGTATAGTTTTAAAATGATTCTGATTTCAGATTTTCACGATTTCAGTTTCGGTTTCAATTAAATCCAAATTATAAACAGTAAATCTAATTTGGATTCGAAAAGAAATTTTAAAATAAAAAATTTAAATAAAAGGTAAAAAAATAAATATAAATTTTAAATATTATTGAATATATATTTTATTAAATAAATAAATTGTATAAAATGTATTCATTTAGCTTATAAATAAAATAAAATAACATTACATATAATATAAAAAATAAGTAATATTACATTTAAATGTAAATGATATTTTTTACAAGTTTAACTTAATAATTGATAATTTAATTTCGCTATGTATCAATTTTAAGTGGCACAATTTTATAAAATGATTTATTATAGAAATAAAATTGAATTGAAACTTAATCGGACTATCAGTTTAAACCAGTCTAATTTTGATTTTAGTGCATAAAATGGGAGATTGTAACCGGCCTCCTAATTTAAGGTTATGTTCTGGTTCAAGAACTAAAATCGGTTGACTAATCTGATTTTAGATTTGATCTGTTTGATTTTGAATTTGATCCATCTAATTTTGATTTGGTTTATGATTTGAATTGGACCATGGCCATGCCTAAGCAACAGAAGAGTGAAGTGATCCATTTCTCAACACCTTGAAAAGCCTCAACGAGGATAGGACAGAAGATAGAGCTCTACGACCAGTGCAACCCAAATGAAGGGGCATCGTGAGCGTCAAAGAGATAACCAATTAGATTTCATTCGAGGAGACCCACCTGCAAACAGAGAAAGAAGGAAACCAACAACAAGCACACACAAATAAAAAGTAGCACCAAAGAGCCCTCAACTAATAACCACCACGGCTGCTAAACAAATAAACCAAAAATATGTACAACCCATCCCAGATGGAGAGGAAAACTCAAATTTGGGCTAAGAGAGGAGAGACCTTCCCTTATCTAAGAGGCAGAGGAGGGTCGACTGCCAACCAACAAAGAGAGAGACGAAGCCCTAATAGAGAAGAGAAAAAAAAAGGAGAGGAAGGTTATATTGATTTCGTGACTTGATATTGCTTTCATAATCAATACTTTACCTTTATTTTCATAGAGAAATAAACCCAAACCTCTAACCAGAATAATGGCAAGATCATTAGTGACCCTTACCTCCTCCAAAATTCCAATCATCCAAAACTTTTGATTTGCATTATGTATAACAAAGATAGTAGAGTCGCCTTCTACAAAGTTCAACTT
The DNA here is from genome assembly GCF_001659605.2 of Manihot esculenta. Taxonomy (NCBI): domain Eukaryota; kingdom Viridiplantae; phylum Streptophyta; class Magnoliopsida; order Malpighiales; family Euphorbiaceae; genus Manihot; species Manihot esculenta. The sequence continues at coordinate 37,304,409 of NC_035162.2, read as the reverse complement.
ATAGCTAAAGGGTAAAATCAAAAGGAGAGAATCAACTATATAGGTAACTTTTTACCCATGGCCAAAGTTGTTACAATTGGGTGATTTCTTGCTATTGCTAGACATGGCCACGATTCGATTTGGATCGTGAACAACCGACCGGTTAATTGGTCCTGATTCTGAATTGGATCGAAATCTTAAATTAAGGTCCCTTTATGTGAATCAGAATCGGAACTACACAATTTGAATCCGCAATCCAATTTAATTTCAGTTCAATCTTTTCTTTCTAAAATAAATCATTTTATAAAATTGTACAACTTAAAATTAATATATAAATAAGTTAAATTATTAAATAATTAAATTAAAGTTTATGTTTAACTTGTAAAAATATTTTTTACATTTACATGTAATATTATTTTATTATTTTATGTAAAATTATTTTATTTTTTTATCATATAAATAGATATATTTTAGACGTTTTACTTATTTAATAAAATATATATCAATAATATTTAAGAATTATATTTATTTTTTTATATTTTATTTGTAATTTTTACTTTTAAATTTTTTTCAAATCGAAATCGGATTCCATTTATAATTTAGAATTAATTAAAAGATTGAAACCGTGAAAAATCGGAATTATAACTGCTTCAAAATTGGACCGAAACCACGCCAGAACCGTTAAAAAATCAAAACCGTTTTGAACATCTTTAAATCAGGTTGATTTCGGTTCAGTTCGAAAAAGAAGTCAAACTGCGGGTTCCGGTCATGGCCACGTCTAGCAATTGCTTCTGCAAAATCTTGGCCAATATTACCAAATTTATATTAATAATGCTTATTTGTACGGCTTATTTGATGAAGAACTTTACTTGGTGCCACCGGAAGGATATACCAAAGTTTCAAATTACTAGGTTTGCAAGCTTATAAATTCCTCTATGGGCTCAAACAAGTCGGACGCTAATAGAACAAACACTTCACCATTAAACTTACAGGTTTTGAGTTCAGTCAATTCTTGAAGAGATATAATATAATTGATTCAAACGTGCTGTGGAAGGAGATTAAAAGTACACAACCAAAAAAAAGAAAATGACACTGCAAAAAGAAGAAAGCATACCACCAAAGGAAGAAAGCATACCACCAAAGGAAGAAAACAATGCAGTACATGATAATGCAAAACGATGCGGTTTCATTTATAATTGTAGTGCATTTTAGAATTTTCCACAACATTTTTGAAAACCCTCATGCGATGTGTATATAAACCCAACTATCATTCAATGCAAATTATCTAATTCTCCCAAAATACATTTACTTTCTCAATTCCCATCCAACTACTGTTTATTCATAAAATCTGTTGGCCAAGACTTTCAAGCACTATTAATGTATGTCAATGACATTACCTCTCATGGGCACAAACCAGTCATCCATTACTGAAACAAGCACATGCTTGCTAAAGAATTCTTATTGGTCATGCAAAACTTTCCCTTGGCATTGAATTGGCTAGCTGCACGATGGTCTCTTTCTTAGCCAACAAAAATATATTATGGACACCATCGAGAACGGAAGACTGATTGCGAGCTACAATGAATCTTCGCGCGATAACCAAGCTGCTGTGCACATTAGTCGCAATCCCACCTTCGACGAATGAATTAAACACATGGACATAAAAGATTTCCTCAGAACTGCCTACACTCCTTGAAAGCAACTCATTGACATTTTCACAAAGTCTCTACTAGGGAACGTTTTAGTCCAAGCTTGGCATGGTAACTGCACCATATGAGGAATGTTGTAGAATCGGTTACAAAATATTTATACAACTGTGAAGTTTGTTATACAATAGCAAAAGCTAGAAAATGTAAATAAATAACACCATTTGTTAAGCTCTCTCTCTGTTTGGCTTGTTTTCAATTACTTTTCTCTCTATGTTTCCAGTGTAGATCTATGGGCCAACTCTGTAGCTAGGTGTTGTTTAATGTCAAAGCATTGTTTTTGTAACTTTATATTTAGAACATATTATTTATATCTTATTAATTATTTTATATACAAAAGTAACAGTAACACAATTTTATCATGAGCTATGCGAGGAAAACAGAATGAAGGCCCTTAATCACCGCGCCAGTAACTGTAATAAAATCAATGTATCCACAATAATTAAATTTAAAAAAAAAAAATCCAAAACGACATAGCGTTTTAATGGAAAACCATCACAAGCACTGTAAGGAGAAAACAGAAGAAAAATAAGAGAAAGTCAGGATTCAGAATGAAAATACACTCATCACAAGCACTGTAAAGAGAAAACAGAAGAAAAATAAGAGAGAGAGAATCCTTAGAAAGCAGGAGGAGGAGCTAAATGAAAACCGAAGAAGGGCCTGGAATTAGGATCGACGTCGAGATGAACAGTGTCTTTCAACTTGTGAAATCCATTCTTGAAAACACCGAATCCAAACAGCATTCCGATCAATATAACCACCAGAATGATGCACGTGCACAGCATGCACATCCTTCCACCGCAGCACATCTTTTAATCTCTTCTCTTCTTCTTCGTGTTTTGTTGGATCTTTGATTTCTCAACTGAATCAAGGAAATGTTATAACAACTAATAGTTGGTAATGATCGCTTTAAAGGAAAGCAATTTCCCCTCTCCCTTCTCTGGTTTTTTACGTTAAAAAGTGAACTTCCCTTTCTCTTAACCAAAGTCTTTTTCTCAATTCTTCGACGTGGCTTCTTCTCATTGGTAGAGGCTAAACGCGTACCATTATAATTTTGAACCAATTATTTAAAAATATTTAATTAATTTCTCCAATAAGATACACGTACAAACACGTGGAAAAAGAAACAGTAACGTATTTGAAGTTTTAAGATCAATGGAATTAAGTTCACTAATTCTAGATTTATTTCCAACTTGTTAGCTTTGAGATCCGGAGACGACAAGATGCTGCCATGGTATGATTGGTCAGATCCAGAGGTTCGATTAGTTGAAAGTGCATGTCTTTCATGTCTTTTTCATATATTTATATTATATATAAAAATGAGAAGAGGGGAAATATTGAATTTTTCCAAAATATCCTGATTTTTTATTTTTTATAATTACATTTAAATTTAAACAATAGATAATATTTTTATTATATAAATTAATTTTAAGAGTTAGTTAAATAGATTTTTAAATATATAAAATTATTAATATTTAAAAACTTTAAATTGATTATTTTGTATTTAAATTTAAAATTTATTATATTTTTATTAAAATTTAACAAATAAATATCTATATTAGAATCTCATAATTTTAGTAGAAAATATTAAATTGTGTTTGAATTGATTTTTAATTTTTCTATTTAAATCTACATTTTAATATATAGATTAGTCAAATTATTTAACATTAGTTATAGTATAATATAATCTTATGATTATATTATATAGTAAAATTAATATAAAATAAATATAAGAAATAAATTTTGAATATTTGCAACAAGCCATAGTTAAATGTGAAGACGATTTATTTATTAATAAATAAATAATGATATGTGCAGTTTGAACTTTTTATAATAGATTAGTCCAATTATTTATAATAGTTTGAATAACGATTTATTTATTAGTTCTGATGGGTGTTAATCCCAATTTTATAAGAAATTTTCTAAAGCATTTTATGTTCAGACTATAAAATGGGTATCCGCCAGCCTAAATGACCAAGTATTAGCTCCACTTTTATAAGAATTTCTAAGATATTTTATGTCTAGACCACCAGGCAAATATTCACCATGCTTAATGACTTGGTATTAACCCCACTTTTATAAGAAATTTTCTAAAATATTTTATACTCAGACCATAAGGCGGGTATCCGCTAAGCCTAATAACCGGGTATTGGCATCACTTTTATAAAAACTTTTTTTAAGACATTTCATGCCCAAGCCACAAAGTGAGTATCCATCAGGCCACATGTTCAGGTGTTGGTCCCATTCCGCAAATTTTTCAAGTTATTTATTTTATAGCCACGAAGTAGGCACTAGTTAGGCTAGTGACCGGGTGTTATGTCATGTTAGCGAGCTTGTTTTTTGGTAAAGGTAATGATTACTAGATTTTTAGTTGGGTGTTAACCTCCTAGCAATGTTTTCAGAGATTATTATTGAATGACAGTTGGACGAGGGTTCTGGACAAAAATAGAGTATATAAACACTTAGAAAAAAAATAAATAACAAGATATGAAAGAAAATGTCTTCATTAAAAATTAAAGAAAAGATTATATGGGAGGAGGATGTCTTCAGTTTCCTACTCCCAAGTCTCTGTTACATTTTTATTTTCTACATTTATTACATTTTCTATTGAGACTCGACCTATGTCTTCAGTCCCCTCCTCCTCTTGCTCGTCCTCATCCTCCAAAAAGATGTCATCTATCCAAACAAAGTATTCAGAAGGAAACCGCTTCACCAGCTCTTTCTTGACCGAGTCTTGGCACTCGACGAACATCTCCCTTTTCCGGGCCACTGTCTCTTGAAGTTCGACCTCTAATTCATCAATTTTATTGGAGACGGCCTGGTTCTCCTAAGCTTGAGACTGTAGCTCCTGGGCTTGGTGCTAAAGTATGGCCACTTGATCATTGGCACTCTTTACCCGATTCTCAAGGGAAAGCTTGGAGGCATTGGCCTCATCCAGGTCCGCCTGGAGCTTGTCTACTCACTCCAATGTTTTTTTCATTGTGCCCTCCACTTCATCAATCTGAGCCTTCAACCTCAAGCATGCCTGTTGTAGGAGACCTTGGTCTGTCTCCTGGGCCCCGAATTCTCGCCTCAAAGCCTTGTTTCGCTCTTTGGCCATGTATGCACAAAGGAAACTCTCCATGGTAGAGTGCATGATGTTGTAAAAGAGGTCGTCCGTTTCGACCTCATTCAGGTGATGACAGTCCCTGGGCCTCAAAGCATTCTTGCCTATGAGGACTGAAAGGCAGGGTTCCTCAAGAAGAGAGGTCATTTGGTTCAGCCCAGCACCAGATGTGGGATGCTATGAGGCCATTGGGATTCCACCCCAGCATTCTTAGGTGTTGGCTCAACTGAGATAGGGACTGTTGTAGAGGTGCCCCTTGTAGAAGACTCGGGCTGAATAGAGGTCGATTCTTCAGTTGCGAGAGGGGGTAGAGGAGGAGGAAGTATGATGATCTCCTCGGCACAACGAGCTTGCTTTGGAGGTGGTCCGGTCGCTCCGGCAACAGCTTTGCCCTTATGAGCAGCATGTGCCATCTCGGTGAATTTGTTTATTGACGTGACCATATCTACATAAAACAAAAGGTGAGTAAGTAAGGCAGTTTGAAATACAAAAAGAGTTGGAAAGAAAAATATAATGTATGCTAGCATGAGACATGCTTTCCTGGTTGGCTAGAAGGTTGGGTGGGTGAGAAGCCCAAGCTTGGTCCGCCTGAGTATGGCTTTACCAGGATAGGAGGCGTTCCTCACCGCTATGGTGATATCGATCCTTTGTGTCAAGGCCATCCTCTGGAGGAAGTCCAAAGACTCCTTCCTCCTCATCTCGCCTGGTTGGACCCCATCATTTTGAAGCTCTATGTAACGACCCCAAAATGGACCGTCACCGGCGCTAGGATTCAGGTCGGCTTAAGGCCGCCAGAACCCGTAGCAAGCCTGCTATACCCTCTGTGTACCTGTACAACTCATACATGATCATACATTTTCTGTGAAAATAAAAACTCTTTTCTCTGAACCAAGGCTTAACCTGTGCATGCACTATCTCTGTACTTTGTACTCTGTACTCTGTACTCTGTACTCTGTACCCTTGACTAGAGCTTACTCTAGATGGGTTCACTCATACCTGTTAAGCCTGGTTTTTCAAATACAGTAAAACATATACACATATCCAGATCATGTACAAAACATACATCACTAAGTCAAGCACATTTCTAACTTTATACACACTTATTATATTTTTTTTAATATTACATGTCCACTCTAAGCTATTACAAATCTCTTTATTCTTTCTGTACTCTGCTGGACTGTCCCTGTATACTGTACACTGAATCTGCAAAACTGGGGTTAAGGGAGTGGGATGAGCTCTATAGCCCAGTGAGTAGAATAGTAAAATATCTCAGTAAAATATGATCTCATGGAATGCACCATATCACAGACAAGCCACATCAAGAGTAAACCTGTCACCACATAGTCCCAGTAACTCTGTGCCAGGGCGTAGAATCGAGCACCTGGTCTTCCTGTCATATAGATATATGTGTATATAACACCTCTGTACTTACCATTGCCAGGGCGTAGTCAAAGGCTCCTGGACTTCTCTATACCTGCCAGGGCGTAGTCAAAGGCTCCTGGACTTCCTGTCTGAGACTATTGGATCATTCAGCATTCACTCACATCACCAAATAACGATGCAATGCAACATATTCGTGGATACTAATGCAATCAGCCTATTGCATATTCATGATGCATGAGAGATGTTAAAACATTCCATTGTGCAAGTCAAAGAATTAAGTTTAGTTCCACTCACCTCGGGCTAACTGGACTGACCCTGCAGGCTCTGGAGCAGAACTCACTGCTGCTCTCTCTGGTTCCTCTGGTCTGTACCTATACAGATAGACTAAAATGAGGGACCAAACTAGCTTATGACCAACTCTATTAAACTCCCCAAGAATCCCCTTAAACTCACTCTAACATCCATGCAAAGCATGCAAAAGAAAGCTGGACAGAACACTTTCGGCGGCAAGTTCGGCGGCCGAAAGTCCTCTCCAGAGACGAAACTCAAGCACCTTCGGCGGTCGAACTTCCACTTTCGGCTGCCGAACCCTTTCGGGGGCAAGTTTCGGAGGCCAAAAGGCACTCCAGAGACTTTCATCTCTAACCTTCGGCGGCCGAACTTCCCTCCAGAGCCGAAAGTCCAAAAGCTCGGGGGCAAGCTTGGGCAGCCGAAGCCACCTCCTCACACCTCTTCAAGGGTTCGGCGGCCAAATGTACCTTCGGCTGCCGAACCTGAGTTCATCAGCAGGGCAGAAACTTGCCCTGCCTCTCGCCAAATGCACCAAACTCCTCTCCAACTTCACACCACACTTCCTCAACTTGCATACACTCATGTATATGCTCAAAGGGGTTAGAAACTACCTTAAAACCCCAAAAACACAACTCAAACAACACAGAAACAAGCTCTATGCACAAAATCATCAAAACCTCACACAAAACCCTATTCATGCATCTCTCTCTATAAACCCCATAAAACCTTCAGAAAACATAAAAACAAGCTCAGGATCTTCACTTACCTTGTGGAAACAAGTAGATGAATGATCCTCACGTGGAGTTTTGGAGCAACTCTCCTTCAAACTCTCCAAACTTCACAACTTTGAGTTTTTAACTTAAAACCTTCAAAAGATCATAAAAACTAACCAAATCTTTGCATGATTTCATGAAAACATGAAAAAATACTCACAAAGGGCAGGATCTCACCTCAGAAGACAAAAGAAACGGTGTTCTTACCGCTTCAACCGACTGAGGGCCATTTATAGGTGGCTGGCCAGACCACCTTCGGCGGCCTATCGTGAAACCGAAAGCCATGCATGTTCGGCGGCCGAACCTCAACTTCGGCGGCCGAACCTCAACTTCGGCGGCCGAACCTCAACTTCGGAGGCCGAACCTGGCTTTTCTGCCTTGGTTCATTTCACTCAAAAACTCATTTCCTTATACTTAAAACTTAATGAACATATCAAAACATTTAAAAAAAAAACATAAATCTCACCCTTCTAGAGACTTCCGACATCCGAAACTCCATCGGAAAGTAGAATTCCGATGCCGGACTCCAGCCGGGTATTACATTCTCCCCCCCTTAAGAACATTCGTCCTCGAAAGTTCCTAAAACAAACACTGAACACATAAAAAGGAGGAAACTAACCTCAAAACAAATATGGATACTGCTGGAGCATAGACTCCCACGTCTCCCAGGTGCACTCTTCTAGATTATGGTGGTTCCACAGGACTTTCACCATCAAAATCTCCTTGTTCCTTAGCTGTCTGATCTGTGTGTCCAGAATCCGCACTGGCTGCTCTATATAGGTGAGATCTGTATGAATCTCCACCTCAGGCTCACTCAGAACCTGATTCGGATCTGACACAAACTGTCGTAGCATAGAAACATGAAAGACCGGGTGAATCCTTTCCATAGAAGCAGGTAAATCCAGCTTATACGACACATTTTCGATCCTCTGCAACACCTCAAAGGGTCCAATGTACCGTGGAGCTAATTTACCCTTCTTCCCGAAACGAACCACTCCTTTCATTAGAGACACTTTCAGCAATACCCAATTACCCTCCTGGAACTCTAACTGCTTTCTGCAAACGTCTGCATAACTTTTCTGTCTACTCTGCGCTGTTTTGATTCTCTCTCTGATCATGGGCACCACTCTACTGGTAATTTCTACTAACTCTGGCCCTGCAAGAGCCTTCTCTCCTACCTCTTCCCAGCAAACAAGGGATCTGCACTTCCTCCCATACAAAGCTTCATAAGGAGCCATCCCAATGCTAGCATGATGGCTGTTATTGTAAGCAAACTCTACCAAAGGTAGATGCTGCCTCCAAGAACCGCAAAAGTCTAACACACATAGTCGAAGCATATCTTCTATGGTCTGGATGGTCCTTTATGACTGTCCATCAGTCTGTGGGTGGAAAGCAGTACTAAAATCCAATCTCGTGCCCATCGCACTTTGCAGACTCCGCCAAAAGCGGGAGGTAAACTGAGGTCCTCTATCTGAAACTATAGACACTGGAACTCCATGTAATCTCACGATCTCATCCAGATAGACCTGTGCCAACTTATCCACAGAATAGTTACTCCTTACTGGAAGAAAATGAGCAGATTTCGTGAGTCTGTCCACAATCACCCATATAGAGTCTATCCTGTTGGACGTAGCTGGTAAACCCACTACAAAATCCATGGCTATGTTTTCCCATTTCCACTCTGGAATCGGTAATGGGTTAAGCATTCCGGGTGGTTTCTAATGCTCTAGTTTCACCCTCTGGCAAACCTCACAGGCTGTCACGAATTGCGCCACTTCTTTCTTCATGGCTGGCCACCAATAGACCCTTTTCAGATCTTGATACATCTTGGTGGCTCCTGGGTGAACACTATACCTCGCATTATGAGCTTCCCTCATAATGTCTTCCTTCACACTGCTCCTATCTGGTACACAAAGTCGACTCCCATAGCGAAGGATCCCTTTGCTATCAAATCTGAACTCTGCACTATTGCCTGACTGAACAGTCCTGGCAATTTTCATCAACTCAGGGTCCTCATGTTATCTCTGAGCTATCTGCTCCAGAAACACAGGTGTCACTCTCATCTGTGCGATCAATGCACCTGTACCAACTAACTCTAGCTGTAACCCCTCTTCTAAGAGCTTATAAAGCTCCATCACAACTGGTCTCCGCTCTGCTGCTATATGGGATAAACTGCCTAGTGACTTTCGACTTAGGGCATCTGCCACAATATTCGCCTTACCCGGATGATACTGGATCTTACAATCATAATCACTGAGCAATTCAACCCATCTTCTCTGCCTCAAATTCAGCTCTCTCTGACTCAAGATGTACTGTAAACTCTTGTGATCGGTGAAGATCTCGCATTTAACCCCGTAGAGGTAATGCCGCCACATCTTAAGTGCAAAGATAACTGCTGCCATCTCGAGGTCATGGGTGGGGTAATTCAACTCGTGCTTCTTCAACTGTCTAGAAGCATAAGCTATCACCCTATCACTCTGCATCAAAACACAACCCAATCCCACTCGAGATGCATCACAGAACACTGTGAAGTCCTCATGACTCACAGGCAGAGCTAACACTGGTGCTGTAGTCAATCTTCTCTTGAGCTCCTCAAAGCTCTCTTCACACTGGTCTGACCAGACAAACTTCTGGTTCTTCTGAGTCAGTTCGGTCATAGGAGCCGCTATCTTTGAGAAGTTCTGAACGAACCTCCTGTAGTAACCTGCCAGTCCCAGAAAGCTTTTAATCTCAGTCACTGTAGTGGGTCTGGGCCAGTTAGCTACAGCTTCTATCTTCTTGGGATCTACCTCAATACCCTCTGCTGATACCACATGTCCCAAGAAGGCAATGCTCCTTAACCAAAACTCACACTTCGAGAACTTGGCATATAAACCATGCTCTCTCAGTGTCTGTAGAACTATCCTCAGATGCTGGGCATGCTCCTCTGCATCTCTGGAATACACTAAGATATCATTGATGAACACAATGACAAAGTGATCCAGAAACTCACTGAATACCCTATTCATGAGATCCATGAATGCTGCAGGGGCGTTAGTCAACCCGAACGGCATCACTAAGAACTCATAATGCCCATATCTGGTCCGAAAAGCGGTCTTTGATACATCTGCCTCTCTGACTCTCAACTGATGATATCCGGATCTCAGATCTATTTTAGAGAAACAACCTACTCCAGCTAGCTGGTCGAATAGATCATCAATCCGAGGTAAAAGATACCTATTCTTGGTAGTGACTTTGTTCAACTGTCTGTAGTCGATACAAAGTCTGAGGGATCCATCCTTCTTTCTGACAAAGAGCACTGGAGCATCCCAAGGTGAGGTACTAGGGCGGATGAAACCCTTATCTACCAAGTCCTGCAACTGCTCTTTTAACTCTTTTAACTCTGCTGGCGCCATCCTGTAGGGAGGAATAGAGATAGGTCTGGTATTTGGCAACAATTCAATTTCAAACTCTATCTCCCTACCGGGTGGTAGTCCTGGAAGTTCGTCTGGAAACACATCGAGAAATTCTCGGACTACTGGTACTGTGGCTGGTTCCCTCATCTGACTGTCTAGCTCTCTCACATGAGCTAGAAACCCCTGACAACCCCTCCTAAGCAAACAACGAGCCTGAAGGGCTGAAATCATACCTCTGGGTGTACCTCTCCTGTCTCCTCTGAAGGTACACTCTGACCCATCCTGGTCTCTGAGACTCACTATCTTCTCTCTACAGTCCAAAGTAGCACTATATGCAGATAGCCAATCCATCCCTAGAATGACATCAAAATCTGTCAAGTCTAGAACCACAAGGTTAGCTGGAAGGCATCTACCCTCTATGAACACTGGACTGAAACGACAGACTGACACTGCCACTGATGGGTCACATTTAGGTCCACTGACCCAGAGAGGATACTCTAACTCAGAACTGATCAAACCCAATCTCTCTATGGCTCTCGAAGCAATAAAGGAATGAGAAGCACCGGGGTCCATCAAAGCATACACATCTGAACACCCAATGATGAGATTACCTGACACCACTGTGTTCGACGTGTTAGCCTCCTCCTGTGTCACAGTGAAAATCCGTGCTGGGGCTACCGGATTTCCACCTCGGGAACCTGCTGCTGAAGTAGAGGCTGCCCCTCTCCCTCTACCTCTGTGTAATACCCGGCTAGACTCCGGTATCGGAATTCCTACCGTCCGGTAGAATCTCGGATGTCGGAAGCCTCTAGAAGGGTAAAACCATGTTTTCATGAAATGTTTTAATGAGTTTTATGTTTTAAGCATGAAAGAAAATGAGTTTTTGCATGAAAATAGCATTTGAGGAAAACTCAGGTTCGGCCGCCGAACCTTAAGTTCGGCCGTCGAACATGCATGCGTTGCGGGTGTGCTTTAGGCCCCCGAAAGCATAAGTGAGGGAAGTCCAGGTTCGGCCGCCGAACATGGTATGTATGCGGAGGCACATTCGGCCCCCGAACGAGGTCTGGCCAGCCACTATAAAAGGGTCCCTTAGCCGAAAACGGGCGAGCTTTTCCCCATTTTCGGCCAAGGTGAGCTCTCCGCCGTTCCTCACCCATTTTTGATGTTCTTCCTCTAAATCTTTCAAGATTTTCACTTGTTTTAACTTGGTTTTGAAGATTTAAGCTTTTGAGCAAAGTTTTGGAGCTTGGAGGTTCAAGAACCAAATCTCTCCCAACTCCGAGTTTTTGGTCGTCTCTCTCGATCTTCAAGAGGTAAGAGCCGATCATAAGCTCGTTTTATGTTTTAAATAAGTTTTATGCAAGATCTATGGGTTAGAATGCATGTTTAGGTTATGGTTATGTTTATGGGTATAAATGTGTGTTCTTGAACAATGTGGATGCTTGATGTGTTGTAGATGGGGTTTATGATAGTTTGAGGCCCCTAGGAACATATATGCTTGTGTATGTGTGTTGTAGAATAGGTTTGATGCATGTTTGGAAGGTTTGGAGGCGAAATGTGCAAAGGGAGCCAAGTTTCTGCCATTTGGCAGAAACCAGGTTCGGCAGCCGAAGGACTTTCGGCCGCCGAACATGGCTGGGGAGGCAGCCTTTCGGCTGCCGAAGCTTGCCCCCGAAAGGAGACTTTCGTCTCTGTCTGGCAGTTTCGGCCGCCGAAAGTGCCGCCGAACATGCATGAGTTTCGTCTCTGTCTGGGAGTTTCGGCCGCCGAAGGTGCCACCGAACCTGCCTGACTTTCGGCTCTGGAGGGACTTTCGGCCGCCGAACCTACCGCCGAAAGTGCCCTATCCAGGCCTCTTTTGCATGATTTTCTATGATTGTTCATGATGTTTTAGGGGGTTTTTGAAGAGTAGTTTATAGTTATGTTCAGGTATGTTTGGCCCTCATTTGAGTCCACCTGTGTAGGTTCGGACCCGAGGAACTGAGGACCCCAACAGTGAGTTCACCTGCTTCAGTGTTGTCAGAGTCAGCCAGAGGTGAGTGAAACTAAACCTAATCTTTTAAATTAAGAAATTAAATGTTTTATCATGTTTCATGCATCATGATTATGCAATAGGATGATTGCATTAGTTTTCACGAATATGCCGCATTGCATCAATTGTTGTTGATGTGGGTGAATGTTGGATGACCCAATTAGTCCATGACAGGAAGACCAGGACCCCATTCTACGGCCTGGCACAGAGTAAGGAAAGACCAGGACCCCATTCTACGGCCTGGCACGATAATGGGACTCGAAGACCAGGAGCCCAGAGGAGGCCCTGGGATAATGGTAAGTAATGTATGTATGACAGGAAGACCAGGACCCCATGCTATGGCCTGGCACAGAGTTAGCTTGGACTAATTGGTGACAAGTTCACCCAACCCTTATGTGAATTGTCTGTGTTATGATGCATTTCATTAAAGCATAGTGTTAATATGTTTTATAGTTCTACTCACTGGGCTTTTAGCTCACCCCTCTCCCTTTACCCCCAGGCTTGCAGGTACAGGATAGAGCAGGAGTCCGGTTAGAGTAATGAAGTTTTGTTTATGTAATAGTTAGCAATGGATATGATCAAATTATAATGTAATGCCTTAATCAGTATAGTTACGTAATGATGTTTATGGATATTAGAGGTGTGCTTGACCATAGAATGTTGTTATCCCTTTTAATACATGATCTTGGATATTTTATGTCTTTTATGCAAACCAACTCAACATATGTTATGTCACCCTTTGAGGGCATTGTTGAGATCCCATAGAGGGATCAATGTTATGTTAATGTATATGCACAGGTTGAGTTTGGTTGATGTATATGGAAAGAAAAGTTTTAAATTTTTATGTATGTTGTTGATCATGTATGAGATTATACATGTTTACAGGTTATATGTCAGGCTTGCTACGGGTCCCGGCGGCCTTAAGCCGATCTGGATCCTAGCGCCGGTAGCGGTCCGATTTTCGGGTCGTTACAGAATGGTATCAAAGCCCTAGGTTCATATGGTCAGACCTAGAATGTCGGGCTCATAGATGTTATAGAAGGTCAAGCACAATAGGAAAGATCATGTCCACTAGGATAGGATGTGGAGTCCTGTCTTGTATGATGATGTGAAATGCCATGATAATATGCATGTGCATTAATGATATGCTATGATATGTGATGTATGTGATGCGGGTTCATGTGTGCCCACATGAACCATATTATGCTAATGCTTGTTTGTTACGTGCTGTTTTTCAGAAAACAAGATGAGAGGAACTCGTCGATCAGCAAGATTGACTAGAGTACCACCTGAGGATGAGGGCATGAGCGCCCGTCCTCCAGCATTGCCTAGGGCAATGTCTAGTAGGTCTAACCAAGAAAGAGCAGCAAGAGACCCTAGAAGGTCTCTGGATCTGGGTAGAAGCAGATCAGTGAGGGGAACAGTTCAGGGAGGAATGTCTGAGGGCATGGGGGATGATATGGATGTAGAGCAGAGGAGGGATGGCAGTCTGGGAGTTAGCATGTCAGAGGAAGGTATGGGAGAGTCCCAAGGAGGCACTCAGGCCTCGGGATTTGTTCAGCCAACCCATTACCCACACTTCTCACAACACCCCGGGTATTCGATGGGAGGTACATCAGATTACCCTAGCTTTACCCCTTATCCCACACAGATGCCATACCCACCTTACTACCCACCATACTCTCAGTACCCAATGTATCCACCTCCACCCTACTATCCAAATCCAGCAGACCCTACCTCAGAAAATGTTGCACCACCTCCACCACCTACAGAACCAGCAGCCCCAGTTGCTCAGCCATCTAGACCTAGCTCAGCCAGTGGGAGCAAGGTTAAGATGACTGACTACATGAAATTGGGTGCTCCTCAGTATGAAAAAGGGGATGACCCATTTGTGTATCTTGAAAGGGTTAAAGTGATCACAGAGGAGATTGGGGCTGATGACAGTAGAGCCATTCAGATGGCTGGTGTAACGCCCCGGAAATCCGGACCGCTACCGGCGCTAGGATTCAGGTCGGCTTAAGGCCGTCGGAACCCGTAGCAAGCCTACATACATCCTGTTTACCTGTTTAATCCCATACATGATCAACAAACATACATAAGAATTAAAAACTTTTCTTTTTCTTCATTCACCAAACTCAACCTGTGCATGCACTGTATTCATCATATACATAAACATTAATCCCTCTGTGGGATTTCATCAAAGCCTCAATGGGCAATATACATTCAGTGTTGAGTTGGTTCACATATACATCATAAAATAAGATCATGTACATACCAAGGGATTAACATATACTATGGTCAAGCACAACTCTATCCTCAATAACATAGTTACATAAACATAACTGTTTCAAACTTTACATTACATTCTTATCATTTGTCATGTCCACATACTCTAGCTATTACATACATATGACTTTTCTCTTCTTTTCTTCTCTATCAAACCCGTACCTGCAAACCTGGGGGTTAGGGGAGAGGGGTGAGCTAAAAGCCCAGTGAGCAGAAACTAAAAACATTATATTAAAATTCATGCTTTCATGAAATGCATCATATCACAGACAATCCACATCAAGGGTGAACCTGTCACCAATTAGTCCCAACATAGTCTCGTGCCAGGCCGTAGCATGGGGTCCTGGTCTTCCTGTCATAACATACATAAAGTCTCGTGCCAGGCCGTAGCATGGGGTCCTGGTCTTCCTGTCATATCATATATAAAGCCTCGTGCCAGGCCGTAGCATGGGGTCCTGGTCTTCCTGTCATAACATATATAAAGTCTCGTGCCAGGCCGTAGCATGGGGTCCTGGTCTTCCTGTCATATCATATGGACTAATTGGATCATACAGCATTCACCCACAACCACAGAGTAAAATGCAATGCGACATATTCGTGAACTAATGCAATCAGCCTATTACATGTCATCATGATGCGTGAAGCATGCTCAAAACATTTAATTACTTGATTTAAAACATTAAGCTTGTTTCCACTCACCTCTGGTTAGCTCTGACCAGACACTGAAGCAGCTCACTCACTGCTGGGGTCCTCGGTTCCTCGGGTCCGAACCTACACAGGTGGACTCCAATGAGGGACCAAACATATATAAACACAACTCTAATATATCCCCCAAAAACCCCCTAAAACATCATGAAAACATCATAGAAAATATGCATGAAATGGCTGAACAGGGCACCTTCGGCGGCACCTTCGGCGGCCGAAAGTCCTGGACAGAGACGAAACTCAGCTAGGTTCGGCGGCACCTTCGGCGGCCGAAAGTGCCAGACAGAGACGAAAGTCTCTTTTCGGGGGCACCTTCGGCAGCCGAAAGCTGCCTTCACAAGAGGGGTTCGGCGGCCGAAACTCCCTTCGGCTGCCGAACCTGGTTTCTGCCAAACGGCAGAAACTTGGTTCAAATGAACCTCCTGCCTCCCAAAACCATAGATCATGCATATTTCTCAACCAAAGCACACATACAAGCTCCTAGGGGCCTCCAACATGCATATACCCCATCTACAACACTTCATTCACACACAATCAAGCTACATTGTTCATAAAGTCATCAAAAACCCATAGGTTCAACATATACCCTAACATGCATTTCTACCCATAGATCTTACTTAAAACTTGTTTAAAACATAAAAAGGGTTCAAGATCGACCCTTACCTCTTGAAGAAACGAGAGGAAAGCGATCCTAGCTTGGAGATGGAGAGATTAAGCTCTTTGAACCTCCAAGCACTCAAAACTTGCTCAAAGCTCACAAATCTTCAAAACAAAGTTATAAACTTGTTAAAACCATGAAAGATCTAGAGGAAACACTCAAGATCGAGGGAGGAACGGTGGGGACTCACCTTGGCCGACAATGGGAGAGAAAAAGCTCGCCCGTGCGGACCAAGGGGACCCTTTTATAGTGGCTGGCCAGGCCACGTTCGGGGGCCGAATGTGCCTCCGCATCCATGCAATGTTCGGCGGCCGAACATAAGGTTCGGCGGCCGAACCTGCACTTCCCTCACTTAGACTTTCGGGGGCCTAACGTGCCTCCCAAAGTCCATGCATGTTCGGCGGCCGAAAGTGAGTTTCGGCGGCCGAACCTGGGTTTTTCCTTAAAGAAATTTCATGCAAAAACTTATTTAAAATCATACTTAAAACATTAAAATACATGAAAACATTTTATAAAAACATGCTTTTACCCCTTCTAGAGATTTCCGACAACCGAATTCCACCGGACGGTAGGAATTCCGATACCGGAGTCTAGCCGGGTATTACAGCTGGGTTCACGCTTAAGTGCAAGAAGGCACGGGAGTGGTTCAAGAATTATGTGAACCCGAGAGTGGACAGCATGTCTTGGGAGGAGTTTGCAAACGAGTTTGCAGGATGGGCTTTTCCCGATAGTTCAAGGGAGCTGAAGATGATAGAGTTTGAACAGTTGAGGCAGACGGATGAAATGAGTGTAGAGGAGTACACCGATAGATTCTTGGAACTGTTGCCTTTTGCTGGGCAGAGTCTGGATACAGATTCGAAGAGGTCAAGGAGGTATGTCATGAAACTTCATTCCAGGTATTCCTCCTTGATTCAGTCCGTGGACAGGGAGAGCTTCCATGCCATAGTGGATATGGCCAGGAAAATGGAGGCCAGTGCCATCATTCAGGGGACAGTTAAGCAGTCAGTGGCACAGTCTTCCGGTTCTAAAACTCCGGGTGGGGGAAGATTAGATCCCTCTACCCTGAGTGCAGCAGCTTCAGGCAGTAAGAGATGGGGTAAGCCCAAGGGTAAGAAGAATAAGTTCTGGAATAAAGTCAAGTCCAGTCTGGGATTTGGAAGTGGCTCAAGCTCTGGTGCGGATAATGCAGTTTGTGCGAAGTGTGGTAGGCCACACAAGGGAGTATGTCGGTTTGGGACGAACGCCTGCTTCAGATGTGGCCAAGAGGGGCATATGGCTCGAGATTGTCCAAGAGCAGTCCCGATGGCTTAGTCCCAGCAGACAGCTTCAGGCAGTGTAGCGCAGCCAGCAGCTCCAGCCATGACTCAGGCCAGTGGCAGAGGTAGAGGGAGAGGGGCAGCCTCTTCTTCAGCGGGTTTCAGAGGTGAAGGTCCATCAGCTCCAGCACGGATCTTCACAATGACACAGCAGGAGGCAGATGCATCTAACACCGTGGTGGCAGGTAATTTAATCATTGGTTGTTCAGATGTGTATGCCTTGATGGACCCTGGTGCATCTCATTCTTTTATCGCTCCGAGAGCCGTGGGGAGGTTGGGTCTGATGACTTCTGGGTTAGAGTGTCCTCTCTGGGTCAGTGGACCCAAGTGTGATCCATCTGTGGCAGAGTCAGTCTGCCAGTGTAGTCCTGTGTTTGTTGAGGGAAGATGCTTGTCCGCCGACCTAGTGGTTCTAGATTTGACAGATTTTGACGTCATTCTAGGGATGGACTGGTTATCTACCCATGGTGCTACCTTGGACTGCAGGGACAAGGTAGTCAGGTTCAGAGGTCAGGATGGGTCTGAGGTTGTCTTCAGAGGAGACAGGAGGGGTACACCTAGAGGTCTGATATCAGCTCTTCAGGCTCGTAGGTTGCTGAGGAGGGGATGTCAGGGGTATTTGGCTCATGTGAGAGAGCTTAGCAGTCAGGTTAGAGAGCCCGCCTCGGTGCCAGTGGTTAGAGAGTTCTTAGATGTATTCCCAGACGAGCTGCCAGGTTTACCACCTGCTAGGGAGATAGAGTTCGAGATAGAACTGATGCCTGGAACCCGACCGATCTCTATCCCTCCCTACAGGATGGCGCCGGCAGAATTGAAAGAGTTGAAGGAGCAGTTGCAGGAGCTGGTAGACAAGGGCTTCATCCGACCGAGTACCTCACCCTGGGGTGCTCCAGTTTTGTTTGTGAGAAAGAAGGATGGATCCCTTAGACTTTGTATCGACTACAGACAGTTGAACAAAGTCACTACCAAGAACAAGTACCCATTGCCAAGGATCGACGATCTATTCGACCAGCTAGCAGGAGCGGGTTGTTTCTCCAAAATAGATCTGAGGTCCGGGTATCATCAGTTGAGGATCAGGGAAGAGGACGTGCCAAAGACGGCTTTTAGGACCAGATATGGGCATTTTGAGTTCCTTGTGATGCCGTTCGGGTTAACCAACGCCCCTGCAGCATTCATGGATCTCATGAATAGAGTGTTTAGCCAGTACCTGGATCACTTCGTTATTGTCTTCATAGATGATATCTTGGTGTATTCCAGGAATGCAGAGGAGCATGCCCATCATCTGAGGTTGGTTCTACAGACCTTGAGGGAACATGGCTTGTATGCCAAGTTCTCTAAGTGTGAGTTCTGGCTGAGGAGCATTTCGTTCTTGGGGCATGTAGTGTCAGAGAATGGGATAGAGGTGGACCCCAAGAAGACAGAAACTGTGGCTAACTGGCCTAGACCCACTTCAGTGACGGAGATCAGGAGTTTCTTGGGTTTAGCAGGTTACTACAGGAGGTTCGTTCAGGACTTCTCGAAAATTGCAGCTCCTCTAACCAGGTTAACCAGGAAGAATCAGAAGTTTGTGTGGATCGACCAGTGCGAAGAGAGTTTTGAAGAGCTTAAGAAGAGGTTGACTTCAGCATCAGTTTTAGCTCTGCCATCTAGTGATGAGGACTTTACAGTCTTTTGTGATGCGTCCCGTGTGGGACTGGGTTGTGTACTGATGCAAAATGAGAGGGTGATTGCTTATGCTTCGAGGCAGCTAAAGAAGCACGAGTTGAATTACCCCACACGTGACCTTGAGATGGCAGCAGTAATCTTTGCACTCAAGATGTGGAGGCACTACCTCTATGGGGTAAAATGTGAGATCTTCACCGATCATAAAAGCCTGCAGTACATTCTGAGTCAAAGAGATTTGAACTTGAGACAGAGGAGATGGGTAGAGCTGCTGAGTGACTATGATTGCAAGATTCAGTATCATCCGGGTAAGGCGAATCTTGTGGCAGACGCCCTAAGCCGGAAGTCACTAGGCAGTCTATCCCACATCACGGCAGAGAGGAGACCAGTGGTGAAGAAGTTTTACAAGCTCATTAATGAAGGTCTACAATTGGAGTTGTCTGGTACAGGTGCCTTGGTTGCTCAGATGAAAGTGACACCCGTGTTTCTGGAGCAGGTGGCTCAGAAACAGCATGAGGACCCAGAGTTAGTGAAGATTGCCAGGACTGTTCAGTCAGGCAAGGACAGTGAGTTCAGATTCGACAATAAGGGGATCCTCCGCTATGGGAGTCGGTTGTGTGTACCAGATGACATAGGGCTAAAAGGAGACATTATGAGAGAGGCTCATAATGCAAGATACAACATTCACCCCGGGGCCACCAAGATGTATCAAGATCTGAAAAAGGTTTATTGGTGGCCAGCTATGAAGAGAGAAGTGGCACAGTTTGTGTCAGCCTACGAAGTGTGTCAGAGGGTGAAGCTGGAACATCAGAAGCCGGCTGGAATGCTTAACCCGCTACCTATTCCAGAGTGAAAATGGGAGAATATAGCTATAGATTTCGTAGTGGGGTTACCGGCGACGTCCAACAGATTGGACTCCATATGGGTGATTGTGGGCAGACTCACCAAATCTGCTCACTTCATCCCTGTCAGGAGTGGCTATTCTGTGGACAAGTTGGCGCAGGTGTATGTTGATGAGATAGTCAGACTGCATGGGGTTCCTGTTTCTATAGTGTCAGATAGAGGACCCCAGTTCACCTCCAGGTTTTGGCAGAGTCTGCAGGATGCCATAGGTACCAGGTTGGATTTCAGTACTGCCTTCCATCCACAGACAGACGGACAGTCAGAGAGGACCATCCAGACCATAGAAGATATGCTAAGAATGTGTGTGCTGGACTTTGGCGATTCTTGGAGGCAGCATCTACCTTTGGTGGAGTTTGCCTACAATAACAGCCATCATGCTAGCATCGGGATGGCTCCATATGAAGCTTTATATGGAAGGAAGTGCAGGTCACCTATTTGCTGGGAAGAAGTTGGAGAAAAGGCCTTGGCAGGGCCTGAGCTAGTAGAGATCACCAGCAGAGTGGTACCCCTAATCAGAGAAAGAATCAAGACGGCTGCAAGCAGACAGAAGAGTTATGCAGACGTCCGTAGAAGGCAAGTAGAGTTTCAGGAGGGGGATCTGGTATTGCTCAAGGTGTCTTCAATGAAAGGAGTGGTTCGGTTTGGGAAGAAAGGTAAGCTGGCTCCGCGGTACATTGGACCCTTTGAAGTCTTGCAAAAGATTGGGAATGTATCGTACAAGCTGGATTTACCTACTTCAATGGAGAGAATCCATCCGGTTTTCCATGTTTCTATGTTGAGAAAGTTCGTGTCAGATCCGGGCAAGGTTCTTAGTGAGTCTGATGTGGAGATCCAAGAGGATCTCACCTATGTTGAGCAGCCGGTACGGATTCTGGACACTCAAATCAGAAAGCTAAGGAACAAGGAAATCCCGATGGTGAAAGTCCTTTGGAACCACCACAATCTGGAAGAGTGCACTTGGGAGACACGGGAGTCTATGCTCCGGCAATATCCACATCTCTTTTAAGGTTAGTCTCTATGTGTTTTATGTGTATGATATGTTGTATGCCTTGCATGTGCTAGTTGAGGAACATTCGGGCACGAATGTTCTTAAAGGGGGGAGAATGTAATACCCGGCTAGACTCCGGTATCGGAATTCCTACCGTCCGGTGGAATCTCGGATGTCGGAAGCCTCTAGAAGGGTAAAACCATGTTTTCATGAAATGTTTTAATGAGTTTTATGTTTTAAGTATGAAAGAAAATGAGTTTTTGCATGAAAATAGCATTTGAGGAAAACTCAGGTCCGGCCGCCGAACCTTAAGTTCGGCCGCCGAACATGCATGCGTTGCGAGTGTGCTTTAGGCCCCCGAAAGCATAAGTGAGGGAAGTCCAGGTTCGGCCGCCGAACCTCATGTTCGGCCGCCGAACCTCATGTTCGGCCACCGAACATGGCATGCATACGAAGGCACATTCGGCCCCCGAACGTGGTCTGGCCAGCCACTATAAAAGGGTCCCTTAGCCGAAAACGGGCGAGCTTTTCCCCATTTTCGGCCAAGGTGAGCTCTCCGCCGTCCCTCACCCATTTTTGATGTTCTTCCTCTAAATCTTTCAAGATTTTCACTTGTTTTAACTTGGTTTTGAAGATTTAAGCTTTTGAGCAAAGTTTTGGAGCTTGGAGGTTCAAGAACCAAATCTTTCCCAACTCCGAGTTTTTGGTCGTCTCTCTCGATCTTCAAGAGGTAAGAGCCGATCTTAAGCTCGTTTTATGTTTTAAATAAGTTTTATGCAAGATCTATGGGTTAGAATGCATGTTTAGGTTATGGTTATGTTTATGGGTATAAATGTGTGTTCTTGAATAATGTGGATGCTTGATGTGTTGTAGATGGGGTTTATGATGGTTTGAGGCCCCTAGGAACATATATGCTTGTGTATGTGTGTTGTAGAATAGGTTTGATGCATGTTTGGAAGGTTTGGAGGCGAAATGTGCAAAGGGAGCCAAGTTTCTGCCATTTGGCAGAAACCAGGTTCGGCAGCCGAAGGACTTTCGGCCGCCGAACATGGCTGGGGAGGCAGCCTTTCGGCTGCCGAAGCTTGCCCCCGAAAGGAGACTTTCGTCTCTGTCTGGCAGTTTCGGCCGCCGAAAGTGCCGCCGAACATGCATGAGTTTCGTCTCTGTCTGGGAGTTTCTGCCGCCGAAGGTGCCGCCGAACCTGCCTGACTTTCGGCTCTGGAGGGACTTTCGGCCGCCGAACCTGCCGCCGAAAGTGCCCTGTCCAGGTCTCTTTTGCATGATTTTCTATGATTGTTCATGATGTTTTAGGGGGTTTTTGGAGAGTAGTTTATAGTTATGTTCAGGTATGTTTGGTCCCTCATTTGAGTCCACCTGTGTAGGTTCAGACCCGAGGAACCGAGGACCCCAGCAGTGAGTTCAGCTACTTCGGTGTTGTCAGAGTCAGCCAGAGGTGAGTGGAACTAAACCTAATCTTTTAAATTAAGAAATTAAATGTTTTATCATGTTTCATGCATCATGATTATGCAATAGGATGATTGCATTAGTTTTCACGAATATGCCGCATTGCATCAATTGTTGTTGATGTGGGTGAATGTTGGATGACCCAATTAGTCCATGACAGGAAGACCAGGACCCCATTCTACGGCCTGGCACAGAGTAAGAAAAGACCAGGACCCCATTCTACGGCCTGGCACGGTAATGGGACTCGAAGACCAGGAGCCCAGAGGAGGCCCTGGGATAATGGTAAGTAATGTATGTATGACAGGAAGACCAGGACCCCATGCTACGGCCTAGCACAGAGTTAGCTTGGACTAATTGGTGACAAGTTCACCCAACCCTTATGTGAATTGTCTGTGTTATGATGCATTTCATTAAAGCATAGTGTTAATATGTTTTATAGTTATACTCACTGGGCTTTTAGCTCACCCCTCTCCCTTTACCCTCAGGCTTGCAGGTACAGGATAGAGCAGGAGTCCGGTTAGAGTAATGAAGTTTTGTTTATGTAATAGTTAGCAATGGACATGATCAAATTATAATGTAATGCCTTAATCAGTATAGTTATGTAATGATGTTTATGGATATTAGAGGTGTGCTTGACCATAGAATGTTGTTATCCCTTTTAATACATGATCTTGGATATTTTATGTCTTTTATGCAAACCAACTCAACATATGTTATGTCACCCTTTGGGGGCATTGTTGAGATCCCACAGAGGGATCAATGTTATGTTAATGTATATGCACAGGTTGAGTTTGGTTGATGTATATGGAAAGAAAAGTTTTAAATTTTTATGTATGTTGTTGATCATGTATGGGATTATACAGGTTTACAGGTTATATGTCAGGCTTGCTACGGGTCCCGGCGGCCTTAAGCCGATCTGGATCCTAGCGCCGGTAGCGGTCCGATTTTCGGGTCGTTACACTCTGCCACTACTCTGAGGCATGACTGGAGCTACTGGCTGACCAACTGGCTGTACCACACTGCCGGAACTCATCTGCTGGGATGGTGCAAACGTCATCTGCGGACAATCCCGAGCAATATGCCCTTCCTGTCCACATCGAAAACAAGCTGTAGATCCCAACCGACAAACTCCTCCATGTGGTTTTTCGCATCGTCTGCATACTGGAGTTGTGCCAGAGCTTGAGCCACTACCTATTCCCAGACCTGACTTCACGTTACTCCAGAACTTACTCTTTGTTCCTTTTGCTTTATACCATCTCTTACTGCCTGAAGTGGGGGCTTTAGAACCCGAAGCTTGTGCCTTTGACTGTTTCTGAATATTGGCACTAGCTTCCATTTTCCTGGATGCGTCTACTATCGTGTGGAAACTCTCCTTTTCTGCTGGAAGAATCAAAGAAGAATACCTGGGATGCAGTCTCATAGTATATCTCCTTGCCTTCTTCTGATCAGTATCATAGGCTTGACCCACATACTGAAGCAAATCCAGGAACTTATCTGTGAAGTCATCAACACTCATCTCATCTGTCTGTCTCAACTGTTCGAATTCAATTACTTTCATCTCCCTAGAACTGTCAGGAAAAGCCCACCCTGCAAATTCATTGGCGAACTCTCCCCAAGACATACTGGTCATCCTGGGTTCCACATAATTCTTGAACCATTCTCTGGCCTTTTTGCATTTAAGTGTAAACCCTGCCATCTCAATGGCTCTACTGTCATCAGCTCCCAATTCACTGGTTATCATCCTAACTGATCTGAGGTATTCAAATGGATCATCTCCCGTGTTATATTTAGGAGGATCCAATTTTAAGTACTCCGTCATTTGGACTTTACCTCCAGATGAGCTAGGTTGATGTCTGTCAACAACAGGGGCTACTGGTTCTGGTGGTGGTACTGGGTCATTTGGTTCTGGGTGTGCTGCACTTGGGTGGGTAGGGGAAGGTGGATACATAGGGTATGGTGGATAATAAGGAGGATAAGGCACATATGGCATGTAAGGGGGATATGGGATAAAACTCGAGTACTCCGACATACCTCCCATTGGATACTCTGGGTCCTGCGGAAAGGCTGGATAGCCAAAACCTGAGGTCTGAGCGCCTCCCTGCGACTCTCCCATACCTTCCTCAAATCTGCCTATACCCATGCTATCATCTATAGACTGGTCAATCTCCATAGCCTCCCTCCTTTCCTCTGATCTTCCTCCCCTAGCTGTACCTCTTCTGCTCTCGTCTACAGACCTTCTAGGGTCTATTAACGTACCTTCCCTGCTAGATCTCTGAGACCTTGCCCTGGGCAATGCAGGAGGACGAGCAGCTGGTCTCTCACTCTCTGGTGGGACTCCAGTCAATCGAGCTGATCGACGAGTTCCTCTCATCTTTACTCTGGAAACACAACATATAATGTAGCACTTTAGCACATAAACATCACATAGCAGTAATACACATGCAACACTCATGGCATAGCATAGCAGATAGGACTCAAGACCCTATCCTAGTGGATATGATTTCCTATTGTGCTTGACCACTTCTAACCTGTATGAGCCCAACACTGTCTCTATAGGTCCGATCATGTGAACCTAGGGCTCTGATACCAATCTGTAACGACCACAAAATGGACCGTCACCGGCGCTAGGATTCAGGTCGGCTTAAGGCCGCCAGAACCCGTAGCAAGCCTGCTATACCCTCTGTGTACCTGTACAACTCATACATGATCATGCATTTTCTGTGAAAATAAAAACTCTTTTCTCTGAACCAAGGCTTAACCTGTGCATGCACTATCTCTGTACTCTGTACTCTGTACTCTGTACTCTGTACCCCTGACTAGAGCTTACTCTAGATGGGTTCACTCATACCTGTTAAGTCTGATTTTTCAAATACAGTAAAATATATACACATATCCAGATCATGTACAAAACATACATCACTAAGTCAAGCACATTTCTAACTTTATACACACTTATTACATTTTTTTTAATATTACATGTCCACTCTAAGCTATTACAAATCTCTTTATTCTTTCTGTACTCTGCTGGACTGTCCCTGTACACTGTACACTGAACCTGCAAAACTGGGGTTAAGGGAGTGGGATGAGCTCTATAGCCCAGTGAGTAGAATAGTAAAATATCTCAGTAAAATATGATCTCATGGAATGCACCATATTATAGACAAGCCACATCAAGAGTAAACCTGTCACCACATAGTCCCAGTAACTCTGTGCCAGGGCGTAGAATCGAGCACCTGGTCTTCCTGTCATATAGATATATGTGTATATAACACCTCTGTACTTACCATTGCCAGGGCGTAGTCAAAGGCTCTTGGACTTTGCTATACCTGCCAGGGCGTAGTCAAAGGCTCCTGGACTTCCTGTCTGAGACTATTGGATCATTCAACATTCACTCACATCACCAAATAACGATGCAATGCAACATATTCGTGGATACTAATGCAATCAGCCTATTGCATATTCATGATGCATGAGAGATGTTAAAACATTCCATTGTGCAAGTCAAAGAATTAAGTTTAGTTCCACTCACCTCGGGCTAACTGGACTGACTCTGCAGGCTCTGGAGCAGAACTCACTGCTGCTCTCTCTGGTTCCTCTGGTTTGTACCTATACAGATAGACTAAAATGAGGGACCAAACTAGCTTATGACCAACTCTATTAAACTCCCCAAGAATCCCCTTAAACTCACTCTAACATCCATGCAAAGCATGCAAAAGAAAGCTGGACAGAACACTTTCGGCGGCAGGTTCGGCGGCCGAAAGTCCTCTCCAGAGACGAAACTCAAGCACCTTCGGCGGCCGAACTTCCACTTTCGGCTGCCGAACCCTTTCGGGGGCAAGTTTCGGAGGCCAAAAGGCACTTCAGAGACGAAAGTCTCTAACCTTCGGCGGCCGAACTTCCCTCCAGAGCCGAAAGTCCAAAAGCTCGGGGGCAAGCTTGGGCAGCCGAAGCCACCTCCTCACACCTCTTCAGGGGTTCGGCGGCCGAATGTACCTTCGGCTGCCGAACTTGAGTTCATCAGCAGGGCAGAAACTTGCCCTGCCTCTCGCCAAATGCACCAAACTCCTCTCCAACTTCACACCACACTTCCTCAACTTGCATACACTCATGTATATGCTCAAAAGGGTTAGAAACTACCTTAAAACCCCAAAAACACAACTCAAACAACACAGAAACAAGCTCTATGCACAAAATCATCAAAACCTCACACAAAACCCTATTCATGCATCTCTCTCTATAAACCCCATAAAACCTTCAGAAAACATAAAAACAAGCTCAGGATCTTCACTTACCTTGTGGAAACAAGTAGATGAATGATCCTCACGTGGAGTTTTGGAGCAACTCTCCTTCAAACTCTCCAAACTTCACAACTTTGAGTTTTTAACTTAAAACCTTCAAAAGATCATAAAACTAATCAAATTTTTGCATGATTTCATGAAAATATGAAAAAATACTCACAAAGGGCAGGATCTCACCTCATAAGACAAAAGAAACGGTGTTCTTACCGCTTCAACCGACTGAGGGCCATTTATAGGTGGCTGGCCAGACCACCTTCGGCGGCCTATCGTGAAACCGAAAGCCATGCATGTTCGGCAGCCGAACCTCAACTTCGGCGGCCGAACCTGGCTTTTCTGCCTTGGTTCATTTCACTCAAAAACTCATTTCCTTATACTTAAAACTTAATGAACATATCAAAACATTTAAAAAAAAAACATAAATCTCACCCTTTTAGAGACTTCCGACATCCGAAACTCCATCGGAAAGTAGAATTCCGATGCCGGACTCCAGCCGGGTATTACACTCTACATATATGTTTCAATTAGTTTGGAGTCGCCCAAAGCCTCCGGATACTCAGTGACGAAGAATGAATTTTTTTTTTCCAGCGTTTGAGGGATGAGGGTATCCAATAGAAAAGGGTTTGACATTTACTCCCGCTGAAATATTAGAATTCTTCATTCTTCCGGATTCCTAGCTGTTACAACTGGGAGAATAGAGCAACTCTCGGCTCGATATTGTTGTTGAAGCAGAGAAAGTGAAAAACCACTAAGATCCTCCAACTGTTGGGTGCAGTTGGGCGATTGCTAGTTTATGGAAATAAAGGACTTCAACGAAGAACAGATCCATCAGAAATCGAAGACCTGTCTTTAATTGCTCTTCATAGATGATGATTGTATCCTCACCAGGCAAACGGTCATCCACGCAAACACGTGGGGTGGGAGCATGAATTCGGAAGGTTTCCCGTGAGATTTGATATTGATCATAGAGATGGTCTACATCCTCCTCAATCAGCACGGAAGGAGTATCATTTACCAGGATGCTTTCGTAGTCATGGACCACCCTCAGCGGGACAATGGGAGTAGGAGCGCGAATAGGGCTATCAAACAAGGAGTTGGAAGTTGAACTTCCACCAGAGGAAGAGGAAGAAAAAGAAGTATTTCTATTCATTGCTATGGAAGAAAAAGCGAATATGAGTTATATTGAGTAAGGGGGTCTATACATGGAAAAGAGGAGTGATCGAGTCCTTTCTAAAATACAAAAGTCACTTGTAAGCAAAAGTGGTATTTGGAGGAGAAGAAGGGTTTTTATATGATGGTTTCGACGGAAGGTTTTGAAAGCGACTCTGGAACAAGGCAATCATCATTTATTATCAAAAGCAGGCAAAGCGACATAAGCATGGAAGTCAATTTGAATGTGCCACATGTCCAAAATCGTGAAGACAACTGTCATATTCGAATCTAAAGAATTGAATACCAGCGAGGGATCCAAAGTAAGCCATGAATTGTCACCTTAATACATGGTCACACGGCAAAAGTCTGATAAATTAATACGCGATCCCACCTGTTGAAAGGAATACTCGAACACTATAGTCCTCGGATCTTCGCCAAGACTCGCCCTCTCAATAACAGGATGAAACTTTACAGAAAGTTACCGTTAGAGAGTACAATCTAGCAAATTCCCATCACATCTATAATTGCATGATCTCATATCCACTGGTTGGTACTAGTCGGATTTTCAAGAGAATTGATAACCAATTCTATTATTTTATAGTATAAAAACTTATGAATATAGAGATCAAGGAACACATTCTTATATAACTATTGAATGTTAAGCAATTCATTACACTCTATTTTTCAATTTATTCACTTCAACGTCGGAATAGCTGCCCGTAAGTGCCAACCATCTCACATCTTTTTTCTTACAAATCAACCAATCACAAAATAACAAAATAATTTCATTTCAACCAGTTATTAATTTTAAAGTTAGAGATTTTAATTATTATTATTATAATAATAATTTATTGAATTCGAATAAAGTTTAACATTTAAGAAATTCAATTATAAATCTATAATCCATGGGAATATAGAGTCGGATTTCTTTTGGTTTTATAATTTAATCTAAATTTTAAAGTAGATAATAATTTTATTATATAATTTAATTTAAAATTTATTTAAATTTGAAAGTGAATGATATTTTATAATTGAACTTAAAATTAAAATATGCAATAATTTTATTATTTAAATTAATTAAAATTTAAAAAAATTAAAATTTGAGATATATATGAATACTAAAAAATAAATTTTTGGTATGAAAGTATTAAAATAACACATTTAAACATTTAAAAAACGATAATATAAAATTATGAGATAATAAGAATTATATTTTAATTTTTAAATTAAATATTAAGTAATGCTAACAAGATAATATATTGTCAGCAAAACAATTTGAAATAAAAAATTCTCAAAAAATTAAATTTGATTCATTTATTTTTTATCAAATATTTTTAGAGTAAAAGAATTAATTTATTTTTTAATTTATAAAATTTTCATTTTAAAAAAATACATAATTTTATTAAAATTTAATTAATTTTTTCATAAAATAAATTATACCACATAAAAGGTAAATATTTAATTTCCTAATTTAAGTAGAATAACAATGGATGTCATGGATTTAATTTCCAATTTTATTTTTTTTTTCTAAATATGAAATATTAAAATTTAATAAATATGGGTGATTAATTTGTAAAAATATATAAATTTATTTACAAATAATTATAAAGTATATTGATGTATTATTTTATTAATAAAAAATTGAAATATTAAATTTCAAAAAATATACGAATGGAGTATGACTTCACTATATTGCAAAAACTAAATTATAACTTGTATGCCATAATCTGTTAAAGATGGAAAACTCCGTAAAAACACAAATTAAATCACAATGACTTTATTCAACAAAGTCGCTAAACAATAGGATATTCTTATAATCATCAAATGACGAAGAGCTTTGAAAAAATTAATATTTAGCTTTTATATTATGAAAAAATTTATTAATTAATTTTTTATTTTAAAAAAATAAAATAAAATATTATTAACATTTTAAAAAATTTAAAAATAAATCCTTTCTGTGTTTTACTTCTTATAATTTAAAAAAAATTATTAATCAGCTCCTCAATATTATTAAAAATATATTGAGTATTTTAAACTTTTTTATAATATTTAAAAATATATTGAATATTTTAAACTATTTTTTATAGTACTTAACAGTTAAAATCAACAACAAAAAAAAAAAACTTTGAAAACTTTTTAAAGTGTTAGTGATATTTTAATGTATCTTTCAATCAATTAGTAAATTTTCAACTAATTTTTTCAAAAATAATTTCAGTACCCTTATGCGACGAATTAAAAGTCACGGTAAATATGATTGCAAATTATTCTTTCACTAAAAATCAATATATAACGGTCGAATATATAATTTGAAAAAGTTAATTACTTTTCATCTTTTATATTGATCTATCATTTCATACATTTTTTACCTAAAACTTCATCTATTTATGTTTTTCATCATTACCATTAACCATGGTACACGTTTTCATGACTAGGCCAAACTTGCAAGCACAAAATCGCCATAAATGTATATAATGGAATACATCAAAACGTGGCATATGGGTCTACTCCCTTTTTTTTTAATTTTTTAAAGAAAGCTAATAAAATAATTAAAATAAAAGCCAAAAAAAAAAAAAAAAAAAAAAAAAAAAAAAAAAACAGAGACACTTCCCTACAACTTTACCAATCAGATTTGGACAAACAAATTAAAAAATATAGGAGTTTCAAGTTATAAAACCTGTATGAAGACCAGCACATTGGAGCAATTATACAAAAAAAATTGATACTACAGCGCATGGTGAGTTTTGAAGAAAAAGAATTTGTTACTTCCGAGGTATCAAGATTTGTTGACATATAGGACAGGGACTAGCCCAGCCATTTTACCATCCCTTCCTGGACGCTTCTTCCTCACCTGTAGTAATAAAATCTTACATATATTAAAACGTTTACCATACACACCACTTAAATAACAATAATAACTTAGAAACTCCAGGTAACTAATTTTCCTATTATACTTCAACCATAATCAACTAATTTCAGATTACTGTCTATGTAAGAGGAAGAAGTAAGAAAAAACATATGACTTACATGGTACCATCCATCAACTTCATATTCAATTTCCACCTCCTCTCCTGCTGTTAAATTTAACTGCAAGCAAAAATTATTTACCGTTTTAATGTTTTAACTAAAATCAACTTATTTATGCGTTTTAATTTCCTATAAGAAGCATCACAGGAATAAACATTTACTGGATCATGAACCAGCAACTATAGTTTCAAAGAAGCAGACATTATGCGTACCTCATCGTCTCCACCAGCAGTGAAGTCATAGAGTGCCTTTCCTGATTGTGGATTTCCAGAAGAAAGTCGATCCTCATCCTCTGATTCAAAACTCTGGGATCCACGACCAGCTAATGGGTTCTCAAATGACTCGTACCTTTGCATGACAGATGACGTATATGATGGAGGCTCTTCTCTAATCTGAAAAATGTTAAGAGGTTCAGAATCTGTTATGATCCAATATATAAAAGACATGTAAAGTGCAAGGGTATGAGCCCTCACCGGAGACCCTGTCTCATAAATTGATGAGCCGCCGCTATATTTTCTTCCCCCTGATCTCTCCTGTTAATAGACATTTGGAGTGTGTTAATATGTGCAAGGACAATAAAAATGTTTTCATGATACAGGAAACTTATATAGTATTAATTTCGCATCAATATTGTAAACATTGTCTCTCAGAAGTTGGCAAGTGAACTGAAAACAATTCATTCAGGTAATCAGAGCACATTTCTCAGAAAGAAGAATGTCAATTGAAAAAGGCTGAAAAGGGCAACGGAGCAAATAATTTCCTAGCAAGTATCAATTCTTTTTTAGAAGCAAATTCCCAAGAAGTGCCCACATGCAAAATTAACAAATGACTTCAGATAAAAACAGTGGGTTAAATTTTACCGAAGTTTGTGATGCTCCAAAATTAGTCGGCCGTGAACTGAACAGTGATGGGTAGCTCATTCCACCAAAGTGAGATGATATTGAAGTTCCAACTGATCCTGTTGAGTCTGGGGAGGATGACCCAGAAGATCTCCCGTCATCTTCCTGCAAATCCAATAAAATACAGAAGTGAATCACTTTATTGCATGCTATTCCCAATTCACAAAATATAGCAAGTTTTCATACCTCTAATTCTGAAGGCTCTAGTAGTGTCTTTGCCCACATATCATCATAGCTAACAGAAGGTCTAGAGATTATATTCTCTTCTTCAACATCAGGAGCATCAGTTCCAATACCAGCAAGAAATTCATTGACCTAATACAAAGAAGACACTGAAACTCGTATAAAGTTGAACAAAATAACCTATTTGCATATGAAATAGCCTAAGATTTGACTATAGTCAAAATCAAATGTTAGATTTAAGAAAAAAAACCAACAAATCAAAGATTTTAGATTGTTATAAAACCATTCAAGAAAAAGGAGCAAGAAAGAAAGCAAGCAGTAAAGATATGTATTACAGCTCTTAAAAAAAGGGGAGTCATAAAGGCAACAACCCATATAATAGCTAAAGCATATTTTGAATCAACTAGTGTAATATCATATCAAATAGCTCAACTACTTCAAGAATTACAAACATAGATTACATGTATCAATACTTTTTTGTTAATGTTATATTTTCTGTCAAAATATATTATATGCAAATGGTAATATCATTTTGTGGCATTAAATTCATTAAAATTACCCTGTTCATTGCGGGCGCACTGTTACCCAATAATCCATCATCACCAAGATTTGCTGCCCAAGCATTCACCAAGTCATCATCAAGTGCATCAGACTCCACGGGAGGTGGCTTAGATTCATAAATTAGGTCAGAAATTCCAGTAGCGACAGCTGGGTCACTTAAACCAGTTGATGCACTTATGTTGTGCTTTGTACGGTAGATGTCAATAAGTTTTGCACTGTAATTAAATTTCAAAATTAAAAAAAAAAAATCACAAAATATGAGAAACACAAAATAGCACAAGTTAAAAACTACATTAAACATGGAATGAATGTCACAAAGTAAAAAACACACCACTTGCAACATTATAGAATCGGTTGATGACCAATAAGTACAGACCCACAAACAATTACAGTTCTTCCAATTTTTTGAAAATTCACTAGTATAGCCCATGAAAATATGACTTACAAATTTAAGGTTAAAAAAATTTCAATGAAAGGACTGACGTGAGTATTAAGATAATAAATTTTATTAATTAGATGGTTCTCTTTCTATCCCATGGAGCTCATGCCATGTTCATATCTTGGTTATAATTGGATCATTAATATTAACATGGCTAATTGCATGAAAACAAAAACCCTCAGCTGCTCTGCAACTTTCTAAATTGACCCATCATTAAAAATCTACAATTCAACACAAACTGATAAAACCTTCTCAATGAAATAAACTTTTGATAAAATAATTGACAAGTAGCAACCATTGATTAGTTGTGAAAATTTTTAAAAGCTAAATGTGAAAAGTATATATAAGTATAAACTTCAAAATTAAAAATAAAATAATGTCTCAATCATCTCCCTG
Organism: Manihot esculenta; assembly: GCF_001659605.2. Taxonomy (NCBI): domain Eukaryota; kingdom Viridiplantae; phylum Streptophyta; class Magnoliopsida; order Malpighiales; family Euphorbiaceae; genus Manihot; species Manihot esculenta. The sequence goes on along the minus strand of NC_035162.2, from coordinate 37,270,813 downwards.
TCACTCAAATTCACCCAAACAAAGGGAAAAAAAAGAAGAAATATTTACCACTCTTTAGAATTTTGAAATGCAGAAAGGTTGCTCAAGAAATATTTTCTATGCATTATAAGATGAAATTTTGAAGAGAAATTTCAGAAATCATATCCCTCAATGTATTAAAATAACAATAATAAGATCAGTTAAGCAAGCAAAGTACTTTCTCTAGAATCTACACTGTGCAATTCATCCCTCCACAAGAAAGAAGAAAACATGCAAGTAGCCATCTAGAAAAGAAAAAAAAATGTACATGCACATGTATATATGTCTATAGGAATATTGTATGGAGCTTATATTTAATTGAAAAAAAAAACTATTTTAATGATTCTATCATCATCCAGAAAAGAACTTTTGGCATTGGTCACAACTGTATATGTAGAAAAAGTTTTATTTTTCTTTTTCCCATAACTAACACCAGAATAAAGGATTTTCAGAAACCTAATTAACAAGCTTCCAACTCAGAAATTTGAACTATTCATCATTATATATACATTTATATATATATATATATTCAAACATTAACAGAAAGAAAGTTATGGGAACTAAAATGTGAATGTGGGGAAAAAAATTCATAGAATAGACTTGATTTCTCTCTTGTTTGACAGTGAAGAAAATGAAAGAAAAAAGGGAGAAAAAGAAAAAAAAGTCATTTTCCTTTGTTTGGAAAATAAAAAATAATGGGAGGAAAGAAAATTATGCATTTTAAATTTCTAACTCCATCCTTAACTTTTCATGAGAAATTTTGTCTTCAAAAAGTTGCACTTTCAATATTAATTAACTGATTTTAACATATTCCAGCATTTTTTCAATGTTATTAAACTCAGCTCGGAGGTTGACCCAGAAGAAGGATCAGGTCGACGGGACAGGGTGACTAGTTCAACCAGTGGATCAATGATTCAACCAACCATTTCTATAAATGTGCAATTAACTTTTTAATATTATGAAATATTAATCACATATATTAAAAATAAAAATATATTTTATAGAATTTATTAAATAAATAAAAAGACACAGCAATTTACTAGCAAGAGGTGAACGAAAAATGGAGTTTTGTTTGTTGACCAAAAATTATTATTATTTTTTAGTTTCATGGTGCATGAGATGATGTTGATGTTGGGCCTGGGTTGTGATTAAAATGAGAGAACCTTTTCCTAATTAAATTTCCAATAATGTTAGGAGTTAAAAAAAATAAATGTATTATGACTTCAAATTTAAAATTATTAATGTGGCACATGAGATGATGTTAAAGCTGGGCCTGGGTTGTGATTGAAATGAGCAAACCATTTCCTAATTAAATTTCTAACTAATAAGGTTAGAAATTAGAAAAATAATTGTATTATGACGTAAAATTTAAATTATTAATGTTGTATAATATAAGAAATAGTCATTTAAGTTCACTTATTACAAAAATAAAATAAAAATATTATTGTGAAAAAGTAAAAAATAACTTTATTACATTTTACATATGATAAAAAATAATTTATGTAAATTATGTAATAAATTAATTAGTGTGCTTTTGGATTGGACAGAAAATATACAACTACTATGTAAGGTCAAGTTATTGCAACTTCAAAGACTTTTCATGAGGTTTTGAGTTGGAATCCCCTTGCCAAAGAGAAAAAAAAAGGTCCTATTTGACTGGTCAAATTGGCTGAGCCAAATAGGTCACACCATTTCACCTTTCTGACCGGCCAGGTCAAACGGCTCACACTGATCACTTTCTCATCCGGTCAGATTACAGACCCCAAATGGTTTGCAGTCTGGTTCACTGGTTTGACTTTCAATAACAATGATTTTTCCCCTCCTCACTCCATGATGACATGTTGGAAAAGGCAGAGTGAAGAACAAATCCTATTTTTCCCTTTGTTTCTCTTTTTCTCCCTTATTCCTCTGCCCCCAAATTCTTTCCCTATTTTCCAACCCTACCCCTCCTGTAAAATAAATTAACAATAACAATAATAATAGTAAAGAATTATTGGATCACGTGGGCCAATTCTTCAATAGATGGTGGCTCACCTCTCTCAAGCAATATGGACATCATTAATTTCAAAAAGGTTGATATTAAATAACATGTGGGTAAACTTGTACCTTATTGGCCCCAAAGGTAGATACTTCGCTCGGGGAACATAGCAAAATAATGAAACGAGATCTAGCAACCTTTCATGCGTTTCATAAAGTTTCTTCAATTCTTCATCTGTCCACTCTTTATTTGTATTGTCATGGTTGCGTATATCCCTAGAACAGTGGAAAATTTAATAAAGGTAAATTAAAAGAATAATATAACAAAGGAGGGGGGAAGAAGCATTGCTCTTACTTGATCAGCTCATCTTGTGCTCTGTACATTTCATCAAGAACCTTTATCATGGGACTAATTAAGACACCAAGCCCTGTACCACTGGCCCCTTGATCTTCCCCATTACTGAGATGGATGTCTGATAATTGAGATTGCACACCACCATGTGCTAATGCATTCAGGAATTCATAAATCTGCAGTCTAAAAGGCTCGCCAGACCTGATTGCCATGGTTGTGAGGGCTTGAGCAGCAACAATCCGAACCTGTCCAATGTCCACAAAGATCAGAGCAAATAAGGGATATTGAAAATGAAAGCAAACATATATCCAATACTCTCCACATAAAATTTAAAATACAGCTGTTACATAACTTAGATTAGGCAAAAGAAATTTCAGTACTAGCATCTTCTCAGAAGCAAATACGAGGGACATACATAGCAGACTTTATATGTTATTGTTACATATGAGCAACTGAAGGGTAGGATAGTATATTCGAGAAGATCAAAGGAAAGGACAGAGAATCAAGAGGGTCAGAGTTAGCAATCTCGGGATCAAAGAAAAGGACAAGGAATCAGAAGGGTCAGAATGAGTTATCTCGGGGCATGCCTCATGCAAAAATATCACTAATAGCTATATATATATATATAGGAATAAGACAAAAGGGGGAGGTTATCGGGTAATTTCTTGTGTTTTTGGGAGTTAGAGCTTGTTCCTGCTCAGGGGAGGGTTTATACTCCTAGACTTGTTCGGCAATTCAAAGTTCATCCATCCAATTTCTTTCCTTCCTTCTCTGTTAATATTTTGCTTACATTCCTATTCTCTATCATTTTGGTCCAACTTGCCAGCAAATGCCTCATACCAGAATGGACAGTAGAGTGGAAGCGATAGAGAGGAATTTAGCATTGTTGGAAGATGGATTTACAAAACTTAAGGTGGATAATGAACAGGTGACCTCTAAACTTTCTTCTATTGAAAGTCTGTTACATACCTTGGCTAAAGGGAAAACCATCACCAATGAGGTGAAATCTCTACTCAACTTACTTCTGGCCGCATCGCATCCACCATGCACTCTCCTTCTCCTGTATCTCTTCATCTCACAGAGGATGTTCTGATGGCAAAGAAACTGGACATTCCTACCTTCAATCGCGGGGACCCAGTGGGGTGGTTGGCTCGGGCAGAGTAATACTTTGAATTAAATGGCACTTGTCCTAAACTCAAGGTGATGATGGCGCTTCTATGTATGGATACTATGGAAGATGGAGCACTCCATTGGCTCCGCCATCGCATTCCGAATTCAACTTGGGATCAATTTTCTGCTGAATTATTACATCGTTATAGTTCTGATGCTTTGATGAGTCCTTTCGAAAGGTTAGCTACCGTGAAGCAGTCAGATTCAGTGGAGGTCTATATCGATCAGTTTCTGATTTGTGCTGCTCAGGTACCTCATATCTTTGATCCTCATTATTTGGGTTATTTTTTGAATGGCTTAAAGGAGGAAATTCGTGTGCGGATTCGAAGCCATGACACCACCGATGTATATGGGACTATGACCATCGCTCGTGAAGTTGAAAGGGACTTGTTTAACATTGGACTCTTCAAACCTTCTTATCCATCGTCTAACCCACTGCCGCATATGGGTTGGGCTCTAAGACTTTCTCTCTGCGACCCACGGCCTTCTCGTCCTTCAACCCACTAAGCCCATTCCCTGATTTATTTACCAAAACAACTCAATAAACTTCTTCCACGAATCAAATCAGCCTTCTCACTAAATCTCCATTTCCGTCTGAGCCTACACCTCGCCATCAAAATACTCGCCACCTCACCCATCATGAGTTGCTAAGGATCAGATGGTGATTGCAGCAGAGGATGATTTGGATGATAGCCACTTAATTGTTCTTAATGAGATGAGCTCTACTCCTTTGTCGACAACGGTGAATGATTTGCATTTTTCTTAAATGGAGCTTCCTCTGTGGGTAGTATCTCTCAACTCAAGATGATGAAGTTGTTTGGTAAGGTTGCAAACACTCAAATTGCTTTGATGGTGGATAGTGGGGCAAGTCAGATTGATTGGAACAACAATTGGGTCTTTCGGTTCATCAGACCTCTCCTTTTCGCGTGAAGCTTGGGGATGGCACATACTTGGAATCTTTCGGATTACGCCCTGATTTTTCAATCAATTTGGGTTCTCTTACCATTGCTCCAGATTGTTATGTTTTTCCTTTAGGCGTGTTGATGTTATTTTGGAAATTTCATGGCTCGATGCTAGGAAATGTCAAAATGAATTACAAAATCTCACTATGCATTTTGTACATCAGGGACAAAAGATTACTTTGACTGGTAACTGTTCTTTATTGTACTCTCCAATTTTCGAGCATGCTCTTCAGAAGCTCAGTGGAATTGTGTATGGGGTTGTTCTTTGACTATGTGAATCGCGACTGCAGATATCTTTTCTAGAGGGTCCAATTCTGCTGGAGTAATATCTCCATTGTTTTCCTTCAGAACAACCAAAGAGTTGGGTACAGTGGCTTCATTGCGCGGAATATCAGTACAACACCAATTTCCAGTACAATTCAGCAGTCTATGTATCAGGTGATTTATGGCAGACCACCCCCCATACTTCTCCATTTCTTACCCGGTGAAACAAAGGTGGCCGCTATCTCAAGTTCTGTTAGATAGAGATGAGATCCTCCGTCAGCTCCAATTTAAGCTTCAGAAAGCCCAATATGCAATGAAACACCAAGCTGACAAGAAACACAAGATATTTTTTTTCAAGTGGGTGATCTAGTATTTGTTAAATTGCAACCCCATCGACTACCGTCAGTTTCTTTCTGGATTGCTCAGAAACTAGCTCCTTGATAATATGGCCCTTTCAAAATTATTAGTCGCATCAGTTCAGTCGCTTATAAGCTGGAGTTGCCTTCGGAAGCCAAGGTCCATCCTGTTTTTCATGTGTCTCAGCTTAAAAAAAAAAAATTGGTGATCATGTGTCTACCACCTAGCAACCTTCAGAATTAGTTGTTGGTGCACCATTACCTCTGTTTCATGAGAAGATTTTGGATTGCATAGTGACTATAAATGGCCAATCTGTTTCTCAGAGTTTAATCAAATGGCATGACCAATCTACGAAAGATGCAACTTGGTTCCCTGGAGAACAAGGCTGATTTTCAATATAGTGGCAAGATTACATATGAGCAACTGAAGGGTAGGGCCAAAGGCAGGTGGATAGTATATTCGAGAAGATCAAAGAAAAGGACAGAGAATCAGGAGGGTCAGAGTCAGTTATCTCGGGGCATGCCTCATGCAGAAATATCACTAATAGCTATATATATAGGAATAGGACAAAAAGGGGAGGTTATTGGGTAATTTCTTGTGTTTTTGGGAGCTGGAGCTTGTTCCTGCTCAGGGGAGGGTTTATACTCCTGGACTTGTTTGGCAATTCAGAGTTCATCTAAACAATTGCTTTCCTTCCTTCTCTATTAATATTTTGCTTACATTCCTATTCTCTATCAGTTATAAATGAGAAAAAAGAGAGACATCAGCAATAAGAACTTATAAGAACTTCATAAGGAATATTGCAAGATAGCAAGAAGGTTAGACTAAGGATGTTTAGCCTTATGATTGGAAATATAAAACGACTCAGAATTCACATGGACAAGCGAGCAGATATTCTGAAGTAAGACAACAAGCAGGTTAGCCTAAGGCCATTTCGGACCATGATTGGAAATGTAGAACAACTAGGAATTATGGACAAAGGGGATTTGATTAAGCAGCAAATTACACAAAGATGGGTAATGGGGAAATGCATATGCAGTACATGTTGGGAAACAATTGTAATTCCATTTTCTAGATATAACCTTGAAATTCCTCTTATCAAGCAAGGAAATCCCACCCACAATTATAAGCTTTCTTCTAATCCAACTTGAAAACAAACTCTTCTACATGCATCCTTTTAACCACTGCTGCAACTTCATTAGCAATTTTAGCTGTACCCCAAATTCATTTCCCACACCAGAAACAACATATTAACCCTATCCTTTGGGTCGCATTTTTTGTGATGAAGTACCACATGCACAAACATGGATGCACAAACACACAAAAAGCAGAGGGAATATGAATACAGTTAAGATACAAACAAACAAGACAACTTAGATTGTGAAACCCATCCCGCCCGCCCACACACACAAAATAATAATAATAATAAATAAGAGAGAGAGGGAAAGAGAGAGAGAGAGAGAGAGAGAAAATTAGGGTGGACAAAGCAATTATGAGGATAACAGCCAGGACATATATCAAGAAACATCTGCAACATATCCTAAATGTACTATGCATACAATTATTGATTGTCAAGAAGTATTCTAGTTTTAATTCTACATGGTAAAGCATGCAGATATATAACATGGGAAAGATGCGACAAAAGAGGGCTTAGGATTTTTGTGCTTCACAGATACACATACATAATTGAAGGAAAATTTGATCGATCCCTTGGCCAAATTAAGCGCTTATATCAACATAACTAACTAAATTAATTAGGGAACCACAAAGTTCAACACCTTAAATACAATAAAATCCCCAAAAATCCAAATGGATAATTTCATTACCGTTACAATTTCCAAGTTCAGAGTTCAGACAGCAAACATGCAGGAGGGAAAAAAATGAAAGAAAAATAAAGAAGAAGAATATCAACATGTAAAAACTCATACCTCCCAGCTCCCACTGAAAGCACATCTCTGTAGTCGAGTCAACGCACCAGCTAGAGTAGGATTACGGGAACTGGCAGCAGCAACCATTTTATCTGCATCCAACATCATCAATGCAGTACCAGGAGGAGTTGCAGATTCCCAAGCATATTCAGAAGCAGCATAATTTGCATTTTCTCCAAGGAACCATACCTGTGGGCTCTCAGTTAAACAGAGTATAATGAGCAATGGATAATTATTCAAGCCAAAAATAATCTGACATGCTATCCATTATACAAACTGTAGATTGGCACAATAGCTATTGTTATAACCAAGGGAACTACTTACTGCTGCTTGAACTAATCTCTGTAATGCCAGAGCAGACTTTGGATCGGATGCTGATACCCTATCCACTGAGGTAAGTCTTGACATCGACCCAGGTTGTGGTGGCGGTAGGTCAAGAACTATAGTGACTGCTTCCAAGGCTGTGTGCTTCCCATCAGGACCAGCGCCAACAAGACATGTCTGTGCATGCAACATTAACAGCAAATTAAAGTTATGCGTCCTTTTTAAGTAATCAAACACAACTTAATACATGTAAAACATAAAGCTTAACACTCTGTGGTTCACATTTCAAGTCACCTCCTAAATCACTGCTAGAGACATGAATGGCTGTGACAATACAATTAAATGCATATTGTAAAAGAACAAATAAAAATAGATAATCTAGTATCAATGTTATCACAAGTAATGGAAACCTACTTTCCATAGCAGTTGTAATACATCAGCATCAATCTTCCCTGGAACTTTTGTAGCAAAGATCCTTGCAATTTCAAGCAGAGTGACGGCCATATCAGGAGTTGCCTAGCCAACCAATGAAATAAACATACATAACTACCATAAAAGGTGTGGAACAACTTGAAGCATAAAAAAAGTTACAACATAAATCAAATAAAACAAAATCAAGATCCTTCTCATGGCAGAAGCTTTCTGAAAATTTAATTTTCCTAACATTCTGCAGTATAAGTATGTTTGTATTTTCAACTGCTCTTAAAGCAGTGATTCGTCATCAACTTTCTTCCTCTTACTAAAACTTGCAATTCAGTTTATGTAAATTTACCTTATAAGCAGACCTTCAGTTGGTAATTTATCAAAGAAAGCAATTTAAATCTGCATTTAGTCACCAAAATGATGACTGCAATGATGATGATGAACCAAAATGAAATTGCTTAAGAGGAACTAAGAATTTGGCAATGTTGAGATACTTTATGTAAATAGCCTAGATTTGTAGTGATTGTGGGCATAACGAGAGATATAATTATGTGATATGATTAGCCTAATTTTAGAAAATTAATTTATTTTCTTAGCTAGTATATATTCTTGTAAGTAATATATATACCCAATTGACTTGAGAGAAATCATCAAGCATCTTTCTCTCAAAGTCTCTTCTTCCCTCTTTTTTTTTTTTCATCACCGTTTCCATGGTATTGGAGCCAAGAAACTTGAACTAGTTGTGAGTGGCAGATCTGTCACCTTACTTTTGGAGATTTTCTAGAAATCAGTTAGTCTCACTGCCTAGCCCACCTTTCTTGTCGGCTTTCAATCGGCAATATGGTAAAGCGCCGCCACTAGAACTGGCTCCACCACCGCCCAAGTTGTCCGACTCCGGTACACATGCCGACACATGAACTGTTCTTCGGCGAATTTTTCACGCCAGCAACCCTTCCTCCAGTATCTCCGGACGCCGGCGACTCCAACCCACTAGATCTGGTCACCTACCCAGCTCGTCTTCACACATCCCTTGTGAACAGTAGCTTTGGATCTACTATTCACAGGCATTGATTCTCTTTTTGACAGATTCAGGTCTTGATTTTTGTCCCTTGTTGTTCCAGAATCTCTCAACATGTCTGAAAAGCAGAACACCTTCAATACAAATTCTGAGTCCCTTAAATCTTTCTTTTCAATTGCTACCGTGAAATTGCAAGAAAGTAATAATTATATATCTTGGGCTGCATCAGTAGAATTATGGTGCTTGAGACTGGAATATGATAATCATTTAACAAAAAATGAAACTAATATCACTGCCACTGATAAAACCAACTAGGTTAAGATTGATGCTCAACTAGGTAGTCTTTTATGGCATTCATTAGACTCGAAATTTCATGCTTTGTTTCAGTCTTGCAAAACTTGTTGTAAGAATTGGACTAAGGCCAAAACATTGTACACTAATGACGTACAATGCATTTATAAAGTTGTGTCAGATATAGTCCACTTACAACAGAATCATCAGGATATAGCTAGTTACTTAGATTAGGTAGAAACTCTAAAAAATGAATTTAATTCTCTCATGCCTTTTACTGATGATGTTGATGCACAAGAAGAACAACAAGACAAATTCTTTATGGTTTTGGCATTAATTCTGTGAAAGTTTAAATTTTGGTAGGTTCAATTATTCCAACTTTAGAAGATGTGTCAACTAGGCTCTTATGTATTTCCCTTAGTAAGAATGACGTTAAAGATATGGAATCCTCAGTTTCGATTATGCAGCAAGGAAATCATGGACAAGGAGGAAATCGCGGACAAGGAGGAAATCGCAAAGGTAAAGGGAAGAAGTTCCATTGCTCCTATTGTGATAAGAATGGTCACACACTGGATGTATATTGGGCATTGCATGGCCGACCACCATGGCCTAATCAACTTGATAGTACTGGCAAGTCAGCAATTCATCTTGCCTAATCTAATGATAAAGGCATGCTTCCACAACCTACCAATAAATCTCAAGCATTAAACTCAATCACTTTAACCGGAGAAGACTATAGGGAATACTTGCAATTCCAAACAGCTAAGCAACATCCTTCATCTTCCAGCATTGCTCACTCTGATAATTTCTTTGCTAATTTCTTTGCTTGTCTAACCAAGTCTTCACCCCTTGGTCCATGGATCCTAGACTCTGGTGCTTCTTTGATGCTTTTCTCTGGTCATCACAATTTTTTCTCTACTCTTGTTTCACCTTCCATACCATCTAAAGTCACTTTAGCTAATAGTTTACAAACTCAAGTAGGAATAGTTAAAGTACAACTCCTTCCTCCTATTTCCTTAACTATTGTCTTTACTGCTGATTCTATTGTGATGCAAAACCGAAGTACCGGGAGAATAATTAGAACAGGATCTAAGTCACAAGGATTGTACCATCTCTTCACCTCTCCAGTTGTTTTTGTTTCTACCACTTCCGCTGAGCTTATTCATAATCGTTTAGGACATCCTAGTCTTTCTCAAATTGCAGAAAATCGTCCCTAGTCTTTCTTTTTTGTCTTCTTTAGTATGTGAATCATGTCAAGTTGGGAAACAAACTCGGACTTCATTTCCTAAGCGAGTCAATAACAAGACCAACTTGATGTTTGACATTGTTCATTCAGACATTTGGAGTCTAAGTCGTGTCAGTACAACTTTGGAATTTCATTATTTTGTTATTTTTATTGATGATTATTCTCGTTGCACTTGGCTTTTTTTAATGAAGAATCGCTTCTCCATTTTTCAAAAATTGTGCTGAAATACATAATCAATTTGGTGTTCGCATTAAGATTTTGCGTAGTGATAATACACGAAAATATCTTTCCTCTTCTTTTTTCTCATTTCTTGTCTACTCAGGGTATTACACACCAGACTTCTTATGCCCATACTCATCAACAAAATGGTGTTGCCGCGTGAAAAAAATCCGCATTTGATTGAAATAGCCCGCACCTTACTCATACATCATAATATTCCACGGCGTTTTTAGGGCGAGGCAGTCCTTGTTGCCTGTTACTTCATTAACCGTATGCCCTCCTCTGTTTTGCAGCATCAGAGTCCTCATTTGGTTCTCTTTCCTAATCAAACCTCTAATCAGTTGTCCCTACGAGTCTTTGGATATATATTTTGTTTTTGGATATAAATTTTGTTCATGATCATAGCTCTAGTAAAGACAAACTCCAACCCAAATCAGTTAAATGTGTCTTTCTCGACTATTCTCGGCTTCAAAAAGGTTACAAATATTATGATACCTTCAACTTTTATCTCTCCTTGGCCTCAAGTCAGTCCATCTCCCACTAGTACAGATATTTCTCTCCCTGATGCAAGTACTTCTAATCACTCACATCCAGTTCCATTATCATCTACTTCGGTCATGCCTTCAGTTGCAACGAGTTACTCCTCCTCTTGCTCTTCAAAAAAGTATCTCACTTATAATTTTGTGACTTACCATCATTTGTCTCCTTCCTATTATACTTTTGTTTCCACCATGTCTGTTGTTTCTACATCCAACACAATCAGAAAAGCATTGGATCATCCTAGTTGGTGTAATGCAATGGTTGAGGAGATGACTTCTCTTCACAATAATGAAATTTGGGTTACTACCAGTAAGTCTACTATTGGTTGTCGATGAGCTTACACAGTTAAGGTGGGACCTAATGGCAAAATTTATAGGCTTAAAGCTCGCTTTATAACTAAAGTTACACAGATTTTTAGGCTTAATTACAGTGAGACTTTCTCTCCAATAGCCAAAATAGCTTCTGTTCGCCTCCTCAACTAATTGGCTGCAATTAATCAATAGACCCTTCATCAACTAGATATTAAAAACATCTTTCTTCATGATGAGCTCGCTGAAGAAGCCTATATGAAGCAACCTCCAAGGTTTGTTGCTCAGGGGGAGTCAAGCTTAGTATGTCGTCTTTGGCGCTCCTTATATGGTCTAAAACAATCTCTAAGAGCATGGTTTGGACAGTTCAGCACTATAGTTCAACAGTTTGGAATGTCTCAAAGTAATTCTGATCATTTCATATTTTTTCGTCAAAATGGTGATAGATGCATCTACTTGATGGTCTATGTTGATGACATTATCATTACAGGAAATGATCATGATGAAATCTCTCAGTTTAAGCAACATTTGTTCAGTCATTTTCAAACTAAAGACTTAAGAAAATTGAAGTATTTCTTGAGAATTGAAGTGGCACAGTCTAAAAAAGGTATTGCAATTTCTCAAAGGAAATATATTTTAGATATATTGAAAGAAACAGGCATGTTAGACTGTAAACATGTGGACACTCCCATGAATCCAAATGTCAAATTTATTCCTGAACAGGAGAGCCACTTAAAGATCTTGCTAGATGTTAAATTTGGGTCAGGCCTAACTCACCCCAAAAGCTAGCTCAAGAGGAAAGAGTGCCTATGGCTCATATCCTTTCCACAACCGATGTGAGATTCAACACACCCCCTCATGCCCAGAATTTTTTACTAATGCATGACATATTTATGGGAGGCCCAACATCGGATAGGGAGGCTCTAATACCATGTTAAATTTGGGATAAGCCTAACTCACCCCAAAAGCTAACTCAAGGGGGAGGAGTGCCTATGGCTCATATAAGGGGCACATTACCCCTTTCCACAACTGATGTGGGATTCAACACTAGATACAAAAGATTAGTTGGCAAGCTCAATTATCTTACTATCATGCGACCAGATATTTCCTTCGTTGTAAGTGTAATTAGTCAATTTCTTCAAATCCCATACAGTAATCACTGGGATGCAGTCATTCGCATTCTTAGATATATCAAAGGAGCTTCAGGACAGGATATATTCTATGAGGACAAGGGTCACTCATAAATTATTGGCTATTCTAATGCAGATTAGGTAGGTTCCCCTTCAGATAGGTCAAGATATTGTATTATGATTGGAGGTAATCTTTTATCTTGGAAAAGTAAAAAACATAGTGTGGTTACAAGATCAAATGCAAAAGTAGAATATCGAACTCTGGCTTTAGCAACATGCAAACTCATTTGGTTGAAGTAACTCCTTCATGAATTGAAATATAGCGATACTGATCAAATGAAGTTGATATGTAATAATCAAGATGCCCTCCATATTGCATCAAATCCAGTTTTTCATGAGGACGAAGCATATAGAGGTGGATTGCCATTTTATTAGCAAAGGATTAAGTCGGGATGCATTTCTACTAGCTTTGTCTACTCAAATGATCAGCTAGCCAATGTTTTCACAAATCTCTTTGGGGTTAACGAATTAAATATATTTCTAAGAAGTTTGGAGCATATGACATGTACGCTCCAGCTTGAGGGGAGTGTTAAGATACTTTCTATAAATAGTCTAGATTTGCAGTGATTGTGTGCATAAAGAGAAATATAATTATGTGATATAATTAGGCTATAATTAGGGAATTAATTTATTTTCTTACCTAATATGTATTCTTGGAAGTAGTATATAAACCCAATTGGCTTGAGGGAATCATCAAGCACCTTTCTCTCAAAGTCTCTGCTTCCCTCTCCTCTTTCATCACCGTTTTCGAGCAACAAAGTTTGCAAAGTGCAAAAGTTGATTTTGGTGATTGTCAATTTACAAAAAATCAAAGTAAAAGTTATATTATTTACCTTCAATTTTTTTGTGTTACTTCAACAATTGTGTATGGGCTAAATTCATTGTACACAACCCAAAAAAAAAAATGCATGACATGTGAACTATATTGATCAAACTGAAAGCACAGTAACTGCCTTTCCAGAAACAAACTGTCAGCAAAACTGTCAGCAACACATTACCATTTCCTGCACAGGCTGGCTTTGTTTTATATTGCAAACAACACGCTTAGTTCATCATTTATATGTTCATTAGCCCTTTAAAATTATTTATACTACACTTGTATTTTTTTCTATTAAATATTTATTAAGAAACAAACTGTCAGCAAAACCCTGATTTCAGGGTTTCTCTCAAGAAAGAAAAAGGGAATTGGAGGAACAAAAGCAAGGAATGGTAGAGAATTAGGGAAAGAAAGTAAAGGAAAGAAATAGTGAAAGAAAATGGAGAGAAGTTGTAGAAGAAGAATCATAGTTATTAGTGATTCTAGAATAGCATTTCCTGCACAAGTATGCTCTGTTTTATACTTTCCAGGTACAGTAACTGCCTTTGATTCTTTCTATTAACTACCTTGACCTCTCAAGTTCAACAACACATAACCAACACTCTAGCTGACTTCAGTATTTTTCCCTCCAAAAATACACATCCCCGAGAATCATTCCCCTACAGACTTCTTTTGCCTCATCTTTTTCTTCGTATACGCAACACAAACTTAAGAATATAGCAGGTGGAAATTAATATAATATTATGAAGTTGCAGAAGGAAACAATTAAACTTTTAGGTCATTCCTCTGAGAAAAATCTCATACCTTAAATCGAGCATGCAGTGTGAGCAAAATATCATTCAGTAGTGTTGCTGGCCATGCTGGATCAGAAAGCTCTGATGCAATAATGGATCCTAGTTCATCAAATGATTCATGTGGAACTTGCATCCATATCAATGCTTTAATCACCATTGCTCGAACATAGACACATTCACAGGCAACAGTTGTCCGCACTACCTCCATTAAGGAAGCTAGTAAGCCAGCAATTGTATCCTTACCACCTGTTCCACTAGATACAGAAGCAGTCCTTCGGACACCTAACAGGGGGGAAAAGCAGGGGAAGGGAGGAAAACCAATCAGCTAATTCTTGAATGTATAAACAACTCATACACTAAAAGAAGAAGTTGATAATGGGTAAAACTGGAAATAAACATTATTAGCACCTATTATGTTCTCCAAATTCATCAATCCCAAAAATTAACTAAAAAGACTTGAATATCATGGAAATGCAGGAAAAATGGCATCTAAAATTAACTACCAATAATATATATATATAAAAGGATGAAACCTGACAATGTAAAGAAATACTAAAACCAATGGAAAATAAAATAGACATGGATGAACGTAAATGAGACTCGTACAAATCCATCTAATAATACTACAATAAAATTCAATTTAGTAACTGTATACAACTTCTAATTGAGTTTGCACCTATTAATTAAATTATATTTACATATATGCAGAGATAATTAACATACTAATGGCCCAAACTCAATTTTCAAACTTCAAGAGCACCAAAGAAGAATAATGAGTACAAAAATTTTATCAGAAAAATGAAACAGAATACCCAAATATAAAAACTTTTCCAGTCAATGAAAGAAGGAAAAAATAACTTGCATCAAACAAAGAATAAAGCGAGCTAGTTATTACTACATGGTCAATAAAAACATGTCCACCAACAAGCTACCTGACCTGGAACACCAAATGATTTATTCTCTCTTAAACAGAAATGGGATTAAATAACTTGATTATCCAAATCCCTCTATAATGCGACATTAAATCCCATCTAAGAAGGGGGGGAAGTTACCATTTGCATATGGGTTTTCATTAAAATCTGAATCATCTACTGCCTCAGAATATGCATTCACATTAACTCCTTCATCAATATCTTGCAAGCCTACAGCAAAGGCAGCAGCACGACTTTTTCCCATCTCCTGCACAACTCTTGCTGCCGCATGAAGTACTGGCCTAGAGAAACTACGGAAAGCACTCTCCAACCTGAATCAAGAACAGGAGTTCAAAAACAGAATCAAGTTTAAAGGATGCCTGAAAACAGAAACACTTTTACAACCGACATTATCACATGCCATAGTTCAAGCATATTAAGGATATTAAGAAATCAAGTAAAAAAGACTTGATAACCAAATTAAAGGGCAATGAACAAAGAAATGAAGAAAGATTCCAATCGACCTCCTCATTACAAGTTTAATAAGTGGCTGTGGACGTCTGGTTTTTTGAGTTTTATCTTTAGAAGCTTTTGATGAATCATTTGATTCAGCAGACGATCCCTTTGATGACAGAGATGGTGCTTCTGGCAACTTCAAAATCTCCCTAGTCAAGCGATACCATCCAGCAGCCCGCTCTTCTGTCCTGCAGTATTTAAATACATAAACTAGGACAACTTTTGAAAATCATTCAATCAGACAAACATGGGAAGCAATGGCATTATAATTGCATGTTATGTTAATAATCTTTCATAGATATGATGAAACTGTTAAACAAAAAATATAGAATCTATTTTTTATATGTGCATTTTTATGTGAATGGATGGGACAACCTCATATATGTTATCTAACTAAGGTTTTCCCTTCTCTGTATTTATTTTAATATTTGACAAACTATACATACATCAACCCTCCTCAAAGCCTGCAAGCATGGGGTGTTTCGAGCAGTAGGTCACCCTTTTAATTATTTAATTAATAAAGATATAAAGACACTTCCTAATATTAATAGGCTAATAATGTACATTTAATTTTATGTATCTAAAAAAGCTGAAATTATAAATACCTGAAGCTGTAAACAGGTATTATTATCATTAGTATAGGCCTCTTACTAACAGATATCATCTCTGTTAAATTTGGGTCAAACCTAAGTCACTCTAAAGTTAGCTCAAAGGGTAGGGGTGTCTAAGGCCCTTGTAAGCAGCACATTACCTATTCCAATCCGATATGGGATTCAATACATCCCCTCACACCCAAAACTACACTGGAGCCTGAAATATTTATGAATAAAAGGTTTTAATTTCATGTTAAATTTGGATCAAGCCTAACTCACTCTAAAAACTAGCTTAGTAGGAATGGCTAAGGCCATTATTCCCTTATCCCAAACCGATATGGGATTCAACAATCTCGTTCACCGAATTTCTTCAATTGCAAACCTAGGTATTGCATTCTTCACCTTCCCGTTATTATAGTTGCCTTCCTAATTTCCTTACCACTTTATTTTGGATTAATCCATTTATTCTAGTTATATTTTAGTTAGTCTTTTCAACTAATGTGTCTGTCAAAGGACCTTTAGTCAATCCTATTTTAACATGGAATATACAAGTAATTGTAATTGTAATAATGTGGACACAGTTAACATGTCTATAAAGGCCTTCAATATATCCTACATTAATTTAGAGTAAACTATTAAATCTAATTATATTTTAATTTAAGAGTTTTTTATTGATTTTTCTGTCATTATTTTTCATTATTATATTTAGCTCTTTTAATTAGTTTTTAAAATTATATTTAATATTATAAATAACAAATTGTAGTCTTGAGACCAATGCTATCAGTTACACTTTTTTTTATTTATTAGAATTCCCTCCATCAATATTTTATGGTTCATAAAGGACTGATCCCTTTGAGGTTTGTGGCTGCTCCTCCTAAACAATGCTTTCCCCATTGTTCGCACATGAGTTCTCCACTTGAGAATGCAGTGAATCTTATCACTGCATCCAACACTTGTAAATTATTGATTACACTTTTTTGCATATGTAGCTGAATTGAAAATGCGGTTTAATAATATAAAACTGAGAAGTGTAATTAAAGAATTATACACCAACATATGGCACTGAAGTAATTGTGCCATTTCGACCAAAAAAAAAAAAGACAGGTAATTGTGCCATCTATAAACTATGAATTATGTTAATCCATAGTAGTATCATTTAGAGCAACAAAATTCTATGGTCCAAGCATTGTTTCTACAATATTGATAAGCGAAAATGTTACTGAGCTTAGTGTTGGAGCAACTTCATATTGATAGCAATTTCCTTGGATAGAAGAATAATTTTTGGAAAAAATCCAAATAAGCCCCTCAACTTTTCATCAAAGTCCGATCTTTTTTGCCAAATAAACCTAGAAATTTGCATTTAAGTTCAAATTATTCCAAACATAGTGAAATACTAATTCCTATATTATTTAATGATTTAATCAAAGCAAGAATTAGGAAAATATTAATTTTATACTTTAAATATTAAAAAATTTATTATTTTTAATTAAGATGATGATGACAGCACCTTCCAATTTAACCCACAATAAACTTTAAAACCCAAAATCAAATGGCATCATCTTCAAATTCCGATTCACCACTCCCTCCGTGACTTGCCTCCTCCTCCTCCTCCTCTTCCTCTGCCTTCAACCCATTGACAATGCAACCTCACCTGCCTCCCCCAACTAGTGCGACCTCATCTTCAGATTTGCCTCTCATCAGCAGCACATTAATTGATTGTTGCATAAAGATTTCCAGTATTTGATGGGCTCGCTTGAGTTACTCTCCAAAGTCAAGGGAGCAAAAGGGGAGGGTCTGGGCAACTGTTAGCACAGGCAGCGATGATTCGGTTAACAGACCAAGTTTAGGGTTAGATATTATGGGTTTTTACTTTGTTGTAATTTAGGTGCTTGAGAGATTCAAGAGGTTAGGTTTGTCGTAATCTGAGTAAGAAGGAATTTGCGAGATTGGGTTTGTTGTAAAATATGCTTTTTTGTTCTTAATTTATGGGCTTTTGCTGTAATGTGGTTGGTAGTTGTTAATTTTTATCGCAATTTCCGTTCAAACATTTCCTCTGTGCAATATAGTAAAAAACATACCATGATTGGAACTTTCTAGAGAAAATTATGGCCAAAATATAGGCATACAAGCCTATTATCTAAGATTTAGCAAAATACAATCACTCCTATATTTCAACTGGCCCAATGGCAAAGTCTAATATTGCATCTCTAAAGTTTAATGATGGTTTAAAAAAAAAAAAGTAGATCATTATTCAAAATCAATATGATCTATCGGAAGTAAAATAAAGGGGGGAAAAGGAAATAAAGTCAAAAGAAAAAAGAATAGCTAATTCATATAGAGCCATCGAATCGCCTCAATCAGCAACTAAACCTATATGAATTATATGGACAGACAGCAAACGGCAGGAATAATTTCATCAATTGAAGTAATTTAAAATTTTATATCAACATACCTGCAAACCTATACGATACTTCTTCATTGGAAGTATATATGTAAATTTCTTAGTTAATCGGAAAATACATGATTAAATTTCTTATTTACATTTCATTTCTTGTGGATCTGTAATTTTTTCTCTTAACATGGTTTTTTTAAGCGAAAAATTAAGCAAGGTGGACTGATTATGTGATTTCCTATAATAAATTTTGACAATTCATAACAAGCATGAGGTGCATGAGTAGTTGAGTACATAATTTGTTTATAATTTAAGATTTTTTAAAAAATAATATTCTAATTTGATTCTCACTTCATTTGTATGAATATATGTAAATTGGAACTAATATATATCATCATGGTTGCATGTATGTTATATTTAATATTAGCATTTACGGTAATTATATGTGAGTGTGTGGAAGTTAAAGAAAAATACAAGCTCGTGTGTCCCATATGATGGAAAATCTAGTAAAAGGGAAAAAGTTCTAATCACGAGAACATAAAATACATACATTTACATACCTCTCATTGTTATCACATTTGCCCAATACACATAAGATAGCCTCAAAACAGACCCTTTCACTAGGATCTAGCAAGAGTTGATAAAGCACTGCGTTGAACTGAGATTTAATGTCGGGCCTCTCTGTGGACAAGAGTGTCAAGAAATTAAATGCCTCAATAAGTTCAGAAACTTGAATACATTTGAAAATCAGAAAACATAAAATCTATCATACCATCTAGTGCACGAGCTCTAGATATGGTATGGCATAGCCTGGCAAGTGAAACTCTAGCAAGCACGTCATGCAAATGAAGAACATCCTGCAAAGCCCCTGATTCATATAAAATCTCACAAGTTAAGAACAACATCCAGGAAATCCAACAACTTGAGAAACAAAAAACAAATTGGCAAGTGCCAGTTAATTTGAAAGTTGAAAGTATCCTAGAAACACAAAGATAAGCACACCGTAGCATGTTGACCTAAAAAGAACAAAAGCAAACATATTCTATTACCTAAGACTCAAATGACTTCAATGCTATAAGCGACAGGTATACAACGACAGACATTTGTGCCACCAATATGCTCTACAACTTGGTGGCAATAAGGCACCAAAGGATGTTCACAACGAAGGTCCACAAAGAGGGAAGTTTGAGAAGAAGATGTAGACATGTAGCTAAGAATGAGGAGTATGGTTCTTGTTCCCGATTCAGTAGAATTTTCTGGTTGCATAGTAAAAAGCAGGATTGGATATAAACTACAGAATCAATAGCACGTGGAAAGAGTGATTTCCTCTTGGATTTTAATGGGATCCCTCAACTTCATATGTATGCAAGTGTTTGATTTTTCAATTCTCCTATGCTGTAACCAAAATATTTAAATAAGATAATCACATGCAAATACACTCTATTAACTAAGGTTTTAAATCCACAAAAGAAAAGAAATGAGGAAAAAGATCTACAAGTTTGACTGTAAGATCACAAATTAGTTAAAAAAAGATCTAAAGAAATGTAGAAAGCAGTATTTTGTTAAGAGGAGCATCAGAGAATGTCAATATCAAGCGGCACAGGTTTGTGTATCATCTTATGGTAGGACAAAAATGCACATGCCACATTTCCTAAAGAAAGCATGGTTGAGATTCAAGCCCACTAAAAAGTTTAAACAAAGGCACCTAAGCAAACTCCATTCTAAGCCCACCAAGACAAATTAATCCGAAATCTAGGCATCTAGGTTTTTAAATCTGAAACATCCACAGTCCATGAGGCATTCTTGCGTAGCCCTTCTCAATAATCATACCAAGCGCATGACATTACAAATTGAAGTACAACTATATATATATAATTACCAGAATATGGTTTTTCTTGAAATAAATTAGTCCTATTACACCTAAATCTAAACTTTTCAACTCTGGCAATTTAAACCAAATTACCAAATTGGTTGTAGTTTTATCCAACTAAACAAATTGGTCAAAATTGAAATTAAAAAAATAATATTGTTTTCTTTTTTTTCTTCTCTCTCATCACACTCTCTCTAAGAACAGGCCCTACTCCCTTGTGTGTGTGTATCTCTCATCTTCTTGAATGCTCCAACACTCCAACTGCAAGGCTCCTAGGCTCCTCCTTTCTTCTGTTCATTGTCCATTGATCCTCAAAATGAAACAACACAAGGGCAGAAAGAGAGAGGGAGGGATATTAGAGCCTAGTTTCTCCAGCTCATTCACAGCAACATCAGTAATTACAGGTAAAGCAGACAGCTAGGAGGTTTTTGTAACTCCAAGGGTCGATTGATGTTGGTGGTAGTAATTGCTGATTGCTGAAGCTGGAGATCAATGAGGGTTGTCACAGCTTGTCACAAGGAAGCATGGCTGATGCCAACATACTCATAATGACTAGGCAAGTCTGGTAACAGTGATTGGGACAATCAGTGATAGTTGCACTATGATGAGGAAATAGCAGTTTGAGTGACAAAGGGAAGAGGAAGGGACAGGAGGTGGGTGAAGGCAAAGAGGGAGGGAGGGAGGGAGGGAGAGAGAGAGAGAGAGAGAGAGAGAGAGAGAGAATACAAGAAAAGATATATGATATATATTTATGCATGTAAAAAGTTGGATTAGATCGCAATTTGCACAAATTTTTTTTTTTTTGCTATAATTATGACAATACATCATTATTACCTAAAAAATAGAAGTTATAAATAAAACTAAATAATAGGAACTATTTTAATGCATCTAAAGAATGAAATCTAGAAACCTTAATATATTTAAGAAAATAATATAAGACAAAAATTAGGAAGCATACCTCCAGGAAGTACAAGTTTTCCTGCAAGAAGATATAATGGTAGCACATCAGGTGTAATAAACAACAAAAGCATAGTATAAAGATCACAGAATAAAAAGAAATACAGTTCCCAATAGAAATATTGTGATAATAATGCAAAATTCCAAAAAAGAATCACCTAATGACATTGCAACTGCATAAGGATCCTTTGTTGCCAATTCGGAGATGATTTCTAAAGCATGCCTCACAGCAACAGGATCCGAAAATGAAACCCTGCAGTCAAACACCAAGTCAAGTCTAAGATGTCTAAACTATATTAAGTACAGGAGGAATAAAAAAAGTATTAATAACCTAAACATAAACCTCCCCCAGTCCCAAAAAAGGGGAAAAAGAATAAATCAATGTATAATACACACTTTTCATACTTGATATTTCAAAATTAAATATTTTGGTCCCTAAGATTATTAACAGCATGACACTTGAGCCTTTGAAGCATAAAGCAATATATTTTTTTATAACAAAGTCCTTCATATTTAAAATTTGATTATAGTCCTAAAAATTAAAAGTTTTATTGCATAACAATATCTGAAATGTTGCACTAAAAAGACAATTTTTGTCACTAAATATATTACATTATCACCTGATAGAATAACTTACCCCTGCACAGCACGATGCAAGAAGGCTGGATTTCCAGGATCCAAAGGAAGTCTTCGTAGTGCACTTAAAGCAGCATACTGTAAATTACTCCGGATGATAGACTGACATGGCATGCATCAACCATTGAACACATCATAATAAGAAAATAAATCAACTAAAGCTTTGTTTAGTAAGCACAATATGCCTCATCGATCATTCGACCATATAAGAGTATAATCAGCCAGTTCTTAATCAGTTAATTGTGTGAAACAGACAAAATACATCTACAAAATTAAATAATTGTTATCAGAGCGGCCCAAGTGTGCCCAAGGTGCAGGGCAAGACAAGTGAAGGACACATTGTCTCTGAACCATTTAGGGGGATGATCTCACTCATACTCACCTAGGTCAGCCCAAAGGGCAGCAGCTATGGCATGCAGAGAGCAGCCCCAAAAAGGAGGAGGAGGAAGATAGAAGAAGGAATGTGTCACAAATCACAGTGAGAATTGAGTAGATGAGAAGCAGCAGAGAATTAGATGAGGGAAGAATAGAAAGAATAGAGATGAGAAGAGAAGAAAACAGAAAAGATGAGAGAGAATAGAATTGAGGAGGGAGGAATCTTGTATTCTTATTTATCATAGCTGATAAAAGTGTCCAGCTGGTATTTATACAGAAATCAGTTAGGCTGCTAACTAACTTTTCTCCACCAAACAGCACTACCCATGCCTTCTCTCAACAGAATTTCCCTCCAATCTACTCGTTCAATTATTCCTTTTCTTATTTCTTCTAGAATATGTGACAGAATGCTTTGACCTGGGGCCTTCTTGCTGCAGTGCTGCTTAGCTTCTCAATCTTCAACCCAGGTTTTTCTTTTTTAAAAAATATTTTCTTACTTCTTCATGCTTTCCTCTTCACCTTCTTTCTGCTCTTCACTTGCCCACCCTCTTGGGTCATCTTTTGAATTCATGCCGGATGCAGGCGTGCTGCCCATTTTTCTTCCTTTTGTTGTCAACATGCTGCCCTTCTTCTTTTGGTTAGCCGAAAATAAAGCTTCTGAGGTTCTTTCTGCATGCTGTTTTAAATTGTTTTTCTCTTTTTTTAATTTTAAAAATTCAGCACAAATTATTATTTATTAGTGACTAATTAATTCATTTATTTATTTATGTATTTAAGGTATATGCTATGAAAATTGTTAATTTCTTTCAATTTGATAAAAACAAATTTAATTTATTTAATTTTTTCTAAAGATTGAACATTAATTTATTTATTTTTTCTAAAATTAACATGAAATAAGTGTATGATTGTCTTTTTAACTACTTCCTCACTTGTCTTTTTAACTACTTTCTCACTATCATATTGCTCAATAAAGATAAATCAATTAAATGTATATGATTTGCGATAAAATTTTATTATGCTAGTAAAATTCTATAACCATGAAAGCTGATAAGTTTAAATAATTATCTTATGCTATTTGTATATTCTGATATATTATTCATATTTATATAAATTTTTATGAATTTTTTTTTTGGGTATCTTGCCTCACTCAGGCAAACTTGTATGTTGTGCCTAGGCTCTAGGACCCCTTGGCACTTCAGTGCACCTTTTGCCTTTTGATAACCATGCATCAAATCCAATCAATATAATTGATTTAAGGCAGAGAATGAAGAGCAAGGAGCAAACAACAATGACAAGAAGCACACCCAATTTTTTACATAACGAGTAGGCAAACACAAGAAGCCATTCCTAAGACTATGAAGATAGAATCACCAGTACCACATCACTGCAAAGTGAATAGTCTGGCAACATTTATCATTTGAAGGACAATTTTACTCAAAGGTGGTCAATACCATTGCTAGAAGATTCAAATTAATGACAGCTTGCACAAGACATACTGTACAAGCACAACATACTCGTAGCCATTGTTCTGTATGAAGAGACTATTAAACAAGAGAACAAGTACCACTAACTATAAGATACGCAAAGCAAAAACATGATAGCAAATTTAGTTTATAGACTATCATGATTGTATGCTGATATCTTACCTCCTTATCACCACCTTTAGTCCCAAAAACACCTTTCTTTCGTTTTTGAGGAGCATCAGCAACCTGGGAAAAAAAATTAAGACATTATCTGACAATTAAGAAATAGCACAAAGTTACAATTTAGGAATTTTTAAACATAAACCAACCAAATATCATGAATAAGAAAACAATAATAAGCTAGAGTTAATCATGAAAAGGAACAAAAAATTCATGGTCTGAGATAGACGTTGCAATAACTCATGAAAAATAGATACTTGCGATGCAGTCATAACACAGTTTGCATGAGGAACTAAAAATTACAGGCTTTCCAACCTCAACAAAAAAAGATAGTATATTCACAATATCTCAACTTCAAGACACCAGAATTAGGTTAAATTTCAATTTTATAGTGAGTGCAGGTGAGGCCAGTTTATGAATTTAGACATTAATTTGGATGCGTCCAATGTTCTAAAAGGGGACAAAAGGCTCCAAGCAATGCAGTCCCACTCCCATCCCGTCTCGCCTGGATGGGGCTGCCTCTCTGAAATAATGTGTGCTTGTGTCTGTGCGTGCGTGTACATATAACAACAAACACTAACCTGTCCTCTCCATTCCAAGCCACCAGCTGATGGAAGAGAATCTAAGAGGTATTTATCATTCTTCCTCTCTCTCTCTCTCTCCTCCTCCTCTTCTTTCTCTCTATCTTCTCACTGCCTGGAGCAGCAAATTACAGATTCAAACCTTTTCCTTCTAATTCTCTTGTTATCATCTCTCCTTCTCTTCTCTTGTCCTCCTCTTTTTCTCTTCTCTATCAATTTCAGCAGGCAACAGCTTATTCAACCACATCAACTATGATATTAGGCTATGGCACCTCACTTCAAGAAGACTCTCATCTCGCCTCAACACTCGCCAAGGCCATAGAGTCCTTGTCGCTTTAGTATTGCACTCCCCTTAATAAAACTGAGCCCATCTAAATAAAAGGATCTAATCCTTGAAAAGTGCAAAGGAATTAACAGCAGAAAGTGATGCATCCTCTTTATGAATGACACAAAAATCTCTTTAAAGAACTTGTCACAAGGTCTCCTTAACGTCTTAAAAGAATAAGATCTCATGCAAGAATTTGAAGGAATTACAAACCTAAAAACCATAACGTTACATGAGAACAAATTGTTTTGGTCAGGCAAAATTCTAAAATTATTAACCTAGAAACATGGCATTTTAAGTAATTATAAAGTAATTTAGGCTCATAAAATACTAAGGGTCTAATTGGCATTGTTGTTACTATTCCACTTGATAAACTAAATCTTTATAATAATTTGGTGCAACTCAAGTCATTTTGGTTCTAAATTTTCCAACCATGTAAATGTCGCATATTATAGAAAGAAGAAGAAAGGAATTGTTAAGAGATAAATGGGAGGGACAAGTAATTGTTAGTTAGCAAAGTATGATTTGGAGGGAAGTTCTGTACAGGTCAACCTAGTAGTTAGAGTTTGTTACAGGCAGCTGACAAGTACTCAGCAACTATTCATGAAGAATCAATAACAAAATCACCATATTCTCTCTATATATTCTTTTCTCTTCTCATCTAATCTGATTCTTTCTCTCATCTCATTCTAATCTTCTACTTTTAATCTCAAATTCTTCTCTTTCTTATCTCTAAATTCTGTTCTCAGACTCTGTTCTTGACAAAATGGTACCAGAGCTTGTCTCCAAGTGGGTAGGGCTGCAAATTAGTTCTTCTGACTTGCATCCATATCCAGACTCAGCATTTCTTTCTGTTGTTCTCTCTTTCTCACTTCTTTCCCTCAAATTCTTCTTCCTTTTTTTCCCAAGATTTCTTTCCCTTCTCTCTATTTTTTCTTCTTTTCCAGAGATTTATTTCCTTCTTTTCCCTTTATTTTCTTCTTTTCTTCTCGATAAGCCCTCTTTCTTCTTCTTCCTCTTTCTTCCTTGAATTTTTGAATCAACTTCTTTCTTTTTAATTGATTTCTAGTTCTTTCTTTTATTTTCTCCTTTAATTTTTCACCTCCCGCAATTCAAGAAACCTGTTTCTTAAATGCATTGAATCCAATCTAGGGTTTTGCTGAAGTTGATTTTTTTTTTCTGCAATTTCCTCTCAACCTTTCTTTTTCTTATTCTTTTCTCAGCTAGGGTTCCCTAACATGGTGCTGAATTCCTTCCCTTGAGTCTTGTTTCTTCCTTAATTTCTCTTGGAAACAAAATATAATAGATTTTCAGATCATGGAAACATAAACTTGGGAACTAATCTGCTGGATTTGGAACAATGGATTTGTGAAATTGTTGCGAGAGCATTTAAAAGATACAAGGAAAGGTGGCACAAAATATGGGAGAAATGGGGGATATCTTGTGAAGAGAAAATGGATAAATTGAAAGAATCAAACCCAAGGAAAATGGAAACTGTGACAAGAGATGCTATTTCATCCCCAAAAATAGAGGAGCAAGAGTCTATTTAGGATGTCGACATGGCAAAAGATGTTAATATTGTTGATGATAGGAAGAGGAAGAGGTTGTTAGTAGTGGTGATGGAGAGAATGCGTCTTGGGAGAAGCAATTTATGTTAGTCCAGGTTCCTGTAAGTACTATTTTGCCCTCAAGGAGATTAAAGCCAAATGGATTCTCCATGGAGAAGTTTGGCGAGTATGCAGAAGATGTAAATGATAATCTTGCTTCTTCTGTAAACATTTTTGTTTCTATTAATGTCCCCAAATATATCATATTGAAGGTCAATGAGAATGAGAAGCCGACCTTCAATGAAGCTAGAGACAATTTCGAAGGTAACACGCATAAGCTCCATTTCAAGCATTTTGGTAAGAGGCAATTTTATCAAGATTAGAGTCTTCAAACATGTCTGGAGCTGAAATTCAGAAAGAGGAAGTTCAGTTTATGCGATTTTATCATTCTTGTGAAGGATGAATGGGAGAAAACAAGAAGGCAAAGGAAAAAAAAAAAAAAAAAGAACTGTGATGTGGAGAATTAATACTGATAATAGAATAAAAATAATTTTGTTTGGAGCATGTGATCATATATTACTCGAGGAAGACTTAGAACAATCAACATGTTCTTCAAGGACTTGTCAAATGGTGCAATTTACGAGAGGAAGATGCTAGTTGGGAAGATCATTCTTTTGCAGTGGCTCAATCATGAATTTCCATCTTCTTGGGGACAAGAAGATTCTCTTGGAGAGGGTATTGTCACATATTATAGAAAGAAGAAGAAAGGAATTGTTACATGGGAGGGAAAAGCAGTTATTAGTTAGCATGATTTGGAGGGAAGTTATGTACAGGTCAGCTTAGTAGTTAGAGTTTGTTAGAGGCAGTTATACTACTCTGATGTATAAATAACAGCTGACAAGTACTCAGCAACTATTCATGAAGAATCAATAACAAAATCATCCTATTCTCTCTATATATTCTTTTCTCTTCTCATCTAATCTGATTCTTTCTCTCATCTTATTCTAATCTTCTACTTCTCATCTCAAATTCTTCTCTTTCTCATCTCTAAATTTTGTTCTCATACTCTGCTCTTGAGAGTAAACTGAACAAATCAAATGCTTACCCCTGCCTGCCAGCCAAAAGTTTGTCTTAGCTATTTAGAGAAAAGGATATCCAATAGTAGTGCAATTTATCATGGACAGGTTTTTAGTCATTGCAAGAGATTAATTATTCATATCGAAACTAAAACTAGAAGCCCTTTTAAACCACCTAAAGCCAAAAATCCAAATCATTGAGTTCCTTCCTACAAATGATTGTTTTATCTTGTTTATGACCATTCGAAGTTCAACAAAAGAACTTTTTTCATGCACGCATATGAGGATAGCATAGAGAATAAATAAGCAGTTCATTCCCTCAAAAGCATCTTGTAGCAACCATCATCGACATAGTTCCTCTAATTGAAAACACCAATGTCAAGAGCAACTTAAGCTTGCCTTACATTATTTAACTATATAAGGGGGGGAAAAAAAAAAGAAAAAAAACAAGAGGAAAAAAAGCACAATCTTTCTTCTGGGATGCAGCATTCTTAAATTAAAGTGCCAAGGGAAGATAATGAAGGACAAACCTTGTCAAGAATACCAAATACAATCTCATACAATCGGGATAAGATATCAGTGTTACTTGCAGAAGCATAAGTGAGAGCCTTCAAAGCTTGCAATCTCCGAGAATGAACTTCAAGATACAAAATAGATATATGTCAAAAGTTAACCCAATAGAATATCACCAAAAAAAGAAGGAGTCTTCTCATTCTTAAAAGCCAACCAGGTAATTTGCAAGAAACAATTTATATTGGCGATTCCAATCCTTCTTTCTCATAAGAATGTTTCCTCTTGCAAACAAAAGCATCAAATCCAGAAACCTTAAAGCAGTCTTATTTCCATCATGCATCACGTGTTTGTCTATTTCTTATTGTACATCACATGAAAATAGCAGATTGCTTAATAAGAGATCCAATACATACCATTAGATTACAAAGGCATTAATATTTTCCATCTACCTTCCTTAGCTAATACTACTTATGATGCTACCACAAGAAAAGAATAATAAAACCCAAAAAATAGGAACAGTTCAAATGCATTTCATAATCATAACTCATAAAGTGCTAAAATAAAGTCAGTACAGAACATGAAACAAAATAAAGAGCCATAACATAATGAAATTAAATGTCTGTTACCTTTAACCCCATTACTTAACAGTTTCTTAAATTACAATATCTGTTTCCTAAGCATTAAATTCAGCAAACAATATATACTATTATTTTGTGATTGAGAGGAGATGATGCAGCAGCAATGTTCAAAATTTTCCAGTACAAATGGCAAACTCTCTTGCCTAATCCATTTAAATTGTATTTACTTTTTTGAAAACCCATAGTTAAACAGATCTTCACAAAATCTAAAGTAACTAATGGCTTTTTCTCCCAGTCAGTTTTTTGCAATCCCCAAGTATATGCTTCATGTATAGTACTATAATGTTGCACTTGTTCTGTTAAGTCAGAAACATAATTTTAGTAAAAGAATGTGCATCAAGGAAATTTACTATCCACAAAAGAGAATATATAATGACCAGATCCACAACAACAGCTGGGTAAAATTTGCAGCAGCCTGCTTTCATCGCACCAGATTTCTGACAGCAACTACAACCACTACTGCGATTTAAAATTGTAGCAGAAAAAACCTAAACCATACAAGTTAATCAAACTTTAAAAAGCTACAAAAACTTAAGGTTCCCTGAAGTCCGTATTTATCACAGTAAATTATAGTTGATAAGTTCTATCTGAAATTTTAAATACAATGAAAAGCTTGGCCCATAAGCCAAACTCAGAAAAACATCCAAAGGCTTTTTTTTCTTTATGAATTATGGCATTAAAGAACCATGTTGACAACGGAAAATGTTAGACAATAGACATTTAATTATTGTCGTAAGACAGTTAGCAGAATCGATTATTCTACTCTAGTTTTCAATTTATTTAAAATAGGGAACGAACAGAAATTTAGTTACACAACCAGATTTATTACCAAGACTATCTAGACAGTAAAATAGCAGAAAGAATGCTGTAGGAAACAGATAATTCAGATGCTAGCAGGGAAGTTAAGGCACTGTGAACAGTAGCCATGAACAGTAAGAGGAGTTTAAACTTTAAACATAGCTTCCCTTAAATTTCTAATATTTTCTCTATCAAATCTTGCAATATTAAGAGTTCAAATAAAATTTAGCCATACTTCTTAGTTTAATCGAACTTGTGGTTTCAGGAATTTTCAGAAAGAGGGAAGGGAACCATTTATTTCAAGTTTCGATTACAGAAACAGAAAAACACAAAGGTCTAATAATTAATAACAAGGAGATTTGCAAATAAACCAAAATGTAAATGCATTTAATCACAATACCACTTAACATCCAAAAGAAAACAACCAATTTATCAGGTGACTTGTTGGTGCTAAAGTACCAACAAGCATAACACACATATAATTTAAATGATTACCCTTGTATTTATATCAAAAGGGATTACACCACATATCTCATAAAAGCAGTCAAAATATCAGAAGAAAAGACTAAATCCTTACATTCAATGTCAGCATTGGAAGCCTCTGCTGAAAGTTGTTCTACTATTCTTGGTACAACATCAGCTCTGGTAACACCTCCAACAGCATCAATATCAGCCAAAGCATCCCAATTAGGAGTTGGGATGCCACCACCTGAACCTAAACCTTGTGCACCAGTATCGGATAAAATTCGAGCCAGGTAATAATAGACATAGCGAAGGATAGTCCTATCTTCACATTGTTGATTCAACTGTAAAATTAAAGAGAAACATGTGTTAACTAGCATTGCTTCACACCAACATAAATATTGGAGGTGTAAATGAGTCAAGTTATTCGTGAGTTATTCAAGGTTCGACTCGATAAAAGCTCCACTTGGCTTGACTCATCTTTTAAACGAGCCAAGCTCGGGCTCAACTTCTAGGCTCGTTTAGTAAACGAGTAGAGTTTGAACTCCGCAGTATTCGGCTCGTTAAAACTAGTGAACTCGACTCGTTTTCAAGTTCATGAACAGGCTCGCAAACTGACTCATTGAGCAGTCTTGTGAATAAGCTCATTAAGTAGGTGGAACTCAATGTCATAGGAGAATTGAGCTAAAACTTGAGTCTGCATAAACTTTCATGCGTCAAGCCTGAAGCTTTCAAAACTCAACTCTGCTCAATTTTATTACACTCCTAGAGAAAAAATTCGGCTCAATAAAATTAAAGAATTCATTTTTTACAGGTTTTATGAACTAGCTTGTATATATATTTATTTAACTAAAATTATTTAGTTTTAAACATATTAATTTTAAGCTAAAATTTATTATAGTGTAAATAAATATAACTGTTCATGAACTATTCAAGATTAAACTCAATAAAAGCTCATCTCGTTTTAGCTCATTTGTTAAACGAACCAAGTCTAAGCTTATTAATATTCATCTTGAGTTCGAAATGAGTTGAGCTCGAGCTCAAAAAATTTTTGACACACTAAACTTGAGCTCTCCAAAACTCAACTCGGCTCGGTTTGCTTATACCCCTAATAAATGTTACTTTAAACGTGCTTCAAAGTTCAAACATTAACATCAAATGAAATTCTTCAACAAATAACTAGTGCACAAAGTGTAGTGGGGGGAGCAATGAGCATAGGACGGTTATAACCAAAAAAATGAATTGAACTGAACCGATGTAATTCGGCTTTACGGTTCAATATTTGGTTGGTTCCAACTATGAACTTTAGAAAAATTGATTTTTCATTCAAGTTCAGTTATTTCAATAAAAACTGAAATAACCAAACTAGATACATATACACACATAAGTTGCATCGTTTGTTGTGTTGCCCTTCATATATTTTGCTTCTTTCTCTTCCTCTCTGTCTCTCACCATCACCTCACTAATCACACCTTCATCTTCCTCAAACCCTCATCCAAAAATCGACTCTCACCACAGCCATAAATACTCTCACCCACAAATCCTCCAGGTTGTGCGGCGTCATCTTTCACTCTCTTCTCACTCATGAAGCCTTGCATTTTCCAGTCTCACCTTGTAGTCAGCTTCACATATCCCAATCCCAATTGACACCTGGCCTCACATCCTTGTCACTAATTGTACCTTGATTCCTCAACAGCGTCACACCTTCTCCTCCTCATTGTTGCTTGTCTAGGTTCAAGTTGAGATAAGACATATCTGCCTCAGCATGTTGTTACACTTATACTGATTTTATACATGGTTGTTGTACGTGTATGCTGATTGCTTGAGTTTTGAGATTTCTCATCAATTACATATATGTGGGTTATATACTGATTTGAGATTTCTAGTCAATTTTCACCCCCTGCTTGCTCATTAATTCTCTCAAGTTTAATTGCTTGTCAATTTTAAGATTTTGCTGATTTTGAGATTATATTGATACAGTGTTGATTTGTATATTATGTTGGATGATGATTGCTTTCATTGATCTGAATAGTTGATTTGAAGGGTGGATTGACATTGCTCTCTGTTTGTGAAAGTGTAGCATATTTGAGAGTAGCAAACCGATGAACAGAACTAAATTGATTTTTTCTATTTTGTTTGATTTGATTTTCTTTGTACCTCGGTCTGGACGTGGTTATTTATTAAAGGCTCAAAGCACAATAACAAAAAAAAAATTCTCAAACTAAACATGTTAACAACATATAAAATTTTGTTTTTTCTAACAAGCACTTTTTGGCCCTCAAACCTCAAAGCCAAAACTGGAGAAAAGTCGAGATCAAAGAAGAATAGACTTTAGGGTTTAAGTGTTTTCAAGTTATGTCTCCATGCATTAGATCGGTTAGAGCTGAACTCACTTTCCTTAGTTTTAGGAGTTATGGTATTTTAGCAATTAATTCTAGTGGAATGAGTTAGGTTTCTATTTTTAGGGCTTACTTTAAATCATGTGTTCTTGGCGCCTTATTTTAGTCCTCAACAAACTCAAACAAATTAATACTTTCAATTTTCTATAGAAGTCCCACATCGTTAGAGGATACAGTCTATATTTAAAAACATCCAATTCCTAAAGGGTTTACGGTTATTTTGAGTCCATAGACTTGTAACACTCCTCTTATGAATTATTCAGTTAATGAAAAGAGAATTTTACACCAAATGTGCTTCTTTGAAATATATCATGAAATAAACCCAAAGTATAACACCTAAAAAATGTTGGGCATGATGCCTATGGAATTACAGTGTGAGGTCTACAACCTTATCATCCTTTGTGTAGTTGGAAGTAGCTTTTGATGTAATTCATTTCCGAAACTCCTCCAATCATGCCCCCCAAAACCTTCTCTTAAAACCTAACAATTTACCTCAAAGAACTCTACATCCTCTCAAATTACTGTTGACACTCTTGACAATACCAAGGTTACACCACAAACATCCCAACTATTGTCTTTTGTCATTTTAATTAGGTCCGTAATCATTTCCTTGTTGCTAAGAATAGCTCACATAAAGCCCTACTTTCTCTACAATTCAGATCAACCAAGCACATGCCATAAAATCCAATTTGGACAATGTACTGCATCAAGAACCTAGCAGAAACATAGTACTCTACTAGAATGATTAAGAAACTGCCAGAGGATAAAACAGAAGTAGAACGTACCATGAGAAGAGACGGTGCCAAAGAAGGGTCAACTGAGTTGTAGACAGCCAGTTTGGGAAACACATGATGCACTAATTGCTTTTGGGAACTTTTCTATTCATAAATCAAACAACGACAGATAAGAAATAGTCTGAAGAATATCCATCAAAGAAATGTGAAGACAGAAAGTAGAAAGCAGGTAAAATGTACCTGATCAGCTGTAGCAGCTAGTTCATGGATACTCCTTGCAAGTTGTGAATAAGAAACTGGCTGCAAAGGTGAACTAAATGCAGTTGAGGCAAGCCCAATATGGATCAACAAAAAATTTCCCAGGAAAAAGGTAAAATTGCAACAATATACTAAATGATGGAAATCAGTGGCAATGTTTACTATTATCCAAAGAAATCATCGCGTAGGAGGATACAATGATCATTTCAAATTCATATTCACGCGCAAAAACACATATATGTAAAAAGAGAAACAACAGTTGAAGAAAAAGAAAGTGTAGGCGTTGTTAGTTTGGCACAGGTTCAAGAACCTTTTTCTTTTGTTTCTGAGGCATGATATTAGTTTTCATAGGATTCAAAGCAGCTTTAGCAGCAGAAATAGTGTCGCTTTGGATCTGCATAAGCGTAGCTCTCTTCGACTTCTTCTCTCCCAATATCGTCTTCCCTGACGATGAAGATGATGAAGTTGTTGTTACTGATCCCGTCGTCGGCTGCTGCGAAGCCGAATTCGCCGATGCAGATGCCGAAGAAGGAGGCAGCCCCGTCGATCCAGATGTCGACGCCGATGGGTCCGCCGTAATCAGATCCATCAACGTGGTCCCCGACGAATCCTAAGAGAAAAAAGTAGAATTACAAATGAGATTAAAGAGTGATTTTCCGAGAAAATGTTAAAGAATTTTTCCGGCAAAGAGAAAGAGACGACTAATTACCGCCATGGTCCGTTAATTTGCGAGCGTTTGGTTAGGCGCAGAAAAATAGGAAAATGTGGAGGTATAAAGATCTGGGTCTTGTTAGAAGATCCGGGTTTTGACTGAGCCTCAGCTTCAGACTGCAATTGACATACAGATTTTACCCTCCACAAATAGTTAATACAACGCTGGGAAGCATTTCCCCTTTGTTTGGACTTTGGATCCTTTAACTTTCATGAGTAATTAAATTATGAGAAATTAAAAATGAAAAATCAGGATGTTTCAAAAAAATTGAAAAATCAGGAGGAATGTTGTTTTTTCTAAGACTGCCTCAACTTGGAAAAATAAAAATCATTCATAGCTCATAAAACTTTTTGAATGTCCTAAATAAATTTTGCACATTTTTTTTACAATAACATGTATTTCCGTTTCAATTTTGTTTGCACGGTTCAGCCAACTAAGAGGGTTAAAATACTTTTATCAACTATTAAATATTCTAAGATGGTAGTTAATAAAAATAATAATAAATTGTATTTGTTAATATGTATAATAAAAAGTAAGGTGGATGAAAATTATAGAACGAACAGAGTAAAATAAATATCTCATAATGTATATCACCAGACATATACTAATTTAAATGGCATTGATAAATGATTAAGAAAAAAATAAAATAACTAACAGAATAAAATTATCCTAAACTCTCATTCTTTTCACTTTAAATCACTAATTATCCAAATCAATAACTCATATATTCACGGTATAAGAGGGATTGTCCATAAATTTTTTTTTTGACATATTGAGAGTGTTATAAGAAGTACCATACAATCATTGGTGATTGAAGTTTTATGGAATCACTAAGTACATACAAGTGGTTAAATATATCTTTGAACCTATTGACAGAGTTCAGAAGAGTAATCAAATAAGTTTTCATTACATGTTTTATACATCAACTTTCTTGTATTGCACCTTGAGGAATATTCTATAACCATTGCTAAAAGATTACGAAGATGGCTT
The DNA here is from genome assembly GCF_001659605.2 of Manihot esculenta. Lineage (NCBI taxonomy): Eukaryota > Viridiplantae > Streptophyta > Magnoliopsida > Malpighiales > Euphorbiaceae > Manihot > Manihot esculenta. The sequence continues at coordinate 37,235,689 of NC_035162.2, read as the reverse complement.
TTGAAATTTGGTGTTTTTTTTTGGGAAATTTATAATTTAGTTCCTGAGTATTGCCATTATTAACAAGTTAGTTCCTGTATTTTTAGAAACCTATTAAAACGTCCTTATGTTTTCTTTCCGTCAACGAAATAGTCGTTCCGTCCTCTTTTCCATTAAAATTAGATAAAGGAGGAGAGATAAAATTTTTAAAATCCAATTTTACCCTCAAATAAAACCCTTTATTTAGTCCTTGAATATTGTTATTATTAACAAGTTAGTCCTTATATTTTCAAAAATCTATTAAAATGTTTTTATCTTTTTTCATATCTATTAAAACGTCCTTATCGTTTCTTTCCGTCAATGAAATAGTCCCTCCTCATCGTTTCTTTCCGTCAACGAAATCGTCCTTCCCTATATTTTTAGAAATCTATTAAAACATCCTTATCATTTTTTTTGTCAACAAAATAGTCCATATCTTTTCTCACATCTATTAAAACGTCCTTATCGTTTCTTTTAGTCAACAAAATAGTCCCTATCTTTTCTTTCCTCCTCTTCCTCCTCCTCCTCCTCCTTCGAAGAAGAAGAAGAAGAAGAAGAAGAATAGAAAGAAGAAAAAAAAAGAAGAAAAAGAAGAAGAAGAAGAAGGAGAAGAAAAAGAAGAAAAAGAAGAAAAAGAAGAAGAAGAAAAAGGAGAAGAAGGAGAAGCAGAAGAAGCAGAAGAAGCAGAAGAAGAAGAGAAAGAATAAAAAGAAGAAAAAAAAAGAAGAAAAAGAAGAAGAAGAAGAAGAAGAAGAAGAAGAAGAAGAAGGAGGAGAAGAAGAAGAAGAAGCAAAAGAAGGAGGAAGAATTGATGAAGAAGAAAATGAAGGAGGAGGAAAAGAATGGGGGGTAATTTAGTCTTTTACTATATTTTTAAAAGCAAAATTATATGGAATGACTATTTCGTTGACGGAGAGAAAAGATAAGAATGTTTTAATAGGTTTTTAAAAATACAGGGACTGACTTGTTAATAATGGCAATACTCAAGAACTAAATTGTAAATTTTCCTTTTTTATATATATAACCACATGTATTTCTAAGACCCATTAGACTGAAACTAAATATTTTTCTCATCATGTTAACCCATTTAAAGGGTAAAGTGCTCCCAACGAGTATTTGCTTCATTGATGAGGATCAAACTCTTGACATGCTATTTTTAATTATTAATAGAGTTAATAATATTTTGATTTGTTTAATATGGTACCACGATGGTAATTTGGTAAATGACCCTTAATAAGGTTTCTAGTAGTGTGGTGCCAATGGTTGATACTAAAAGATTTTATATTATTGAACTTAAGAATATAAAAAAGACATAAGTTATGCATCTATGGGTCATGAAAGAGAAGATTTCAAGAAGGTTTGGTATGATCAAATTGTTTGTTGAAAAGGGAAACATATATTTTTATGTATCTATTAGTTATGGTATTTTAATTTTAAAAAAAAGGGGAAGCACCTCAAATTAAAAGGCTTGAGATATTAGATGAGGAAAATATTAATGAAGAAGTATTAAAATCAAGCAAGGAAGGTTAAGATGGTTATTATTCAAGTAGTGATGAATCATATGATGAATTGAAAAGGATGAGGGAGATGATGAACAGGAAGAAGTTAATGTTAATGAGTAATTAAAAATAATTAGTGAGAATATATATAAAAAAAAAAAAAAGAAGGAAAGAGTGTACATGAAAGATGATTTTTCTGACATTTCTTTTGGTGAGACAAATAATGATGTTATATTTGAGAACATAATTGATAAAGAGGATAGAGATTAATATAAGAAGGCCGGAGATAATGAAGAATATCGAAAGGTTAGATCCAAATAATAAAGTTGTGAGTGAGAGAGAGTTAGAGAATGAGTTTTTTTTTTAGGAAAAAATGTTAAAAATACTCAGGTATACTATGCTCATATTTTTAAAATTCTAATTAAGAGTTATAACTAACATTTAAGAATGCGACTCAGTTTAGGGATGTAGTAAGTGGGAGGTTACTAGAGATATGCAATTATAATTAGGGAGATTTACAATTTAGTCCTTGAATATTGTCATTATTAACAAGTCAGTCCATGTATTTTTAGAAACCTATTAAAATGTCCTTATATTTTCTTTCTGTCAACAAAATAGTCCTTCCATCTATTTTTGCCGTTAAAAATATAGTAAAAGACAAAATTACCCCCTTCTTTTTCTCATCCTCCTCCTTCCTTTTCTTCTTCATCAATTCTTCCTCTTTCTTCTTCTGCTTCTGTTTCTTCTTCTTATGCTTATGCTTCTTCTCCTTCTTCTTTTTCTTCTTCTTCTTCTTTTTCTTCTTCTTCTTCTTCTTCTTCTTCTTCTTCTTGTCCTTCATCATCATCATCATCTTCTTCTTCCTCTTTTTCTTCTTCTTCTTCTTCTCCTTCATCATCATCATCATCTTCTTCTTCCTTTTCGAGGAGGAGGAGGAGGAGGAGGGACTATTTCATTGACGGAAAGAAACGATAAGGACGTTTTAATATATGTGAGAAAAGATAGGGACTATTTCGTTGACAAAAAAAAACGATAAGGGCGTTTTAATAGATTTCTAAAAATATAGGGAGGGACGATTTCATTGACAGAAAGAAACGATGAGGAGAGACTATTTCGTTGACGGAAAGAAACAATAATGACGTTTTAATAGATATGAGAAAAGATAGAGACTATTTCATTGACGGAAAGAAACGATAATGACGTTTTAATAGATATGAAAAAAGATAAAAACGTTTTAATAGATTTTTGAAAATATAGGGACTGACTTGTTAATAATAGCAATATCCAATGACTAAATAAGGGGTTTATTTGAGGGTAAAATTGGATTTTAAATTTTTTCTCTCTCCTCCTTTATCTAATTTTAACGGAAAAGAGGACGGAATAACTATTTCATTGACGAAAATAAAACATAAGAATGTTTTAATATGTTTCTAAAAATACAGGTACTGACTTGTTAATAATGACAATACCTAGGGACTAAATTATAAATCTCCCTTATAATTAAGGCCAAATGAGCTAACAAGAGTTAGTGTGAAGTAAAGATAAGATTATCTATAATTACTATTTATAAGTATTAATAAGAAAAGTTAAAAGTTTATTGTAAAGACATATAACCTCAGCCACAAGTGTTATAGAACCAATAAGAAAAAGTTGGTTAATTTAAAATATATTATAGGGTTTTTTAGAATAAAATTATTTCTAACTCAGAAATTATGATTTACAAAATCCAAAAATCCATATAATGAAAATTAAAGAGGTATGTTAGGAGGACTATTTATAGGAGGGCCAAGTTGAAGATCATTTGGTTATAGGAGATTTTATAATAAAATATACTATACTGTAGAATTATGTTGATAAAATTGGAATGAGACTACCTTAAAGCCACATTTTATGTGAGAAATAAGCTAGAAGATGAGAGATTATAGTTTCTTTTTTTCTATGTCTTTCCATGTATTTAAATGAGAGATGCTAGAAAGATGCATAAGAATTATTGAATTAAGATGAACCTTCTTTGAGTGAGAAATAAGCTAGCAAATGAGAGGTTGCAGTTTCTTTATCTCTATGTCTTTCCATATACTTAGATGAGAGATGCTAGAAAGATGCATAAGGATTATTGAATTAAGATGAACCTTCTTTGAAGATGGTGTGTGAGGAACAATTTTTTTATGGTCATTTTTATGGTAGTAATTAGATGTTTTTATTAACTTGCAATTACTAAGATTATAGATAAAGTTATTTAAAAATAGTTTATAATGTAATTGAAAAAAAATCTTAATGCTAAAAGTGGAGAAGGATGGACTTTTATCACAAAGAAAGGTTATTTAAAACTGGTTTATAATGCAATTGAAAAAAAGTCTTAGTATTAAAAGTAGAGAAGAATGGATTTTTATTATAAAGATATAAAAGGTATTAATTTATAACTTTTCATACTTTATTTATATTTTAATATTATATTACTATTTATAATTTTCATGTTATTTGATAAAAGATGTTGAACATAGAATTTGTGCTATATACAATCGGTCAAATTAAGCAAAAAAAAAAAAAAAAAAAAAAAAAAAAACAGAATGGGGCAGATAGAACGAAGCAAAACTAATTTGATGAAAAAGTTAAAGAAACTCAATAAGCTTGTATTGTTGAGGATTTTTAAGTCTACAATTATGACACATTTTCTTAAGCATTTTTAATTTGAAAGCATGCTCAAATTGATATTGACATAATACCCACTAAGGTACAAATCCAAGCCTGAAAGCCCAAAATAAAGAAGCCCAAAGCCTGAATGACTAATGGGCTATTCTAAGTCCCACTTCAAACAGAATCCTAAATAAGAGTCAAATAAAGAATCCTTATTCCACCAAGACTCAATAATAGACTCCAAATACTATCAGGATAAAATTTTCGACAAGTTATATATATGGGCAATATTCAGGTATGTAAAAATCATCTCATTATTTATCCTTTCACTAAATACACCTTTGGATCCCTGTACTGACTTAAGCATCGAAGGTTTTGCCTACCAAACCACTTAGTGCTTTTATTATTTTGCAGATCCGAATTCAAAGAAGGAGTTAGTGTAGCATCATTGCGCTGTTTGTGGGAAATGAAAATTTTCTCATAGTATTACAAACCTTGTGATTATTTGCTTTAGTTCTTTTTGTCGATGGTTCCTAATCCTATCACTTCTAATCATAGTAGGGAGGTCATGTGCCACTAAAGTAGGCAATAATGGAAAACTCACAAGCATGGAAGATCTTTTTCGAGGATGAGTAATTGACCTAGGATCAACTTTTAAAGAAATTGAGAATATTGATGGAACTCTTGAAGAAACTAGAAGGGGATGCTATAGGGATGACACCTAGGAAAGGACGACAGAAAGCCGAGAGATTGAAGGAAAAAAAAATAACTAGAAACCATAAAGGTGCACAGTGAGATGCGAGGTTAATGGATGCTGTGAGGAGAATCCAAAAGGAGTAGTTAGATGATGACTTTAGAATTAGAGATGTTTCCCCCCTGTCTCATAAGATATTAGCTGAGACTTTTTCGGACAAATTCAAGCTACCTTCCTTAGACAAGTATAGTGGGAAGACTGACCCGCGTAGCTACTTGAATAACTTTTGCATAACTATGCTCCTCAACAACATGATCTTGTGCCGGATGTTTCCTTCCACCCTTACTGGTTTAGCACAAAAGTGATATCAACACCTTCCAGCTAACTTCATTCATGACTTTAAAGAATTAACTTATGCCTTCAAAGTAGCGGTTCATCACATGTATCCATCCTAAGAAGCTTTCTTCTGACCTTCAGAGTGAGGCAAAGGGAGACTAAATCACTCAGAAGCTATGTGGGCAGGTTTAATGTGGAGGCAATTCAGGTGAACAACCTAAATCATGAAACAGCCTATAAAGCAATCAAAAAGTGATGCTGAAACATAAGGTTTATGGAGTCATTAACAAAAAATTCGGCCAAAGACTATTACCAATTGATGGAGAGAGCCCAAAAATATATCTGTCTAAATGATGAAAAACAAGCCTAAAAAGCTGAGAGAAGGGATGAGAAGAGACCTTTAGATAGAATGGGGATACCAAGCAATACGGGAAGGGAGAGATTTCGGAACCACACCCCAATGATCGAAAGCAGATCCTATGTCCTCATGTAGATTCAAAAGAATAATGAGTATATCAAGTACCTCAGAGAATGAAATCGAACACCATAAAAGAAAGAGAAAAAGACAAATTTTGTCGTTTCCATGATGAGTATGGCCACATTATAGATGAATGCTAGAACCAAAAAGATGAAATCAAGAAATTGATTAAGAAATGGGTTTTGAGCATATTTACCCGGCAAAGAGAAGATGGAAGGACAAAGTTTGAAGGCAAAAGCAATGTGTTCACACCAAAGGTCAATGGCAGAGAAGAGGAAGGTGATGAGGAGACTTTGGGAACGATTAACATGATTGGAGGAGGTTTTGATTCGATCGGGGTCGAGAGAAAAAGGAGAAAGCAAGTAGGAGTGTAATCGAATCGAGCCGAGCCGAGTTTTGTAAAGCTCAGTCTCATTTATTAAAAAATTTTATAAGCTCAAGCTCGACTCGAAAATTAAATACTATAATTGAGCTCGATTCGAGCTCGACTCGTGAAAAACTCGTTTAAATTAATAACGAATCTAATTGAAACTCGAGCTCAAAAACTCGATTAAAAATCTCATTTAAACTACTAACGAGTCTAATTGAAGCTTGAACTCGAAAACTCAATTAAAAAGCTCGTTTAAACCAATAATAAGGCTAATTCAAGTTCGAGTTCGAAAGCTCGATTAAAAAACTCGTTAACAAAACTTAATTAATTTAAATTTTTAAATATTAAAATTTTAATTTAAAAGGTGAAAAGAGATTTTAATAAAATTAAATATAATTTAATTAAAGTTTATTATAATCAAATCCTTAATTTAAAATATAATAGAAAGTGAAATATTTATTTATAGTGGAAGTTTATCCCTCCATCTCTATAAGTTTCCGACGTGGGATAAGAGATATTATTTCAGTAACTTTCAATATCATATATAAAATAATGATCTATTCCTCCATTTTTATAAGTTTCCGATGTGAGATAGAGGATATTATTTCATTAATTTTCAATATCTCATATATAAAATAACGCATAGTGATTTTATGAAAGTGGGTTTGTGGTTTAGTGGTTAATGAAAGATGATTTTTCAAAAGTTTTAGATTATGTTCCGATCATCAATAAATGATTAATTTTTTTTATTATTTAGATCTTAATATTTTAATATTTTTATTTTTTCATTATTTAGATTTTAATATTTTAATATTTATTTATTTATAACATCAAATAATATTTATTATTCAAATGCTAATTATAAACTTTTAATTAATTATATAAAATATTTAATATAAGATTAATGATATAATACTAAATTTAATAATTATTTATTTAAATATTTATATTACATAAAAAAATTAATTGAAATATATATAATAATCTATATATAAACTGTCTATACAGGTAAAAGAAATAGTTTCTTTTTAAATTACATAATTTTAATTAAATTTGTATAATTTTTTTATTAGTATCAATAAACATTTTTATATAAAATTTATTAATATATTATAATTGATTATTCATATATTATCATTTCATTATTCATATATCATTATTTATTTTTATTTAAATATATAATTTATATTAAATTATTTTATTATATAAAAAATACTACATATAATATAAATATAAAATATTATATAAAATAAATATATTAATTATAAGTATAATCAATTTAAATTATATAATTATATATATATAAATAATGTATATATATAATTATATATATACATTATACTGAAAATAAATTTTATCAATAAAATCATATTGATTTATATTTAAATTATATAAAAAATTTAATTTATGAAATTAAGCGAATAATATTAAGTAGAAAAATAATAATACAAATATATATATAAACATACGAAAGTAATAATAATAACAATAGTTTATTAAGAGATTTAATAATTTAAAAAGAGTGTCTACTTAGAAAGATATATAGTGAAAAATAAATATATAAATTAATAATATAGTTATATAATTAAAGGTAGAAATATAAAAATTAACAATATATATAGTAAATAGATTAAGTGGCAGGGGTGTAATCGAATCGAATCGAGCCGAGTCTCTTAACGAGCCAGCTCGATGAGCATTTTAACGAGTCTGTTTACGAGTCTCTTAACGAGCCTGTTCACGAGTCTCTTAACGAGCCTGTTCACGAGTATCTTAACGAGTCTATTCACGAGCCTGTTCACGAGCCTCTTAACGAGCCTGTTCACAAACCTCTTAACGAGTCAACTCACAAACCTTAACGAGCCGAGTACTACGGAGATCAAGTTTAGCTCGTTTAATAAACGAGCCTAAAAATTAAGCTCGAGCTCGACTCGTTTAGAAATCGAATCGGGCCCGATCGAGCTTTTATCGAGGCGAGTCTCGAATAACTCACGAATAGTTTGGTTCATTTACAGCCCTAAAAACAAGTTTGCGAGGAAGCAAAGATCATGGCAGTAGAAGCATTGTTCCAACATCCAATAACCTTCGAGTCAGAAACTGACAACAAGATTTCAACTTCTCATTCTAACCCCTTGGTTATTTCAGCAAGAATAAACAAGTTTGTGGTTAAGCGGATTTTGATAGACACTGGGAGTTCCGGAACCTGGTCACGTTAGATGCATTTGACAAGCTGGGTTAGACCAAAAGAAGAACCTTTCCAAAGTCTCTTATCCCTTAGCAAGGTTAAGTGATAAGTCAATCCCAGTGATTGGTGTTACAAACCTAACTGTGGTAGTGAAGACGAGAAGTTCAAAAGGGAGATCTACGCCGAATTTGCAATGATGGACATTCCTTTATCATACAATTTGATATTAGAATGACTAATTCTAACAATAATAGGATGTTCATCAACGTGGAATACTTATGTCTAAAACTCTCAGCCTCAATAGCAATGGCAAGGGGGAGCCAGAAGTCCGCTTAAGAATGTTATAAGTAGTCCACCAAGATAATCTGCTTGACTTTTCTACCAATAGATCTTCTGAAGAAGTCTAAGCAAACCATTTCTCTGGAACCAGTAGATGAAGTAACCATAGTACAACTGGACGAAGGAAAAAAGGTCAGGATGGGATCAACAATAGAAGGGAAAAATCGAGACAAGGTTCTAAAAACTCTCAAAAGCCGTATATCCACTTTTGCATGGAAAATCAAAGACATAATAGGAGTAGATCCTATCATCATTACTCACAAACTCAGTGTGGACCCTTTTGCCAAGATGGTAAAGTAGAAAAATAAAAAATTTTGCTCTTCAAAGTCAAAAGATAATTGCTGAAGAGATCCAAAAGTTGAAAGGGGTTAGCCTGATAAAGGAGGTTTAATACCCAACTTGAGGGGAAAATGTAGCATTGGTTAAAAAGAAAAGCAAATGAAAAATGGAGGATGTGTGTTGATTTCACAGATTTAAATAGAATTTCTCCAAAAGATTATTATTCCCTTCCTTCGATGGACAAGTTGGTGGATGCAACTGTCAAACACAACATTTGTTCCTTAGTTGATGTAATTTCAAGATACCATTAAATTATGATGGATGAACTTGATGCAGAAGTAGAAACTTGATCACGGTTTGTGAGTGGGGAGGTTCATCACCGGTCAATTTTCTTGAAGGCTGGTTTAGAAAACAATGGCGTTGACGATGTAGAAACTTGATGTTGAGAAGTTTGATCAGAGAGGAGATTTTATGCTTTGAAAAGAAAAGATCAAGATAAATCTTGAGATCATAAGGCTGCAAGATGCTCTCGATGATGATCCGAAAACATGAAATCTTAAGGAAGAAAATGAATCAAAGAAACCTAGAACTCCAGTCTAGAAAAGAATTCTTTCTTTAACTCCAAAAACCTCGGAATCTTCTAGGGCTGCTTCAATTATCACCTTGGATCAATAAGCAAGATTAAAAGAGAAAGAGATTGAGAATCAAGTCAAATGGTCAAGAAGAAAAAGGAGTAGAAAGGCTAGGAACTTGATAGTTCGGTGTCTCTCGGATCAGATTTTCAAAAAAGTAATCTATGAGAAGACTGCTTTTGGTATCTAGAGACTTCTAGAGAAACTCTACCTGGAAATATCTTTACCTAATAGAATGTACCTGATGCAGAGGGTTTCAGGCTTCAAGATGGACGAAGGCAAAACCATTGAGGAAAACTTGGACATTTTCCAGAAGATGCTATTTGATTTGCAGAATCTGCAGTTAAGGTGGAGAAAGAATTCCAAGCAGTGTATCAGTTGAATTCTTTGCATCCTTGTGAACAGTTGAGGGAGGTTCTGAAGTATTCAAGAACCAGTATCACAACTGAAGAGATGAAGACTGTAGCAAGGTCTAAAGAAGCAAAACTCAATGCTTAGAATGGTACAAGAAATTAGTGTAACAGCCCGGAAACCGAACTGCCACCGGCACTAGGATCCAGATCGACTTAAGGTCGCCGGGACCCGTAGTAAGCCTGCCATCCTGACTGTGAACCTGTGACATCCCATACATGATCATATATTTTCTGTAAAAACATAAAACTTTTCTTCATTCCAAGGCTTAACCTGTGCATGCACTATCTCTGTTCTCTACCAATCCCTACTAGAGCTCCTCATTGCTCTAGGCGGATAAAACTCATAATGTTAAGCCTGGTTTTCTCATAAACATACAACAATATATAAACATAAACTGATCATGTGAAAACACAAAAAGGGATTACAACTCTTATAATCAAGCACCATTCTATACACTGTACACATACATTATCTCTTTACATTTACATGTCCACACTGACTAACTATTACAAACTATATACTTTTCCTGTACCCTGCTGACTTCCCTCTGAATTCTGAACCTGCACAACTGGAGTTAGGGGAGAGGGATGAGCTACTATAGCCCAGTGAGTAGAACAATAATAAAGAACAGGTGATAAAACATGCTCTCATGCAATGTATCACATCACAAGTAATCACATCTCAGCATGGACGGATCAACACTCCCTCTATACCATATGCCTGGTCCCTGTAGGGCTGTTCCAGGTCTTTGTGCCTGGTCCCCGTAGGGCTGTTCCAGGTCTTTATGCCTGGTCCCCGTAGGGCTGTTCCAGATCTTTCCTCTGAGGGCTATTGAATCCTTACTATGTCCATACAGTCATAGAATCAAGGATAAATGCAATGCATCATATTCGTGTACACTAATGCACTCATCCTATAGCATATTCATGATGCATGAAGCATGATAAAATACTCGTTTCTCATATTAAAATACTAAGTTTAGTTCTACTCACCTCGGGTTGACTCTGAACTGACTCTGCAGGTTCTGAAACTGGACTCACTGCTGACCTCCCTGATTCCTCTAGTCCGTACCTACACAGGTGGACTCAAATGAGGGACCAAACTCACTCAAGAACATGTCTAAGAAACTCCCCAAAACCCTTCTAAACCATCCTAGAACATTCACAGAAAACATGCAAAAGAAGGCTGGACAGGGCACTTTCGGCGGCAGGTTCGGCGGCCGAAACCCCTCTCCAGAGACGAAACTCATGCATGTTCGGCGGCACCTTCGGCGGCCGAAGGTCTCGTCCAGAGACGAAACTCACATACTTTCGGCGGCCGAACTCCCTCTTTCGGCGGCCGAAAGTCCCTTTCTAAAACGAAAGCTTAGCTTTCGGGGGCAAGCTTTGGCAGCCGAAACTGCCTCCCAAGCATGTTCAGCGGCCGAACCTTCTTTCGACGACCGAACCTGGTTTTGTCCAGGGGACAGAACCTTGCTCTGTTTCATGCAAACTTTGCCCAAAAACCTACAACATGCATATCAACTACTCCCAACTAGCACATACACATATATATGCACAAAGGGGTCTCAAACTATCCTAAACCCCAAACAAACATAGCACATAACACTTAAACATGAAAAATCACCAACAACCTCACCTAAACCTAAACATGCATACTACCCATACAAACTTCATAAAACCTTCAAAAATCAACAAAGAAGGTTCAGGATCTGTACTTACCTCTTCTAAACAAGAGATTACACGATCCTAACGTGGAGATATAGAGAAATCCGTTCTCAAACTCTCCAAGCTTCAAACTTGTTCTTTTTGCTTAAAACCTTCAAAAATCATCAAAACTCTTAAAACCTTGGAAAAATTTGAAGGAAATCATAAAAACCATGAAAGTCAATGTGAGAGAGGCTGTAACTCACCTCTGGCTGCAAGTGGAGGAGAAATAGCCTCCTTCCACCGACCCTTGGCCCTTTTATAGGTGGCTGGCCAGACCACCTTCGGCAGCCGAACGTGAATCCGAAACCATGCAATGTTCGGCGGCCGAAAGTGACCTTCGGCGGCCGAACCTTTGCATTTTTCCCTTGTTTCTTTTCTTTCAAAACTCATTTCCTTTCACACTTGAAAACATTCAAAACTCTTAAAACACACATGAAAACATATGTCTTACCCTTCTCGAGGGTTCCGACACTCGAGATTCCACCGAACTACAGGAATTTCGAGGCCGGACTCGAGCCGGATATTACATTCTCCCCCCCTTAAGCACATTCGTCCCCGAATGTCCCTAACACAACATAAAACACATAGAAAAGGGGAAAACCTAACCTTAAAACAGATATGGGTACTGTTGGAGCATAGACTCCCGTGTCTCCCAGGTGCACTCTTCTAGATTGTGGTGGTTCCATAGGACTTTCACCATTGGTATCTCCTTGTTTCTCAGCTTTCTGATCTGGGTGTCTAAGATCCGCACTGGCTGCTCTACATAGGTGAGATCACTTAAGATTTCCACCTCAGGTTCACTAAGAACCTTCTCTGGATCTGACACAAACTTCCTCAACATAGAAACATGGAATACCGGGTGAATTCTTTCCATAGAGGTAGGTAAATTCAGCTTATACGACACATTTCCGATCCTTTGCAAAATCTCAAAGGGACCAATGTACCGTGGGGCCAGTTTATCCTTCTTTCCAAAGCGAACCACTCTCTTCATTGGAGACACCTTTAACAATACCATATCCCCCTCCTGGAACTCTATCTGTTTCCTACGGATGTATGCATAGCTTTTCTGTCTGCTAACAGCTGTCTTGATCCTCTCTCTGATGATAGGCACTAACTTGCTAGTAATCTCAACTAGCTCTGGCCCTGCAAGAGCCTTCTCTCCTACCTCTTCCCAGTAAACAGGTGTTCGACACTTCCTCCCATACAAAGCTTCATAAGGGGCCATCCCTATGCTAGCATGATGGCTATTGTTGTAGGCAAACTCCACCAGAGGTAGATGCTGCCTCCAAGAACCGCCAAAGTCTAACACACACATTCGCAGCATATCTTCTATGGTCTGGATGGTCCTCTCTGACTGACCGTCTGTCTGTGGATGGAAAGCAGTGCTGAAATCCAATCTTGTGCCCAATTCACTCTGCAGACTCTGCCAAAACCTGGAGGTGAACTGATGTCCTCTATCTGATACTATCGACACTGGAACTCCATGCAGCCTCACTATCTCGTCTACATACACCTGCGTCAACTTGTCCACAGAATAATTACTCCTGACTGGAATGAAGTGGGCAGATTTGGTGAGTCTATCCACAATCACCCATATGGAGTCTCGTCTGTTAGACGTCGCCGGTAACCCCACTACAAAATCCATAGCTATGTTCTCCCATTTCCACTCTGGAATCGGCAGTGGGTTAAGCATTCCAGCCGGCTTCTGATGCTCTAGTTTCACCCTTTGACATGTCTCGCAGGCTGACACGAACTGTGCCACTTCTTTCTTCATTGCTGGCCACCAATATACTCTTCTCAGGTCTTGATACATCTTGGTGGCTCCAGGGTGAACGCTATATCTTGCATTATGAGCTTCCCTCATAATGTCTTCCTTTAAACTGGCGTCATCTGGTACACATAATCTCTTACCGTGACGAAGAATTCCCTCACTGTCAAATCTGAACTCTGCACTGTTGTCAGACTGAACAGTCCTGGCAATCTTCACTAACTTAGGGTCTTCGTGCTGTTTCAGAGCCACTTGCTCTAGAAACACTGGTGTAACTCTCATCTGTGCAAGCAAAGCACCTGTACTAGATAACTGCAACTGTAGTCCTTCATCCATGAGTCTATAAAAGTCCTTCACCACCGGTCTTCTCTCTACTGCAATGTGGGATAAACTGCCAAGTGATTTCCGGCTTAAGGCATCAGCTACAACATCAGCCTTACCCGGATGATACTGGATCTTACAATCATAATCACTGAGCAATGCTACCCACCGTCTCTGTCTCAAGTTTAACTCTCTTTGACTCAAGATGTGCTGCAGGCTTTTATGATCCGTATAGATCTCACACTTTACCCCATAGAGGTAATGCCTCCACATCTTAAGTGCAAAGATAACAGCTGCCATCTCAAGATCGTGTGTCGGGTAGTTTAGCTCGTGCTTCTTCAACTGTCTAGAAGCATAAGCTATCACTTTGTCATTCTGCATTAACACACAACCTAATCCCACTCGGGATGCATCACAGAACACTGTGAAGTCTTCATCATTAATCGGCAGAGCTAACACCGGTGCTGAAGTCAACCGTCTCTTCAACTTTTCAAAACTCACATCACAATCCTCTGACCATACAAATTTCTGATTCTTTCTGGTCAGTCTGGTCATAGGAGCAGCTATTTTTGAAAAATCCTGAACGAACCTCCGATAGTAGCCTGCCAAACCCAGAAAACTCTTGATCTCGGTCACTGTCGTGGGTGTAGGCCAATTGGCTACTGCCTCTACCTTCTTGGGATCTACTGCTATTCCTTTCTCTGAGACTACATGTCCCAAAAAGGCAATGCTCCTTAGCCAGAACTCACACTTGGAGAACTTGGCATACAAGCCATGCTCTCTCAACGTTTGCAAAACTATCCTCAGATGCTGGGCATGCTCCTCTGCATTCCTAGAGTACACCAAGATATCATCTATAAAGACGATCACAAAACTATCCAAGTACTCCCTGAAAACCCTGTTCATGAGATCCATGAATGCTGTAGGGGCATTAGTCAACCCGAACGGCATTACTAGGAACTCATAATGCCCATATCTGGTCCTAAAAGCAGTTTTGGATACATCTCCTTCCCTGATCTTCAACTGGTGGTATCCGGATCTCAGATCTATTTTAGAAAAACAACCTGCTCCTGCCAGCTGGTCGAATAGATCATCGATCCTGGGTAAAGGATACTTGTTCTTGATAGTGACTTTGTTCAACTGTCTGTAATCGACACAAAGTCTAAGAGGTCCATCCTTCTTTTTGACAAACAAGACTGGAGCACCCCAAGGGGAGGTACTCGGACGGATGAAACCCTTAGCTACTAAATCCTGTAACTGCTCTTTCAACTCTCTCAACTCTGCTGGTGCCATCCGGTAGGGAGGAATAGAGATCGGTCTAGCACCGGGCATCAACTCTATCTCGAACTCTATGTCCCTATCGGGTGGTAGTCCTGGAAGCTCTTCAGGAAACACATCTGGGAATTCGTTCACAACTGGTACTGAGGACGGTTCCCTAACCCGACTGTCTAGCTCTCTCACATAAGCTAGGAACCCCTGACAACCTTTCCGCAACATCCTACGAGCCTGGAGGGCTGATATTAAACCCCTAGGTGTCCCTCTCCTGTCTCCTCTGAAGACACACTCTGACCCATCCTGGTCTCTGAGACTCA
This sequence comes from Manihot esculenta, assembly GCF_001659605.2. Classification (NCBI taxonomy): domain Eukaryota; kingdom Viridiplantae; phylum Streptophyta; class Magnoliopsida; order Malpighiales; family Euphorbiaceae; genus Manihot; species Manihot esculenta. The sequence continues at coordinate 37,220,424 of NC_035162.2, read as the reverse complement.
CTACCTTGTCCCTGCAGTGCAAGGTAGCACTATAGGTAGATAACCAATCCATTCCTAGAATGACATCAAAATCTGTCAACTCTAGAACCACAAGGTCAGCTGGAAGGCATCTAACCTCTATAAACACTGGACTGAACTGACAGACTGACTCTGCCAATGATGGGTCACATCTAGGTCCACTGACCCAAAGAGGACACTCTAACTCGGAGACTATCAACCCCAATCTCTCTGCGGCTCTATAAGAAATGAAAGAGTGAGAAGCACCGGGGTCCATCAAAGCATACACCTCTGAACACCCAATGATGAGATTACCTGACACCACTGTGTTCGAAGTGTCTGCCTCCTGTTGAGTCATGGTGAAAATCCGTGCTGGGGCTGACGGACCTGCACCTCGGGAACCCATCCCTGATGAAGAGGTTGCCCCTCTTCCTCTACCTCTGCCACTGCTTGGTGGACAGACTGAAGCTGCTGACTGAACGACACTACCTGAGGTCATCTGCTGGGATGGTGTAACCAAAGTCGCCTGAGGACATTCCCGTGCATAATGTCCCTCCTGCCCACATCTATAGCAGGCTGTAGATCCCAGCAAACAAGCTCCGCTATGTGGTCTCCCACACCTATTGCAAACTGGAATATCTGTGCCAGAACTGGAGCCGCTCCTCATTCCCAGACCCGTTTTAATCCAGTTCCAGAACTTGCCTCTCTTTCCTCTGAGTTTGTCCCATCTCTTCTTACTCGCACTTGCTGTACTCTGTGAGGAGGAACCTGGTTTAGTACCAGAAGAATGTGCCTTTGGTTGATTGACTACTCCTTGACTTATGGCACTGGCCTCCATCTTTCTCGCAGCATCCACAATGGAGTGGAAACTCTCCTTCTCCGCGTGGAGAATCAAAGAGAAATACCGGGGATGAAGCCTTGTGGCATATCTCTTTGCCTTCTTCTGATCTGTATCATACGCCTGACCTACGTATGGTAACAATTCTAGGAACTTATCTGTATATTCATCAACACTCATCTCCTCCGTCTGTCTCAACTGCTCAAACTCCACAACCTTTAGCTCCCTGGAACTGTCAGGGAAAGCCCACCCAGCAAATTCGTTGGCGAACTCTTCCCATGTCATACTGTCAATTCTGGGGTCCACATAGTTCTTGAACCATTCTCTGGCTTTCTTGCACTTTAATGTGAACCCTGCCATCTCAATGGCCCTGCTCTCATCTGCTCCCAACTCACTTGTTATCATTCTGACTGCACTGAGATACTCAAAGGGATCATCTCCCGTGTTAAATTTAGGAGCATCCAACTTTAAGTACTCAGTCATCTTCACCTTAGTTCCCCCTAAAGAACTGGGTTGTGCTTCAACAACAGGGGCTACTGGTTCAGGTGGTGGTGGTGGAGGTACTGTTTCTCTGGATTTAGGCGATGCTGAACTTGGCTGAAAAGGTGGGGGTGGATACATATGATATGGTGGATAGAAGGAAGGATAGGGCATATATGGCATGTAGGGTGGATATGGGGCAAAGCTGGAGTAATCCGACGTGCCTCCAATCGGATACTCTGGGTCCTGAGGAAAGGGTGGATAGCCAAACCCTGAGGCATGTGCGCCTCCCTGGGACTCCCCCATACCTTCTTCTGACCTTCCTATACCCATACTGACCTCTCTCCTCTGATCCTCCTCCATAGAAACTCTCTCTTCGTCTGATCTTCCCCCTCTGCCTATTCCTCTTCTGCTCTCGTCAGAAGACCTTCTAGGGTCTCTTGACGTTCCCTCCCTGCTTGACCTGTGAGATCTTGCCCTTGGCAAGGCAAGTGGACGAGCAGCTGTACCCTCACTTACAGGTGGGACTCCAGTCAATCTCGCGGATCGACGAGTTCCTCGCATCTTAACTCTCTGTGGAAAACAACACATCACAGAGCACATAAGCAACACATATCATCATACATCACATATAAACTAATGCACATGTATGAATCATGGCATTGCACATCAGCATATAGCGACAGGACTGACATCCTATCCTAGTGGACATGTTTCCCTATGGTGCCTGACCTGCTAAAACCTCTATAGGCCCAACTCTGTCTATATAGGTCCGACCATGTGAACCTAATGCTCTGATACCAATCTGTAACAGCCCGGAAACCGAACTGCCACCGGCATTAGGATCCAGATCGACTTAAGGTCGCCGGGACCCGTAGTAAGCCTGCCATCCTGACTGTGAACCTGTGACATCCCATACATGATCATATATTTTCTGTAAAAACATAAAACTTTTCTTCATTCCAAGGCTTAACCTGTGCATGCACTATCTCTGTTCTCTACCAATCCCTACTAGAGCTCCTCATTGCTCTAGGCGGATAAAACTCATAATGTTAAGCCTGGTTTTCTCATAAACATACAACAATATATAAATATAAACTGATCATGTGAAAACACAAAAAGGGATTACAACTCTTATAATCAAGCACCATTCTATACACTGTACACATACATTATCTCTTTACATTTACATGTCCACACTGACTAACTATTACAAACTATATACTCTTCCTGTACCCTGCTGACTTCCCTCTGAATTCTGAACCTGCACAACTGGAGTTAGGGGAGAGGGATGAGCTACTATAGCCCAGTGAGTAGAACAGTAATAAAGAACAGGTGATAAAACATGCTCTCATGCAATGTATCACATCACAAGTAATCACATCTCAGCATGGACGGATCAACACTCCCTCTATACCATATGCCTGGTCCCCGTAGGGCTGTTCCAGGTCTTTGTGCCTGGTCCCCGTAGGGCTGTTCCAGGTCTTTATGCCTGGTCCCCGTAGGGCTGTTCCAGGTCTTTCCTCTAAGGGCTATTGAATCCTTACTATGTCCATACAGTCATAGAATCAAGGATAAATGCAATGCATCATATTCGTGTACACTAATGCACTCATCCTATAGCATATTCATGATGCATGAAGCATGATAAAATACTCGTTTCTCATATTAAAATACTAAGTTCAGTTCTACTCACCTCGGGTTGACTCTGAACTGACTCTGCAGGTTCTGAAACTGGACTCACTGCTGACCTCCCTGATTCCTCTGGTCCGTACCTACACAGGTGGACTCAAATGAGGGACCAAACTCACTCAAGAACATGTCTAAGAAACTCCCCAAAACCCTTCTAAACCATCCTAGAACATTCACAGAAAACATGCAAAAGAAGGCTGGACAGGGCACTTTCGGCGGCAGGTTCGGCGGCCGAAACCCCTCTCCAGAGACGAAACTCATGCATGTTCGGCGGCACCTCCGGCGGACGAAGGTCTCGTCCAGAGACGAAACTCACATACTTTCGGCGGTCGAACTCCCTCTTTCGGCGGCCGAAAGTCCCTTTCTAAACCGAAAGCTTAGCTTTCGGGGGCAAGCTTTGGCAGCCGAAACTGCCTCCCAAGCATGTTCGGCGGCCGAACCTGGTTTTGTCCAGGGGACAGAACCTTGTCTGTTTCATGCAAACTTTGCCCAAAAACCTACAACATGCATATCAACTACTCCCAACTAGCACATACACATATATATGCACAAAGGGGTCTCAAACTATCCTAAACCCCAAACAAACATAGCACATAACACTTAAACATGAAAAATCACCAACAACCTCACCTAAACCTAAACATGCATACTACCCATACAAACTTCATAAAACCTTCAAAAATCAACAAAGAAGGTTCAGGATCTGTACTTACCTCTTCTAAACAAGAGATTACACGATCCTAACGTGGAGATATAGAGAAATCCGTTCTCAAACTCTCCAAGCTTCAAACTTGTTCTTTTTGCTTAAAACCTTCAAAAATCATCAAAACTCTTAAAACCTTGGAAAAATTTGAAGGAAATCATAAAAACCATGAAAGTCAACGTGAGAGAGGCTGGAACTCACCTCTGGCTGCAAGTGGAGGAGAAATAGCCTCCTTCCACCGACCCTTGGCTCTTTTATAGGTGGCTGGCTAGACCACCTTCGGCAGCCGAACGTGAATCCGAAACCATGCAATGTTCGGCGGCCGAAAGTGACCTTCGGCGGCCGAACCTTTGCATTTCTCCCTTGTTGCTTTTCTTTCAAAACTCATTTCGTTTCACATTTGAAAACATTCAAAACTCTTAAAACACACATGAAAACATATGTCTTACCCTTCTCGAGGGTTTCGACACTCGAGATTCCACCAAACTACAGGAATTCCGAGGCCGGACTCGAGCCGGATATTACAATTAGGGTGAAGGTCTAGTAGTAAGGGGAAGATATGAGTATAGAGACAACAAGAACAAGGGCAAGAGCAAATCGAGGGCAAGATCAAAGTCCAAAAGCAAAGTCGAATGCTGGTATTGTGGCAAGAAATGTCACTTTAAGAAGGACTAATACTCAAGGAAAAATAATCAGAAGGGTTCTCAGAATGAGAAGGGTGAAGCAGCAATTGCAAACAGCAATATGCAAGATTCTGAAGTTTTGACTGCAGAAAATTTAGAGGTATTGTGCATCACTGAGTCAAAGATTAAAGAATAATGGATGTTGGATTCAGGCTGCACATTCATCGTGATCCCGAGAAAAGAATGGTTTGCCACATTTGAAGAAAGAGATGGGAAACAACACAACCTGTGACATTAAAGGAGTTGAAACAATGCGGAATCATGATTCATTATGGCTCGATTGTAATGTTAACTTAAGTGAAGTACATTCCTGAACTCAAAAGAAATCGTATTTCTCTTGATGCACTGGTACAAGATTGTTGGTACAAGACTCAGAAAGGCATAATGAAGATTGTCAAAGGTTGCAGAGTTATCATGAAATGAGAGCTGATAGAAGGTCTATACGTTTTGCAAGGCAAAACGGTTTTTGGTGAAGCAAATCCATCCGATACTACTCAGTATCAAACCTATCTCTGATACAATAGGCTTGGACACATGAGTCAGAAAGGAATGAAGACTCTAGTAAAAAAGGGTCTGTTTCAAGGTTTCAATCTATCATCTCTAAGTTTCTGTGAAAATTGTGTCTTTAGTTAATCTCACAGGTTGTCCTTTGAGACTGGAAAACATACAACAAAGAGAATTCTTAATTACATTCTCTTAGACCTATGGGGATCATCAAATATTCCTTTTATCTCTGTCAAAGTGTTAGTATTTCATCTCATTTATTGATGATTACTCAAAAAAGGTTTGGATTCACTTCCTAAAATCAAAGGATGAAGCTTTTGAGAAGTTTGTGGAATGAAAATGCTTAGTGGAGAATCAGACATGAAAGAAGATCAAGACATTGAAGACATACAATGGTCTTGAATTCTATAATCAAAATTTTGATTCATTTTGTAGGAAGCAGGAAATTTAGAAGCACATGAAATGTGCTTATACATCACAACAAAATGGTATTATAGAAAGAATGAATAGGACAATAATGGAAAAGGTCAGAAGCTTGTTCAGTGAGTCGGGTTTGTCACAAAATTTCTTGGCTGAAGTTACATCTACGTGTGTGTACTCAATCAATAAGTCCCCATCTACTGCTATAGAGTTCAATGTTCCAGAATGGAAGTGGTCAGGGACTGAGCCTTCCTATTCACACTTGAGGAGGTTTGGTTGTGTGGCTTACATTCATATATATCAGAGTAAACTATTGCCAAGAGCAAGAAAGGGGATACTCGTTGGATATCCTTAAGGAATCAAAGATTACAGGATCTAGTTGCTGGAGGAGAAGAAGTGTGCCATTAGCAAAGATGTCAGATTCAATGAGGAACAAGTGTTCAAGGACCTATAGGAAGAGAAAGAGGAAAATGTTGTAGGGCAAATGTCAAGAAATGAGACTGTTATTCTTTAGGTTCCTACGTTGCAAAAAAAGAACAGTGAAAGGACTAAAAATCAAGGTGGAGTGCTTCAGAAAATAATTGAGAGCTCATTTAGATATAAAGAGAAGGACATCTCTTCAATTGATGAATCCGAGAATGCTGAAGATGCAGAATCGGGACAAAGGCCAGAGGAAGAGATGAATTCCAAGCAAGAAGATTTGAGTGATTATTTACTTGCAAGGGATAGAGATAGAAGAGAAATCAAACACCCTTAAAGATATAATGAGGCTAAGATTGTGACTTTTGCCTTCATATTTGCAAAAGAGATCGAAATCGAAAAGCCAAAGACATATCAAGAAGCCAAGCGATCTAAGGACTGCAGAAAGTGGAAAGAAGCAATGAAGGAGGAAATAAAGTCACTGAAGCATAACAACACTTAGATTCTCACGAAGAAACCTGAAAAGAAGAAGGTTATAGAGAGTAGATGGGTTTTAAAGAGAAAGTAGGACATTCCAAGTGTGGAGCAAGATTCAAACAAGACTAGTTGCTAAGGGTTTCTCGTAGGTAGAAGGAATATATTATAATGAAATCTTTTCTCTTGTAGTGAAACATGTTTCAATCTGGGTTCTGTTATCATTAGTGGTATATCAAAATTTGGAATTGGAATAAATGTATGTGAAGACTGCGTTCTTATATGAAACTTTAGAAGAGCAGATTTTCATGAAACAACTAGAGGGTTTTGAAGAAAAAGGGAAAGAAGATTGGGTTTGTTAGCTTGAGAGATTTCTTTACGGTCTAAAATAGTTACCTAGACAACGGAACTAGAGATTTGATTTTTTTATGCATGACAATGCATTTCAGAGAAGCAAATTTGATTCATATGTCTATTTCAAAAAGCTTGAAGATCAGTCTCTAGAATATCTAATAACATATATAGATAACATGTTGATAGCAGCAAATGATTAATCAGAGGTCAAGAGATTGAAGAAAATGCTGGAAGGTTAATTTGATAAGAAGGATTTGGGGTATGTAAAGAAAATTCTAGCAATGAACATTCAGAGAGATAGGGGTGAGTAGTATTCAATTCAAATAAAAAAAACCGACTGAACTGAATTAATTTGAAAATTCAGTTCAATTTTTTATTCATTTCGGTTCAGTTTTTAATTTTAAAAATTTTAGTTATTTCGGTTTGGTTCGATTTCAATCAGAAAAAAATTTGAAAAAATCGAACCGAACCGATTAGTGATAATAATATATTATTTTCAATAATATAGAGATATTAGATCATATTAAAGTTAAAATATTCTAATTAAATTTTAAAATATTAAAAAAAGTGTAAAAAAATAAAAATTTTATTAAAAATTCAAACCAATCAAACTGAATCAGACCGGTTCGATTCAATTCAGTTTCTGATCAAAATCGGTTCGATTTTCATAAATATCAAAATTTTGATTTTCGGTTTATTCGGTTTAATTAAGTTTTTAACAGAACCGACCAAATGCTCACCCCTACAGAGAGATAGAATTGGAAATCGATTAACTTCATCTTAAGAGGATTACATGCAAAAGGTTTTAACAACATTTGGAATAGACCAAGGTTGTGAATACTCCATTGGGGGCTCATTTCAAGCTGAGTTCGAGCAAGAATTCAAAGGAGTGAAATGTTGTTGGTAGCATCATGTATGCTATGATCGGAATAAAGCTGGATTTGGCTTATCTAGTTGGAGTTATCGTCAGGTTCATAAGCAAACCAAAAAGAGATCACTAGAATGCTGTGAAATGGGTACTCAGGTATATTAGAGGAACATATAAGCCGAAACTCAATTATATCAAGGAATCACGTCTGAAAGCCAAAGGTTTTTGTGATTCTGATTGTGCAGCTGGTTTAGACAAAAGGAGGACAGTGTCATGTATTCACTGTTGGTGAAAATATTGTAAGCTGGAAGTCCGGTCTGCAGTATGTCATAGCTCTTTCGACCATAGAGGACGAGTATATGGCATTGACAGAAGCCATCAAAGAGGGAATCTGGTTAAAAGGTCGGATGGAGGAGCTCAAATTCAAACAAGAGACAGTGGAGGTGTATTATGATTCTCAGAGTGCCATTAGTTTGTCAAAGAACAACATGCATTATTAAAGAACCAACCACATAGATATCAGATTGCACTGCATCAGGAATTTGATATCTAAAGGCATTGTCAAGGTTTTGAAAATCCACACAGAAGAAATCCTATTGATGCACTCACCAAGACTTTACTTGTCAATAAGTTCAAAAGGATGCTAAAACTGTTAAGGCTGACCGAAAAATGATGAGAGTCAGGTCGAAGAAGGTATGAGGATTCACATGAGTTGAAGAAGTTCAAGCAAGGTGGAGAATTGAGGGACTAATACTTGAATTCTTCAAAAAAGCTTGGAACATCTGGATAAAAACAAAGAGAGATCAGATGACTAGTAAACGACCTGGCAGATGACCAGATGTGTTGACGAGGTGTGACGACCTGTTGACAGGGTGATTTGCTAAAGGGCCAACCTACCAGAAGAAAGGGCTGACCTGTCTAATGGAAGCAGGACTGAGTAAGGCAGGCCTGATGAAAAAAGAGTTGGAGTGCCCAGGATGCTCGCAGGGCTGGACGCTTGTCAAGGCAAGCCAGTTGTCTAGATGCTCGGATACTCGGAAGCTTACAAGGTAGGAAGGGAGGCCTGGAAGCTCAAAGACTCACTAAGGCTTAAGAGCGCGGAAGCCCAAAAGGTTGTTGGTCGAGAGTGGCTCAAAAGCTTGAAAACTCGCTAAGGCAAGAGTAGCCCGGGTGCGAAAGTTCAAAATGCCCGAAAACTCAGAATGCACAAATTCTTTAAAGTGCTCGGAACGTCTGAGACGATTAAGAGGAATGATGATATTTTATTTTTTCGCCTTCATTTAAAAGAATTGAGGGGCTTTTCAGTCTGTTTCATGGGGTCAAGGTCATTGAGTCTGCTATTTATGGAGCAAACGTCCCTCTGTTTTTGGGTGTGAAAAAATGCGTAAAGTGAAAAAGTATTGTGATTGTTTTTTTCTCTGCCATTTATTGATCTGTAATCGAGCGTGTACTTGTCTGTGGTTGTTTTCTCTTTGTAACTCATTGTGAATAAAAGATTCCATCTTCCGAGACGTAAGACGATCTTCAAAATATTGATCTGATCTCGTCGATTTCTCTGTATTTTTCCTTCTTCTCTGTTTTTCTTTCTTTTCTTTATTTTTCTTATTTTCTGCTTACGTCACTCACCGAAGATCAGAGTTGAAGTTTCAAGCAATAACAAAGTGTAGGTTGAAAACTGTAAATTTTGGATTGAAAAATTATTAGTTAATCCTTATGGTATGAGCAATAACAAAGTGTAGAGTTGAAAACTTTCAATTTTTGCTTGAAAATATTATTATTTAATCCTTATGGTATGAGAAAACTCACTAATTAGTCTTTCAATTTTGAAAAATGCATTAAGACATTTCTGGCGTTTTAAAAAGTGTACTAGTTAGTCCCTCCATTAATTTTTCCGTTAAGTATTTTATTATTTAATTCTTATGGTTTTCAAAAACTTATTAGTTTATTTTTCAAATTTTTAAAAAGTTTACTAATTAATCTCTTTATATCAGAGATATTTTAGACTTTTTTCAATATTTAACGGTTAAAATTAATGGATGGATTAATTAGTAAACTTTTTAAAATATTAAGAACGTTTTAATATATTTTTTAAAACTAAGAGACCAACTAATAAATTTTTTTATAACATAGAGACTAAATAGTAATTTTTCATTTTAGCTTTCAGTTCATGTATGATTTAATGTTAATTTTAATGATGTGTTTAAGTTTAATTGGACTGCAATACTAATGTTAGGCATACGTATATAAATATAATGAAAAATATACCCAAGTGTATAACATCATGTCCCCACCACTATGCCTGATGGAACTACCACCATCTTTTTCTCAAATAATTAATCATATTCTATTTTTACTTTAATATTTTTTAATTAATTTATACTCCTTTCTTTTAACTTGAAATTTTTTATTATATATATATATATTTAATCCAATGAAATAATATTATTTAGTTTTGTTATCTGTTAAAAAAATTTAATTTTAATTCCAATTAATGAAATAGCATTCCTTTTTTTTAAAAAAGAAATATTTGATTGTTAATTTGAATTAATGGTCATCTAATGTATTATTAAAAGTTAACTCATTTTGATCAATAAATTAAAAACATTAGGGGTTCAAACTAATAATAATAATAATAATAATAATAATAATAATAATAATAATAATAATAATATAAAATTAATAAGTTTTTGATAGAAAATAAATAAACCAACTTGAAACCACTTGAAAACTAAAATTGGCTTGAACTTGCTCCGGTTCTAATTTAATTTCACTTAGGGATAAATTTATTTTTAATTTATTTGCCTAAATATGTAAGTCAAATTAGTCTTATTATATATATTTTAAAAAATATAAAAAAAATATCTTTTAAAATTTATAATTTAATTTATATTAAAATAATATTTATAATATCACACCGGTAATATATAGTGATAATTTTTTAATGATTCATTTTGAAAATAAATTTAATTAATAATTATATTTTAATTATTATGTAAACATTATTAATATACAAATTTATTAAATAGCCATCAATTCAAATAGCCCCATCCGTAATCGAGATAGATATTCCAAATATAACAAACTATCAACGGCTAAATTAGCCTAACCACAACATCGCTCAGCATTGAGATAATAAGTTCATGAATCTTATATTGCCATTGCCATTGCTATCAAACAGAAGATCTAAGATGGCCTTATAATCAACTTCATTTCAATCCACACAATAGAATTCAGCTTGAAAACTATATTGAAATTTTGCTTCTTTGGCATTTTGAAAACTAATTATACATAAATGAAAGTTGGTTGAATATGATACATATGACATATGAAACTAATATTTTCTTTCCTTCTTTCTTGGGAACAAGTAAAGTAAAGAGCTTTGCCCTGCTTGAGGAAGATGATATATGAAGATGTAGTTAAGAAGTGTTGTGAGGATAAAGGCGAATTGGAAGACCCTTGGCAGGAATAGGCATAGGATCAACAATGATCTTCTCATCAGGAATCACCTTTTCAAATCTGAATCTTTTAACCAAATTGTGCATAAAAACAAGTATTTCCAGTCTTGCATACTCTTTTCCAGGGCACATTCTGGGTCCTCCACCAAATGGCACAAATGTATAAGGAGCTGGTCCTTGCCCTTCAAATCTGCTTGGATCAAAGTTTTCTGGTTCTGGGAAGTATTTTGGATTCTTGTGGGTTGAGTTTGCACTCCAATACAGCTGCACATACCCACACACACATGCTTAATTAAAACAAATCCTATATTTATCAAAGAATTATTATCACATCCTCAAGTTTTTAAAATCATTCAATTTTTATCTGTAAATATTGGAAGAAATTCCATTTTTATCTCTAAACTTTAGGTAATGTCTAATTTTCTTAAAAGTGAAGTTTTTTTTTTTTAACTCAATTTATTCAAAAACTTTTGATTAGGATCAATTAGTCCATTTTTGACAAAAAAAAAATTTATAACTTTTAGTAATAAAATATTAGTTTATATTTTAATATTAAAATAAATAAAATTTTATAATAAAAAGAGTTTGAAAAAGAAGTAGAAAATATATATACCTTCCAGCCCCTTGGAATGGAAAAACCATTGAAGATGAAATCATTGATGGCTTCCCTAAAAGCACCTTGAAGAGGAGGCGCAAGTCTCATCACTTCACACGCTACGTTCCATGAATATTTCATTTTCTGAATATCATCCCAATTCAGCAATTCCCCCACCTTTTTTCCTTTACCAATCTCCATTTGCTCTGCTTTTCATAAATATATATATTAAAAAGACATAATAGAAAAAACCAATAAACTTTAATCCAATATTACTAAAATTTATTTTTTTTTACAAAAATTTAAATAAATCCCTTAAATTTTCATCAAAATCCAAATAAACCCATTTAACCATTTTGGTGAATAAAACAATGAAATTTTTATTCTAGTCCAAATAACACATGACCTATAAGATTTTAATAATAAAAAAAATTATTTCTTTAATTTTGAAATGAGATAACTTATTTACTATCTTTATTCATGAATTTTTTTAGTTTAGTTTTTGTTTTAATAAAAATTAATGTTTAATAATTATAAATTATAAAAAAATATTTAGTCTTAGATAATGACTTATTTAAATATAAAAATAAGATTCGAGATTTTATTTGTCAACTATTAAATTAAATTTATTTGGACTTTTTGTTTTGTTGATAAAGATGGGAAACTTAGCATATTTGCAATTGGGTACGTTGAAAATATTAGTTCAGCCATCTTATTATGGATACGTTGAAAATAGAAAAACAAATAGACTTATATGACATGAAAATTTAATTGAGAATTAACCAATGTGTTCAGCATCTACATTTAAGTCTACGTTGAAAATTTTCTTAATTGGTTAATTTACACTATAGTATCTAAAATGTAACAGTACCCATAAATTAGTTGTTTTTTTAATACTAAATAATTTAATTTTTTAATTTTTATTCGGTTAATAAAATATATTTTTTATAACGTTTAATTAACTAATACAATTAAGGAATAAACAGAATTCAGTTCAAATCGAAAAAATCGATTGAATCGAATTAATTTAAAATTTTAGTTTGATTTTTTATTCAATTCGATTTGATTCGGTTTTTAATTTCAAAAATTTTAATTATTTCAATTTGGTTCAATTTTAATCAAAAAAAAAAAATTGAACCGAACCGATTAGTGATAATAATATGTTATTTTTAATAATATAGAGAAATTAAATCATATTAAAATTAAAATATTTTAATTAAATTTTAAAATATTAAAAATATAAGATAAAAAATAAAAAATTTATTAAAAATCAAAACTAATCAAACCGAACTGAATCGAACCGAATCAAAATGGTTCGATTCAATTTGATTTCTGATCAAAATCGATTCATTTTGATTTTTATAAATACTAAAATTTCAGTTTTCGATTTATTCAATTCGATTCAGTTTTGAACCAAACCGACCAAATGCGCACCCCTGCTAAACAGTGTCCAAGAAAAGTCATTTTATGCATAACACTTTGCTGCTATTAATTAATTTTTTATGAAAATATCAGCACCTCTTTCTCAAATAATAATTATTTAGATGAAAATAAGTAATAAAAAGTTAATATACATATAATTAATAAATAGATAGATACGCATTACCATTGTAAACTTGTTGGAAGATGTGTGGGAGTTCAGAAAGATACTTGACAATGAAAGTGCAAGCAGCACTAGCAGTATCATGACCACCAATCAACAATCCAAGAATCTTGTCTGCAATATCCATCTCATTCATACACTCTCCATTCTCATCACTTGTACTCAACATATGACACAATATGTCATCTCTCTTGCAAGCTTTGCCTTGTTCAAGCTCAATCTTTCTTTGCTTGATTATGCTTACAAGCTCCTTCCTTATAAACTTTGAGGCCTTTATGGCTCTTCTAAAGGGAGTTCCAGGCAAATCTATTGGAATAGATATGATTCCTGAGGCTAATACTTGAAAAGGCTCTGCAAATTTAGCTATATGGGTTGGATCTTCCAGGCTTAGAAAGAGGCGACAGGCTAACCAGAAGGTGTAATTCTTTGCAAGAGGGAATACCACCACTTCTTTTCTATTCTCCCACCCTGAAGCAAAGTGCCTTTGTGCTATTGTATCCATGATACCTGCTCAAGAGAATTCATGAATGAAGATAAACAATATTTACATAAAGCCGTATCCAAAGCTGCAAGTTTAGCTAAACTTTTCCTTAAGTAATGTATAAAGAGATACATAGTATAATTATACCTATATATCGCTGCAAAGCCTCAGGTTTGAAGAATTGAGGAAGAAGCTTTCTCATTTTGATGGCTTCTTCCTTGGAAGAAGTTTGAAGAGAAGAAGGAAAAATTTTGTTGACAGAATCAGGCCACCAAGCAACAACAAGCTTGTTCTCATTAGAGAACATGAACTTATTACCTGCAGCTCCACAAAGCACAGCTGCAGGGTGACCAAGCAGATTAGTTTTGAAAACATCAGAGGAATACTTAGTTGTCCTGTCAAACACAAACTTCTCAGGATGACCTTTCCATCCTGTGGACAAAAAATCCAGGCTCTCTCCCACAAATGGAAAGCCTGGTTTCCCTGGAGGGAGATTGGGGTTCTTGTATTGAGAGATGTGTTTGTAGAAAAGAGAAAACAGAGACACCATGATGAAGGACATGAAACTCAGCAGAAGGCTAAGATAGAAATGCTCCATTTTTGTTTTTTGTTTTTTTTTTTCTAAGTGTGGGTGAATTGAGGTATTGTTTGATGCCAATTTATAGGCAAAGAGAAGTGAGTATGTAACGGTGGTTGGTGTGGAGAAAATTGATGTTGAGCATGAAGAAGATTTTGGCAGTAGTTGCTAGGGCTGAGCAGTATTCGGTTTAAATCGAAATAACCGACCGAACCGATTAATTTTAAAATTTTGGTTCGATTTTTTTTTTTTCAGTTCGATTCGGTTTGAAATTTTTAAAAAATCGGTGATTTCGGTTCGGTTCGGTTTTAGACGTAAAAGTTTCGATTAGACCGAACCGAACCGAAATCACCTATACTACGTCGTTTTAATAGTTTCCTATTCCCTATTTCCCTTCCCTTCCCTTCCCTTCCCTTCCCTAAATCTAAAACAGATTTCTATCTCTTCATGCGTGCCGCCAGTGCTCCTCTCATCTTTGTGCTCTCTGCTCCATCTCTCATCTCCATCTGCTCCATCTCTCATCTCCATCTGCTCCATCTCTCTCTCTGTGCTCTGCTCCATCTCTCATCTCGCCGCGAGATTCTCGCGCCTGTGCCTCCACTCTCCTTTCGATTGGACTGATTCACCATCGGCGTCGGCCGTTGCTCTCTATCGGCTCTCCACGCGTCATCGGGCAGTCGACAATCTCTCATCTCTATGCTCTGCATGGCTCTCATCTCGCCGCGAGATTCTCGCACCTGTGCCTCCATTCTCCTCTCAACTGAACTGATTCATCATCGGCGTCGGTCGTTGTACTCTATCGGCTCTCCACGCGTCGTCGGACAGTCGGCAAGTGCTTATTCCACAGCCCTCAGTCGGCAAGTGTTATTTTGGCAAGTGTTATTTGCTGTTGATTGTTGAATTTGTGTACGTTTGATTGTTGAATTTGTGTGTTGAATGTTTGATTGTTGAATTTGTGTGTTGAATTTGTGTGGTGTGATTGTTCTTTTTACTCTTTTTAGATTAAATTTTAGAATACTAAAAATCAATTTAAAAAGAGTAAAAAGAATAATGAAAAGTTTGAAAATCGGTTTAACGGATCAAACCGACCGAATCGAACCGAACCAAATCGGTTTGATTCGGTTATCTCTCTTATTCGGTTCGGTTCGATTTATGTAAAATACTGCAATTCAGTTTTCAGTTATTTCGGTTCGATTCGATTTTGAACCGAACCGACCGAATGCTCAGCCCTAGTAGTTGCTTCGTGTAAGTCAACTATTTAGAATCCTGCGGAAAATCATTTCCGTTTTCCAACGAGATAATTAATTTTATATCATTTAATTTTCATTTAAAAAATAAAATCTATTAACATATTATATATAAAAATTTTAATAAGAATTCAAAGTAACTCAATCTTGACAAAGTATTTTTTTATCATCAAAATATTTGTTTTAATTAAAATTTTTAAATATTTTAAATACTAAAAAATATAAAAAAATGTTTTCTATAAAATCAACCGCCTTAGTTAGAATTTTTATTGGTTAATTACCACTAAGACAATATTTTATATTAATTAAGAAATGAGTTCCCTTGTTAAATCAAAACTATTAAACTAGAACTCCTTTTGTTGACTTGGGTGATTTGTTTATATGAGTTTTAGGGGTGTGGAAATTTCAGTTTCATTTTGCTTTTTCTAAAGAAATTATGAATTTTTATTATTTTTTTGAATTTTGAAATTGAAATCGTTTGCGTTCACAACTTGTTTAACAATCAATTATATATTACTGTAAATATCTTTTTACTGACTTAGCAATGAAACAACCTTACGTATAAAAATATACATTATATAAGAATAGAGCCGCCCATTTAAACTTTATTTATCTTGTAGAATAATAATCAAAGATAAAAATATAAATAGTGTCTCTTTGATTATTATTCTACAAGATAAATAAAGTTTTTCTTGATTCAAAAAAAATATATATACATGATAGAAAAAAAACACTATTTAATTATATAATTAATAATTTATAAAATTATTAAATGGACGCATTCGTTACTAAAAATTTTTTAAAAAATTAGAAAAATAAAAAATATTTGATTTTATTTATTTTTTTAATTAAAACGTAAATTTTATTAAATTTCAAGAAAGATCAACTCAAAAATATAATTAGAAAATGAGAAAAAAATTTCAATCAAGTCTGAAATATCATAACTAGATAGAGTAAGTGGATGAGTTATACTATTATCAAACCTATCAACAAAGTTAATAAAAATAGAAATTATTTTCGAAATAATAGATTTATAATTAAATTTTTAATAAAAAAATGAATTGAATCTCAAATTTCTTATATATTTATTATCGACTTAAATTTATGAGCATTTATTTAATTAATGTTAGTTGATGTTTAGTAAAAAATCAAAATCAAATTATAAAAAAATAATTTTGTAATTTTAATTGGATTTCTTTAGAAAAGTGGATACATCCCTAATGGGTTTGGTATCGGTAGGTAGGATGGAATTTATTTATATAAAAAAATAAAAAAATAAATATAAACATATTAAAAATATGGGATTACCATTAATGGACCTGAGTTAAAAGCAATATAAATATAAAAATAAAGTAAAAAAGCATAGGGGGAAGTTGAAAAGAAGTCAGTCTGAAGAATAAGAATTAAGAAACGCGTTAAACACAGAACTAGTAGTAGTGGTGGACTCTTGGTAATTGAGGTATACCTTCCTTTAATTTTCGATCTCTAATAGTTTCTTGGGATATTGGTCAAGTCCACGGCAGCAACGTCAACCCATTTTCTTTTTAAAAAAATTACTATTTAATTTTTAAATATTATCATTATTAATAATTTAATTCTTATATTTTTAAAAATTTACTATTTAATCTTTAAATATATTATCATATATTAGTTCATATATTTTTTAAAATATATTAAAATATTTTTATCATTTTTCTCTATCAACGAAATAGTCATCTCATTCTCTTTTTCATTAAAAATATATGAAAAATGAAAAAGAAAAATTTTAAAACCTTATTTTACTTTCAAATAAAATCTTTTATTTAGTTTCTAAATATTGTCATTATTAATAAATCAGTATCTATATTTTCAGAAATCTATTAAAATGTTATTATCTTTTTTAAATTTATTAAAAACGTACTTAACTTTTCTCGAATCTATTAAAATGTTATTATTGTTGTTCTCTGTCAATGAAATAATCTTTTTTCTCCTACTTAAAAAAAAAAAAAGCTGGTGATAAGAAAGAAAAAGAAAAAAAAAAGAAGAAGAGAAAGGAGTAGGAGAAGAGAACTTCCTTAAAGAAGAAAAAGATAAAAAAATAACCGATGAATTCTAAAGATGAAGAGGAAAAATTAAAGGAGAAGGAGAAGGAGAAGGAGAAGGATAAGGGAGAGTAATTTGGTTTTTTGCTATATTTTTAATGGTAAAAATAGATGGAAAAACTATTTCGTTGATAAAGAGAAATGATAAAAGTGTTTTAATAGATTTTTAAAGATTCAATGATTAACTTGTTAATAATGAAAATATTTATAGATTAAATTTTTATTTTTTTATTTTGAAAAATATTTGCAGTAGTCATAATTTTTATTTTTTTTAAATCATCTCTTTCATGAACTAAAGAAATTAAATAATTGTGATTTTGAAAGTTATAAAATTTTACTTATTACGGTTTTGAAATTATAATTTTCATTTATTAATTGTGATTTTAAAATTACAACATAAATTCTAATTATCTCATACGTTATTAATAATTTAGATAAATAGAGGGATTAGAAAATTATTGATTTTAAAAAATAAAATTTTTTAGCTAACTTTTTATTTAGACAAAAATTTAAGAAGCATTAATTTCTTAATTTAGGTCTCGTTATTAAAATATTTTTTTAGAAAATTCTTTCAATAAAATATTTTATTTTTTATTATTTAATTTTTCTTTAAAAAATAAAATACATTAAAAAATTTATATATAAAGATTTTAAAATATAAAAAATGATTTTTAAATTATTTTCTTTAAAATAATTTAATTTTTTTTAATTAAAAAAATTATTGACTAAATTTTTTAAATACGTGAAAAATATTTTTGGTGAAATAAATAGAGCGCTATGCTAATTTTTTTTATTTAATTGAATTTTTTTGGCTAAATTTATCTTAAATTGAAATTTTTAGGTTAATTTAGAAAGAAAGTGAAAATCATGCATTTTTAGGTTAAGTTAGATACAAAGGTGAAAAATTAAACATTAACTCTTAATATTTTATTTTTATTAATAATTAAGACTGGCTAAATAAATATTTTCTTTAAATTTTAAGAAAATCATAAAATCAAGAAAAAGAAAATCACTGTAGCGAGACGCTGCATATCAATAATTTGAAATTTGTCAAATGTTGATATAAATTCCGCCCACAGATTAATTTTTTTTAATCTAAAAAATTTCGTTTATTCTATAAAAAAATATTTTTCAGGAAGGTATTTTTTATATTTTTTTAAAAAAATAAGTGATTTTTTTTTAAAAAATTATTTTTCATCATTTGAAATCTTTATTAAAACTTTTATATATAAATTTATTAATAAATATATTTTTTTAATTTAAAATTAAATAAAAAAATAAATTATTTCATTAAAAAATATTTTTTAAATGTAAATTATTTTTCAAAAATGAAGAAATAAAATTAATTAAAAATAAAAATACATCAATATGAAAGAGAAGAAAGGGACTCTTCAGAAAAGCGTTACTTATAAGCATTAAGAAATTTAATTTATTTAAATTATGGTAGAATCCAATAAAATTTTATTATAATAATTTTTATTGATCGAATATATATATATATATATACATATATATATAACTATAAAAAATTAAGATCGTTTGTAATAAATTTTAATGAAAAAAAATTGTCATTAAAGTTGTACTAAAATTATACTTTTAGATTTAATATGGTAATAAGTGTATTTGAATAAATCTGAGAGGTCTCAGTTGTACTCTCTCGATCTCCAATTTCCATTTTAAAAAACAGTGTGTACTAAAATTAATAGAAAAATACCAAAATTTTATCAATCGCGACCAAAATTTTTAGTATTGCAATTTTTATGGTGATTTAGCGGTGGATTTTAAATTTAATACTAAATATTTTAATGGGCAAATTTTACTCATTTAATAGTGATTTTCATAATTAATTCTCTTTTACCTACCACTAATATACTTGATAATGTACTTGCAATTTATCAAGAGGGAAGAATTAATATCATGTTGAAGTGCTTTTAGGAAACTCACTAATTTATTATTATTTTTAAATTATTTAATTAAAATATTTTTATATTTTATAAATTAAACACTTCATTACTTCTATTAAAAAATATTAATTTTTTTTTTCAAATTTTAATCAGGAGACTATATAATATGGTTTAGGGTCTATCTAGACAAACTGGACTAGACGCGGATTTACCCGTGGGATCCTAACTTCGAATACCCGATAGCCTCCATAAAAAAGCAGATGTCGAATAGAATTGAATGACTGCCTAACGAGGAAAAATAGCACAGTACATTCATACATACTACTAACGTGAATATAGCATAGGAGTACGGGTACAGAATGACGGTTACACGTTATTAAAACACAAAAAAGAAAGGAAATAAAAGGAAATGGGCGAGAAACAAAAATCAAGCTTACCAGAATATACTCTGAGTCTAGACCCATTTTTGGATCTTAGGCACCAATTGGCACCATCTGTGAGAACGAAGGAGATCTTATCGTCACTGAAGTTTTCATTCCTATTCACCCACTGAGATCCACATGGCTAACCACGACAAAAATCATATAAGAATCACCCCGAACGACCTAAGCTCGACTCAAAAAGGTCTGTTGTTCTCATTTTTTAGCCCAACAGCACTAGTAAATCAACTACCCGCATTGCTAAACCCCTCACCAAGCTTAACCGGAACCATACCCCAAACCTCTTTGTCTGACCAAGAACTTCAAAACATAGCCTTCCAGTTACAAAGCATTGCCCACTGGCTAAGCTAGATGTTACAACAAAGAGAGCTCAGTACTCTATTGAGCAGACCACCCACAGTAGAAGGGCTTAATATCAACGAGTCCTAACTCACATTGAATTATTAAATCTCCCAACAAAGCAGCAGGAGGACAGAAGATGGATATGGGGAGGCAAGCTAGAGGAACGAGCCAACTGCTCGAATAACGGGCAAGATAGTAAGAGAGCTCATTGAAAATAATGGAGCAAAAAGCTACTCCTTGGAGTCTGCAAAGAGGTCAGAAAGTGAAGAGTTGGAAAGAAGTTACCGCTTGAAAAAAAGGCCTAAAAGAGAAGACACTAACATGGATCAAAAGCTAGAAAGATTGAGAGTGTAACAGCCCAGAAACCGAACTGCCACCGGCACTAGGATCTAGATCGACTTAAGGTCACCGGGACCCGTAGTAAGCCTGCTATCCTGACTGTGAACCTGTGACATCCCATACATGATCATATATTTTCTGTAAAACACATAAAACTTTTCTTCATTCCAAGGCTTAACCTGTGCATGCACTATCTCTGTTCTCTACCCATCCCTACTAGAGCTCATCATGACTCTAGGCGGATAAAACTCATAATGTTAAGCCTGGTTTTCTCATAAACATACAACAAGATATAAACATAAACTGATCATGTGAAAACACAAAAAGGGATTACAACTCTTATAATCAAGCACCATTCTATACACTGTACACATACATTATCTCTTTACATTTACATGTCCACACTAGCTATTACAAAATACCCTTCCTGTACCCTGCTGACCTTTGACCTCTGAACCTGCACAACTGGAGTTAGGGGAGAGGGATGAGCTACTATAGCCCAGTGAGTAGAACAGTAATAAAGAACAGGTGATAAAACATGCTCTCATGCAATGTATCACATCACAAGTAATCACATCTCAGCATGGACGGATCAACACTCCCTCTATACCATATGCCTGGTCCCCGTAGGGCTGTTCCAGGTCTTTGTGCCTGGTCCCCGTAGGGCTGTTCCAGGTCTTTATGCCTGGTCCCCGTAGGGCTGTTCCAGGTCTTTATGCCTGGTCCCCGTAGGGCTGTTCCAGGTCTTTCCTCTGAGGGCTATTGAATCCTTACTATGTCCATACAGTCATAGAATCAAGGATAAATGCAATGCATCATCTTCGTGTACACTAATGCACTCAGCCTATAGCATAGTCATGATGCATGAAACATGATAAAATGTCCATTTCTCATCTTAAACATTAAAGTAAGTTCCACTCACCTCTGGCTGACTCTGTGCTAACTCTGCAGGTTCTGACCCTGTACTCACTGCTGCTCTCTGGGGTTCCTCTGGTCCGTTCCTACACAGGTGGACACAAATGAGGGACCAAACTAACTCAAGAACATCTCTAAGAAACTCCCCAAAAACCCTCTAAACTATCCTCAAACAATCACAGAAAACATGCAAAGGAAAACTGGACAGGGCACTTTCGGCGGCAGGTTCGGTGGCCGAAACCCCTCTCCAGAGACGAAACTCATGCATGTTCGGCGGCACCTTCGGCGGCCGAAGGTCTCGTCCAGAGACGAAACTCACATACTTTCGGCGGCCGAACCCCCTCTTTCGGCGGCCGAAAGTCCTATTCTAAACCGAAAGCTTAGCTTTCGGGGGCAAGCTTTGGCAGCCGAAACTGCCTCCACAAGGGGTTCGGCGGCCGAACCTGACTTTTGCCCGTTGGGCAGAAACTTGCTCTGTTTCATGCAAAACTTACCCAAAACTTACTCAACATGCATATCAACTACTCCCAACTAGCATATACACATATAGATGCACAAAGGGGTCTACAACTATCCTAAAACCCCAAACAAACACATCTAACAATACTTAAACATGCTTCAACTCAAAGATCATCAAAAACCTCACCTAAACCTATCCATGCATACTACCCATACAAACTTCATAAAACCTTCAAAAATCAAGAAAGGAAGGTCAGGATCTTCTCTTACCTCTTCCAAACAAGAGATTAGACGATCCCAACGTGGAGTTATGAAGAACCAAGCTTCCAAAGCTCCAAACTTCCAAACTTTGCTCTTTTGCTTAAAACCTTCAAAACAACATAAAACCTTTCAACACTTTGAAAGATCTGAAGGAAATCATAAAAACCATGAAAGTCAACGTGAGAAGGTTTTGGCTCACCTCTGGCTGCAAGTGGAGGAGAAAATACCCTCCTCTCACCGACCTTTGGCCCTTTTATAGGTGGCTGGCCAGACCACCTTCGGCAGCCGAACGTGAATCCGAAACCATGCAATGTTCGGCGGCCGAAAGTGACCTTCGGCGGCCGAACCTTTGCATTTCTCCCTTGTTGCTTTTCATTCCAAAACTCTTTTCCTTTAACACTTTAAAACATTATGTTAACCTACCTTAGAAAACATATGTATTACCCTTCTAGAGGGTTCCGACATTCGAGATTCCACCGGACTATAGGAATTCCGATGCCGGACTCTAGCCGGGTATTACAGAGAGAGCAACTGTTGATGGAGCTGATGGCCCGAGACAACAGTGGTCCCTCGTTGCCAACCTTATCGCCGTTCGTAAAGCAGATTCAACAAGAGAAATACCGAAGAAGTTCATGATGTCAATATTGATGGCCTATAACAGGATTGGGAATCCCCAAGAGCATGTCTTGAACTACAAAACTTTTATGGAGTTGTAGACTCATTCAGATGCTTTGATGTGTAAGGTTTTCCTAACCACCCTAATGGGACTAGCTCGAACTTGGTTTAACAGCCTGGAGAGTCAGGAAGCATTAGGAGTCTTGTAGACCTGACTGGAGTTCTTGCTAAGAGGAAGATGAGCTACTTGGAGACTGTCATACAAAGGAGAAATGAGTTTCTGAGAGAATATGTTTCCAGATTCAATTCAAAAGCTTTTCAGATACCAGAGTTAGATGAGGAAAGGGCAGTAGAGGCTATACAAAAAGACACAACCTCTCCAGAGTTTTGCGAATCGTTGTGCCGGAAGCCCCTCACCACCTTATCAGAATTGATGAAAAGAGATTAAAAGCATATAAGGCAGGATGATGTCTTGACTACTAGCCGACTCGCCTGAGATGACAAAGAAAGAGGAAGAGCCGGGGATGGTAGAAGGCAGGACAGGCCGAATAACTTATAAACTTTGAGCAGTTGGGCTTTCTCTGCAAATCAAGCAAAACAAGATTTCAAGATAATTTAGCCTTCGTTTGTTTTTCAGAAAATATTTTTTAGGAAATTATTTTTTATATTTATTTGTATTTGGAATACTAAGAAAATTTAGTCAATAAAAAATATTTTTTTAGTCAAAGAAAAAAAAGTAAGTTATTTTAATGAAAATGACTTTCACCTAGGGATGAGCAATATTCGGTTCAAATTGAAAAAATCGATCGAACCGAATTTATTTAAAAATTCAATTCGATTTTTTATTTATTTCAGTTCGGTTCGATTTTTAATTTCAAAATTTTAAGTTATTTCAGTTCGATTCGGTTTTCATCAGAAAAAATCGAAAAAACTGAACCGAACTAATTAGTGATAATAATATATTATTTTCAATAATATAGAGAGATTAAATCATATTAAGGTTAAAATATTTCAAATTAAATTTTAAAATACTAAAAATAAAGTGTAAAAAATAAAAAATTTATTAAAAATTCAAATCGATCAAACCAAACCAAATTGAATCGAATCAGACCGGTTCAGTTTGATTCAATTTCTGATCAAAATCGATTTGATTTTCATAAATACTAAAATTTCAGTTTTTAATTTATTCGGTTTGATTTTAAACTGAATCGATCGAATGATCATCCCTACTTTCACTTTTGAAAAGAGAGTTATTTTCCACGCGTTTAGATTCTTATTAAGACCTATACATATATATTTGTTAATAAATTTTAAGCTATTGTCCTAATGAATAAACAATTAAGCTTTTTACAACTAAAATTAACATCAATTGGAACTTTAAGAATTAATTAATAAGCATTTTTATAATATTGAACAATCTAATAGAGAAGCACCAATAGGTGAGCTGTTTCAATGATAATGATAATAAGCACCTATTTATTAATAATTAATATTTAATATTTAATATAAGCTTTGAATCTAAATTATAGCTTTAAAAGTCATTTACGTTAATATAATCAAGTAGAAAATTTAATATAAATATATTTAAAAAAATGCTCCCTTCATGTTGATTAATAAAATTTTAAACCCAAATCCTTCTAAAGTTTATATTTTCACCGTAAATGTTTTTCCAAGCATCTCATCTTGCACCAAATACTCAAAAGCTAAGGCCAAAGTGATTTCATCAGACTTTTAATTTTCATCATAAAGATGAGCAACGACAAGTTGATTGTTTTCAAATGTGTAATTACTAAAGTAACTTTTATTTTATCTACTTACCTAATTTCTCAATATTATCTTCACCATCACATTTTCTTTTTTTGAGTTCTTTTTTGGGTAAAGAAACAGAATTTGAAACTTTCTCTTTTCGTAATTTTTTCAAATTAAACATCATCATATTGGATATTATAAAGCAGCTCAAATTGAATATTTTGTTTAATAAAAAGTCTAGTTTCAATGTCTTTTCCAATAGTATGCATTATTTTTTTATACACCGATCTCTATTTTTTTTATTAAAATATTTTCATGATTAGAATCTGCCTAGTCAATAAATACATAAATATTCTATTTATAATAGGTATTTTTTTTATTTTTTTAAAAACTCTCTAATAACTAAATTATATATATATATGTGTGTGTTTTGATGTGAAACTCTATATTAAAAATGCAATCTAAAATCTCAATATATAATAATATCAAGTTACCTATCAAAATTAATTTTTAAGTCTCCTACTACACCTTTAAATAATAAATAAATAAAAACATAGATAATCGAATAAGAAAATAAAAGTGGAGCTGACACGAAATTACTAATTACTAATCTCGATAAGATGTCAATTTTTGATATAACACAAAGTTAAATAATATTCTCATTAAATTTTATGAACTAGAGAAGATAATTATTCAAGAATTAAATTAGTGGTTGCTACTTGAAGGGATTTCTATAGCCTTCTAAACTCTAATCCTACTAGTAAAAAGATTAATTCTAATGTAAGTATGATGTTTTATCAAACAGTCAAACCTTTTTCAATAAAAATTACAATAAAGACCATTTTTCTAGATAGATTAGGAAAACTACTCTCCGGGACGAATTTAACTTTTAAGATAGGTCTAATTAATTTAAATGAAGTCCAATAAAATACTAAAATAATAAAATGGGAATAGGGTCCTTACCCCTTGAAATTTTGATTTTTAAGTGGGAGTAGGCTGACTGTGAATTTACTTTTAATATACTCATACATTTAGCCCATATTCTTAAAAAAAAAAGTTTAGGAAGTTTTTGTTTTATTAGTCTAACTAAATAAAAATTTAATGAGTTCATATTTAATAATTTAGAATAATATTTTACCATATTTTATTTTTAGTTAAATTATAATTAGTTTAGTATAATTATATTGATTTTAAACTTGTTAACATTGTATATGTACTCTATGTTTTTTTCTGTTTTTTTAGAATATTTTCAAATTTTTTTGAATTCCCTTCCAAATGCCTCTTTCATTTTTTAATTTATTTTGGCCTATAAAATTATTAAAAATTAAGTGAAAATATAACAAAAAATCCTATAATTAAATATAAAAATTCAATAAAATTAAGGAATATCAATTAAAATAGGTGGATGTGGTATAAAAAATGTATGAATAATATCATATAATAATTACACATTAATTACTTATTATAATTAGATTTATATGGAACCAATTATAATTATAATTATAATTATAATAAAATCATTATGTATACAATAATTATATATATAAATAAAATTTATGTTTACTATTGATACCTCTTTTAAATGCTTCCATATTTAGCCACAAAGAAAAAAGCAACTCCAAATACAAGAAAAATAGCTAGAAGATCGTTTTTGCTAAATTCTTTCAAAGCCAAAGGTTTCAAGAAGATTCATAGTACTCACACCATTATAACATTGGACTTGGATTATTGTTGGACGAGCCAAAACAAAGTAAGGCAAAGGGATACCCAGGAGGCGGGATAGAGAAGACGAGATAGAGAGAGAGAGAGAAGTGAGAACTAGAGGCGGTAAGAAATTTGTGTGCATGAATTTCAAGAAGTGCAAGTGCTTAGGTGAAGACGGCCCAAGTGGTCAGGTAAAGATCTACCTGTATCGGGACATTATTTTTTCAGAAATTAATTAAGAATAGTGGAGATGTTCGGTGATGGTGTTTGACTCGGCAACTACAGGAAATCAAGAGTCACTGTATTGTGTGGTGGTCGATCCATGAGAGGAATACTTTGGCTCTTCAGTTACTGCTTGTGAAGAGACAAGCTGGTTTGCTTACAGTGGTGTATTGGTTTCACTTCAACTGTTTATAAAATTCCCCAATGAAAGCCGTTGTTTCATTTCATATGATTTGTTTCCTTAGTCTGATTAAAAGCATAGAGTGTTGAGATAGATTACCTACAGCCCCTCGAATAGTCATGACGTCCTTAATTTGGAATATTGGACAACTCCAAGCAGTCCAAGCTCTTCATGAGCTTCTTGGTAAATATCGCCCTAGTATAGTTTTTATTATGGAAACTAAAAATAATAGACAATATATGTCAATATTACGAAGACGATGTGGGTATCCTAATGTACTATTTGTTGATCTAATTGGCATTAAGGGAGGCCTATCTCTTTGGTGGGATGACTCAGTTAAATTGGCACTTCGCCTTTGGTGTCGGAGTTTTGCAGATTTCCATGTCTCTATGTTAGCTACCAAGCAATGCTAGGAAATGAATTTTGTCTACGGATGCCCGAATAGAGTGAGAAAGAATGATCTTTGAGCTAACTTAACGCAATTGCGACTAGATGTTTATGTCCTATGTGTTAGAAAATTCAGAGATTACTGCAATAAAAAATATGCAGCAGAAAAATTAAAAATCTCTGGTTTCCTTTATAGGATCCGAATGCTTCGTTTATTTCGAAAAGAATGATAAGCGATTAACATGTTAGACTCGACGATAAGATACTATTCCGGACTGATGATGCTGCTTTTGAAATGAACACCTTTTATGATATCCACACGAACGTCTTTTATCCTTCTAGAGTGATAGCTCTTTCAAAGATGGATAAGCTATGTGCTCTGTAATCTACAACTCAAAAACGATTTCTTCAAAAACGTTACTCCTACGATTCGCAGAAAAGGTTTTTATTCGTTTTTTTAGTCTAGTTTTTTTCCCACGCTTCTTTTTCTTTTCGTAAAAGAGTTGTGTTCATAATCAACTATCACAATCTTGCAGATACTCAAATATCTTACGTGATCATTTGTTTTGATAAGAAAAACCGAAAAATCTTTTATCTGTAACAGTTACAGATAGAATATAGATTTTTTAAATATTATTATATTATAATAATAATTAATATTAATAATAACAACATCTTTATTATTATTAATTATACTAATGAGCTTTTAGCCCATTAATATGACATAACACATCAACAACGTTCCTTTGTGTGTGACCCAATAGGCTCACATTATTGGCAATAGGCCCAATTCCATAAGACCCATAAATTATAAGCGGCCTCTAGCAAGACATTATGATTGCCCAACTAATATGAGGATTGATAGTCCGATAAAGTCTAATAAATAGAACATATATTAATCGATTTGTCACACGATATCTAGTTTGAATATAAGTCATGGTTAATGTCAAACTTATAATGTTCAGACTTGTGATTTCTCGATTTCTAGGTAGACTGATAAAATCAAATGATATTGATCATACTATCAATTCATTTTAGCACGATCATGAATTTCTCAGTTTCACTTATCGAGGGGTCCAGAAGATATCTCTCTCAAAGAGAGGGACAAATTCTATCTTGATTGTTTAATATCCTCTACATAATTTCTATTATGCTCAATCATAACTTTTATAATTGTCCGATTAAAGACAATGTTTGGTTATATCAAAACATAAAAGTCCTTATATTGAATACTATAATAATCTTAAGTCAAAGGATTAAGACATAACTACTTTAAGATTCACTTATGACAATAACTCATGTAGTGATCTCAATGCATATAATACCCGGCTAGATCCTGGCATTAGAATCCCGACTTTTCGGTGGAATCTCCATCGGAATCCAAAATTCAAAGATGCCGGAGCCTTCTAGAAGGGTAAAATTGTGTTTTCTAAAATGTTTTCACATGATTTTATGGTTTGAATGCAAAAGGAATTGAGTTTTGAAAAGAAAAGACCAAGGAGGGAAGAACCCATGTTCGGCCATCGAACATGGGGCTGTTTAGGAGGCACGTTAGGCTTCCGAAAGTGGCTTTCTTTCGGCCGCCGAACATGGGATAGTTTAGGAGGCACGTTAGGCTGCCGAAGGTGGTGGAGCTGTGGAGACAGCTTAGGCCGCCGAAGGTGGTTGACTGGCCACCTATAAAAAGCCCTCAGATCGAAAATGGGCGAGTTTTCTCTCCATTCTCGAGTTAGGGTGAGTTCATGTCCTCCTTTGATTGTTTTCATGTTTTTTCTTCAAATCCCTCAAGTTTTCATGAGTTTTATCTTTATTTTGAAGAGTTTTGAGCTTAAGACCAAGTTTTGGAGCTTGGAGACCCAAGGAGCTAGATTTCTCCCATCTCCAAGTTAGGAATCGCACCAACCCTCGATCTTCAAGAGGTAAGTGTAGATCTACACCCTTTTCTATGTTTTAATGAAGTTTTAAGAAGTTTTGATGCTTGTGTGTGGGTAGATATGCATGTTTAGGTTTATGTGGGTTTTATGCTCAATGTTTGTTTATGCGATGTTATGTTGAAAAGTTTAAGTTAGTTTATGCCCTATATGCATGAGGGAGTGTGTATGCATGTTTGGGAGAGAGCATGTAAGGTTTTGGGTTGTTTGGAAGGCTTGGGAGGCTGCTTGTGTGCGAGGCTGAGTTCTGGAAGAACTCAGGTTCGGCAGCTGAAGGGACATTCGGCCGCCGAACCTGCCTATGGTGGCTTATTTTGGCTGCCGAACCCTGCCCCCGAAAGTTGGACTTTCGGCTCTAGAAGGGAGTTTCGGCCGCCGAAGGTGCCGCCGAACATGCATGAGTTTCGTCTCTGGAAGAACTTTCGGCCGCCGAAAGTGGCTGAGTTTCGGCTCTGGAGGGACTTTCGGCCGCCGAACCTGCCGCCGAAAGTGCCCTGTCCAGCCTTCCTTTGCATGATTTCTATGGTTATTCTATGATGTTTTAGGGGGTTTTTGGGGAGTTGTTTATAGTCGTATTAGCGTGTGTTTGGCACCTCATTCGAGTCCACCTGTGTAGGATCGGACCTGAGGGACCGAGGAGGCCAGTAGTGTTAGCTGTTGCAGCGTCAGTCCAGCGTCTGCCAGAGGTGAGTAGAACTAACTCAAATGTTTTAAGCATGTTTCACGCATCATGAATACCATGTATATGTATTAGGCTGTTGCATTAGATTTCACGAAGATGTTGCATTGCATAATTTGCTGTTGATGTGGATGGACCAAGGCGACCCCAATAGCCCTAGATATGATATGTTACGGAAGTCCTGAGGAGCCCCTTCGAGGGCCGGGCACTATGTTATGATACAAAAGTCCTGAGGAGCCCCTTCGAGGGTCGGGCACCATGTATGTTACAGAAGTCCTGAGGAGCCCCACCGAGGGCCGGGCACCATGTATGTTACAGAAGTCCTGAGGAGCTCCTTCGAGGGCCGGGCACAGACAGAGGGAGTTTTGGAGGTCATGTCCATCCGTTATGTGAAATATTTGTGCTGTGACGCATTCCATGAAAGCATATGTTTATTATTATTGTTTTCCCTGTTCTGCTCACTAGGCTTTTTAGCTCATCCCTTTCCCCTAACCCATAGGCTTGCAGGTCAGAGGTAGATCGGGAAGTCTCAGAAGTTAATGTTATGTTTATGTAATAGATTAGCATGTTAGTGTGGACATGTAATGTAAATTGATATAATGTATTGTAAGATAATGTAATGTAATGTAATGTAGCGTAAGGTAGAGTTATGTTTATGGATTAGTATTGTGCTTGGCCCTAAGGTCTGGTTAATCCCTTTTTGTACATGATGTATGTTATGTTTTTATTGATGTCATATGAGAAACCAGGCTTGACTTATGTAATGTGGACCACACTAGGGCATTTGATGAGGGCTCTGGTATGGGTTGTATGTTGTATGTTCAGATCAAGCTTGGTATAGTAAAAGTTTTTTTCTTAAAGTTTTATGGAATGTTTGATCATGTATGGGATTATACCAGTATGCAGGATGTATGTTAGGCTTGCTACGGGTCCCGGCGGCCTTAAGCCGATCTTGATCCTAGCGCCGGTAGCGGTCCAGTTTCCGGGTCGTTACAATGCGGGTCCATCCAATACTTTGTTCTCTAATAAGTATCTATGATTTTTGAATTATATCAACATATACAAAATCATCTCATAATTATCAATTAATAATCATATTAGTTATATAATTTATTATTATCAACATAATAATAAGTAACCAGGAATGTTAATCATTATTATGTAACATGCAAACAAATAATAATGATAATAAAATATCTTTTATTAATAACCAAAATGACATACAAAAAAGTCCAAAATAATGGCCTATGGCAAATACAATAACAATCTCCCACTTCACTAGGCCTAATCATACAAATATCTAATATCCATAGACCTAGTGTGTTGATCATGCTTGACCTGTGAGAGAGGCTTGGTTAGTGGATCTGCAATATTATCATTTGTATCTACTTTGCATATTTTGATATCCCCTCTATCAATGATCTCTCGAATAAGGTGCCTGAGTATATGCTTAGATCTCTGATGAGATATGGGCTTTTTTGCCTGTACTATGATACCATTGTTATCACGATAAAAGTTCATAGGATTTGCAATGCTGGGACCACACCCAACTCTATGATGAATTTCTTTAATCATACAAATACTTGTTTTTTTATATGTAAAACAAATTTATATACATAATAAATAAATATTAGTTAGTTAATTTAAAAAATTTATTAAAATATTTATAAATATTAAAAAATTTACTAATCAATTCATTGTTAACTTTAATTCATCGTTAACTTTAAATATGAAGTATTTTATTATTTAATTTTTATAATTTAAATAAAATTTATTAATTGATTTTTTTAATTTTATAAAAATTAAATTAATTAATTTTTTTTATTTTTATAAGTATTAAAAAATTTACTAATCAATTCATTGTTAACTTTAAATATTAAATATTTTACTATTTAATTTTTATAATTTAAATAAAATTTATTAGTTAGTTCTTTAATTTTATAAAAATTAAATTAATTAATTTTTATTTTATATTTTTTTAATATTTAATAATTAAAATTAACAGAAAAATTAATTAATATATATTTTTTAATATTTTAAAGCTTTTTTAATGTATTTTAAAAAATATAAAGTAAAATTTTTCATAAGATTATATAATAATTAAAAAAAAACATCATTGTCAAAATAGATTTGGATTTGAAGATGGGATGCTAAGATTTGATACAGATTCTCTTCACTATTCGATTACGTATCATTCTTTGTCCATTGCCTTGTTTCCAAAAAGTTATAGCATTTCATAGAAATGTCTATACATATATATTGCTTAGTAGTAATAAAAATCCAACACTATGTATATCTTTGTCAACTAATTTAGAACTTTCTATTTTTTTGTAAAATTACTTAAATTTTAAAATTTTATTATAAATTTTATTTAAATTGAGATTTTAATTTTTAAAAGTGTATCATGTCCCATATAAAATACCTAGCTAAAAAATATACGTAATAAATAAATTTTATAAAATAATATTTTATTTGTCTTATAATAAAAATCAAGACAAATTCAATAACAATCCTAAATTTATTAGGTTCTATGATTAAAAAAATTAAAATACATTTCGTAAGTTTAATTTTTTAGTGTTATGAGATGATTTTTCAATTTTAATATATTGAAATAAGATATTATTATTTTAAAGCGAATAAAATAACGGATGAATTTACCAAATTTATTATAGAAAATACTATGTAATTGAAGTACTTTAATTCTCCTCCAACTTCTGCTGATTGAAATATTCGTTAGGTTGAATTTTTTTATGTGATCTTAATTTAGTTTTGAGTAATTTTTTATTTTTTAATTATATCTAACCTCCTTTTATATATAAAAAAAAAAGCATTATAAATGCCAAAAACCAGTACGTGAAATGAGAAAATCGGCAGACTTAAAAAATTTTATCATAAATTACCTAATAAAGACCTATCCAAACTACCATTAAACATGTGCTAAATTTAAAATTAATCTTCAACGCGAAATGGGTTTACCCCAAATTGAAATCTCGACAAAAT
The DNA here is from genome assembly GCF_001659605.2 of Manihot esculenta. Lineage (NCBI taxonomy): Eukaryota > Viridiplantae > Streptophyta > Magnoliopsida > Malpighiales > Euphorbiaceae > Manihot > Manihot esculenta. The sequence continues at coordinate 37,187,824 of NC_035162.2, read as the reverse complement.
TATAATAAAAATTGAAAATCTAGACAATCATATCAAGTGGTGAGGTGGAAAATATTGGATTTTGAATCTCAATTATTAAAATGAAGAAAAAAAAGTGGAGGCTAACAGTCAAAAATGGGTGGACGAATCATTGCTTATATTTGAAATAAGAGTATGTTTAGTTCCGAATAAAACAAAATTTAGACTCTTTACCAACCCATATGGATTGCAACAACTAAGCGATGTATGCAGGGAAAAGCACTGCCATTCATCAATTTGAAAGACTTTTTAAATATTTAAAATTTTAAGGTTTTTTTTACAAAAATCTAAAAATTTACTACTTTTTTCATTTATATTATAATCTTTAAATTTTTTACAATAAAAATAATTTTTCTTATTTGTCTTAATTTTAATTATTTATTTTATTTAATTTTGACTAAAATACCACGTAGGATTATTACTCAAAAAATTTATTAGATAAAAAAATTTAAATTATTACATTAATTTATATTTATATTCAAAACTTTAAATTTTAAATAATAAAACTAAATTTTATTTAATTTATCATGATTATAATCAAGAGAATTGAATTAAACCTAAAAAAATTAATGACAAATTATAATATAATTTTTAAAATTTTATATTAATAAATATATAGTTTTTTAATTTAAATTTTATATTAAAAATATATTTATTTTATATTTATAATGTATAATATTAAATAAATATTTATTACAAATAAATTTTTCACCACATAAAATATCACATATAAATATTATATATTTTATACTATATTTTTTATATTTTAAATTTTTATTAAATTATAATATGTGCATAAAAATAAAAAAGAGAGGTAAATAATGGAATTAACTGGAAGAGTATTGTTGAAATAAAAATATATATTTTAAAAACTATTTTATTAGTTAAATAAAATTTTATGGACTATATTGTAATTTTTAATAACTTTACGGATACACTTTAGTCCTATTAGTTATAATTGCCAAAAGGAAAAAAAGTTTAGTTTTATATTCAAATTTTAAAGTTTAATTAACGGTAAACTTTTTAATTTTTTTATCTAATAAATTTTGTAAGGAATAATTTTACGGTATAATATGTAAAATTGATTTTAAAAAATGGCTAAAATTAAGAAAAAAAAATAGTTTTATTATAAGATTTTAAGGTTATGATATAAATATAAAAGATAATAAATATTTAATTTTTTTATCCAATATTTTTTTTAAATGTATATTCACTATATCATTGTATGGTGTACAGTTAAGGCTTATCTGAAAAAAAGTAAATATAGTTTTTTTAATAGCATTAAAATTATATTTAAAATTATGAGATAGACCAATTTAAATACAATTAGAGACTTTGTTTGAATTTTTTTTACTAATTCATTTTCCTAAATATTTATTTTTGATAAAAATTTATTTATAAGAGAATTAACAATATAGTTGTTTAAATCCTACAGTTAAAAGTCTATTTATTTAAAAGTCTACCTATAGATTATTGCAATGGGAATTATGGACTAAACATTGTTCTGAAGAGAGAAAAAAATGCAAAAGAGAAAAAAAGCAGAGAAAGAGAAAAGAGAGAGCGTTGACTTCGTTGAACTCTTTTGCTTTTGACAAAGGTCTCCTATGTAAGTTTTTTTTTGTTATTGTTTATTTTTATTTTGAATTGAATTTTATTATAATTTTAGGATAGTTTAGGTTTTGTACTGTGTGGTTTTATGAGAGGCTGACCAGAGTGTCGTTATTGCTATTTTCGTTCCTTTTTTTTTCTTAATTCTTTGAAAGATTTATAATTTAGTCTCTGAATATTACCATTATTAATAAGTCAATCCCTGTATTTTTAGAAACTTATTAAAACGTTTTTACATTTTTTTGCCATCAACGAAATAGTCATTTCATCTATTTTTACCATTAAAAATAAAGTAAAAATCCAAATTACCCCCTTCTCCTCCTTCCTTCCTTCCTTTTGTTCTTCATCAATTCTTCCTCCTTCTTCTTCTCCTTCTACTTCTTCTTCTTTTTCTTCTCCTCCTCCTCCTCCTCCTCCTTCTTCTTCTTCTTCTGCTTCTTCTTCTCCTCCTCCTCCTCCTCCTCCTCCTCCTCCTCCTTCTTCTTCTTCATCATCATCTTCTTCTTTTTCTTTTTTGAGGAGGAGGAGCTTCTTCTTCTTCTTCTTCTTCATCTTCTTCTCCTTCATCATCATCATCTTCTTCTCCTCCTCCTCCTCCTCCTCCTCCTCCTCCTCCTCCTTCTTCTTCTTCATCATCATCTTCTTCTTTTTCTTTTTTGAGGAGGAGGAGGAGCTTCTTCTTCTTCTTCTTCTTCTTCTTCTTCTTCTTCATCATCTTCTTCTCCTTCATCATCATCATCTTCTTCTTCTTTTTTTAGGAGGAGGATGGACTATTTCGTTGACAGAAAGAAACGATAAAGACGTTTTAATAGATGTGAGAAAATATAGGGACTATTTCGTTGAAAAAAAAAACGATAAGGACGTTTTAATAGATATGAGAAAAAATAAGAACGTTTTAATAGTTTTCTGAAAATATAAAAAATGAACAATTGTGTTGACGGAAAGAAACGATAAGGAGGGACCATTTCGTTGACGAAAAGAAATGATAAGGACATTTTAATAAATACGAGAAAATATAGTGACTATTTCATTGGCGGAAAAAAACGATAAGAACATTTTAATAGATATAAAAAAAGATAAAAACGTTTTAATAGATTTTTAAAAATATAGGGACTGACTTGTTAATAATAGTAATATCCAATAACTAAATAAAAGGTTTTATTTGAGGGTAAAATTGAATTTTAAAAATTTTTTATCTCCTCCTTTATTTAATTTTAACGGAAAAGAGGATAAAATAATTATTTTATTGACGAAAAAAAAAATATTTTAATAGTTTTAAAAATATAGAGACTGACTAATGATAATATCCAAAAATTAAATTATAAATCTCCCTAATTTTTTTATTGAACCTTATGCAATAGAATATGCTATTGGATGAGTTCACAATTGTCTCCAACTGTTTTTGTCAACTTCGTGGTCTTGCTTTAATTGATAGTTTTATATGTTTTATTGATATTATTATGTTTTGATAAAAAAAAATGGATGTGTAAATTTGCTTTGCCTAATCGGCTTGCATTTGTTTTCTGGTGTGTTTCATCGCTAAAGATGGTGAATTTAGTGATTGGTTTTCGATTTTTGGTTGACTGAGTTTCAATGATGGCGATGAAACCTATGTGCTGGATATGCGGTTTTCGCCTCAGGTTTCAAGTGGTTTTCGAATGGTGTTGTGAGTCAACTTTCTAAGTTATCTATGAGCTTCTTATTGAATTGGACTTTTGAAAGCCTGGGTGAATTCAGTGGAAAAGAGATAGAAATCTGGATAGGGACTTGTATGATTTTTGGGCTTTAGATTTAGTCAGAAATTTTAGATTTAAACATTGTACCTGTGGCCTTTCTATAGACATTTTGATACAATTCTAAATATTTTACAGTGAAAAAAATCATTATTCCGAAAATAACTTATATATATATATATTCAAGATATTTATTGTTTTAAAAATAAATTAACTTTCTATCATTTAGTTGCAATAAAAATATAGGATGTTGATAAAATTCATATATATAAAATTTGGTAGCATTAGTAAGATTTTTTTAGAGTCTGAAAAATGAGTTATTTTAAAAAATAAAAATCCTTTTTTAAAATGAATTAATTTTTATTTGGATAAAATTATTATTAAATAACTTTATTGCGTGTCTTAAATATAAAATTATGAAAATTATTTTTCTAAAAAAAATTCCACTAAGTATGTATAAAAATAATGAAATTATTTAAAACTTTACAATAAGTATCAATTTTATTTAAATACATAGTATATCAAATATAAATTAT